>NC_044034.1:323864005-324177281 GCF_901765095.1 Microcaecilia unicolor | reverse complement strand
GCTGAAGAGCCCTAATTTCTTTAGCCTTTCCTCATAAGAGAGGTTCCATCTCCTTTATCATTTTGGTCACTTTTCTTTGAACCTTTTCTAATTCCACTATATCTTTTTTGAGATACGGTGACCAGAATTGAAAGCAATACTCGCGGTGAGGTCGCACCATGGAGTGATACAGAGGCATTATAGTATTCTTGGTCTTATTTAGCATCCCTTTCCTAATAATTCCTAGCATCATGTTTGCTTTTTTTGGCCTCTACTGCACATTGGGCAGAAGATTTCAGCATATTGTCTACAATATTGACACCTAGATTTTTTTCTTGGGTGCTGACTCCCAGGATGGACCCTAGCATCAGATTCAGATTCTTCTTCCCGATGTGTGTCACTTAGCATTTGTTCACATTAAATTTCATCTGCCATTTGGATGCCCAGTCTTCCAGTCTCTTAAGGTCTCCCTGCAATTTTTCACAATCTGCATGTGTTTTAACAACTTTGAATAGTTTTGTGTCATCTGCAAATTTACCCCACCACCACCACCTTTTATAAAGCTGTGCTAGTGGCTGCCGGTGTGGTAATGCCAACACAGCCCATTCAAAGTGAATGGGCTGTGTCGCCATCACTGCGTGGTTTTGTAAAAAGGGGTTAATCACCTCACTTGTCATTCCGATTTCCAGATTATTTATAAATATGTTAACTAGCACCAGTCCCAGTACAGATCCCTGTGGCACTCTACTATTCGCCCTCCTTGAGAAAAATGGCCATTTAAACCTACCCTCTGTTTTTTGACCAATAATCAATTCCTAATCCACAACAGAACATTTCCTCCTATCCCATGACTCTTTAATTTTCTCAGGAGTCTTTCATGACGAACTTTGTCAAAAGCTTGCTGAAATTCTAGATACACTACATCTACTGGCTTACCTTTATCAACGTTTATTTATGCCTTCAAAGTTTAGTTTTAGTTTAATTAGACTTTCTATACTGCTTTTCTGGCAGGTAGGCCAAAGTGGTGATCAGGTTAAAAAAGAAAGATAAGAAAGGAGCTACAATATAAAATAAGACAAGAAATATTCCAGCAAGATGAGGATTCACAATCACAATAAAACAAAACAACAAACTCATCCAGCAAACAAGAATGGCCGTCATGTGTGAGATAGGACATACAAGCACATTCAACCATACCAGACAAAAGTCACAACAGCTCTAGCTATTAATTAGATCATCAAGTCTCCAAATGCCTTACATATTCAGCACTGGTATTCCGATACGATCTGATGCTGAATACCTGGGTATTACATGGCCACTGCTGCTTATCTGGGTACAGGCAATATTCAGGTCTGTACCTGCAAAAGTAACCAGATAAACTTAGGGCAGCCTTTTTGGTGTTCTAACATTATCCAGGCAGTATCCTGGTTAGCCAACTGAATATCACCGATAACCATGTAAATTAATCATTATAAATCTCTGGATCGCTTACTGTTAGCCACATTGAACTTGGTGTTTTTTTTTGCGTACTGTAAGATTGTAATGTAATGTAAAATGTCAATTTTGCTCAGACTGTGCCCAGACTGCTCTAGCACAACCCAGTTAGTGCCAAGATAGACTGTCCAGAATTTCATTGGCATTCTCCAGGTACGCTCCCTTAGGCTTCCATCAAGATTGTTGCAGTTGTCTAGGTCTTGCTGTGTCTGTGTAAGTGGAACCAACATTTCAGTACCACTGAAAATCAGGGAGTAGACCCAGTGAGAAAGATTTATTCTGATAGAAGCCGCTCTTACTGCTATTGACTCCATAAATGTCTCATTTGTTTTTCTCTCTTCCTCTGTCCTCTCTACCTTTCTGCCTGATTCTCCATCTCAATGTTATTCCATTTCTGCACATCTTCACCAACCAAATTTTATTTTATCCTTGTTCTCTTTACTCGCGGTTTATTTGTATTGCTGGCAGTCGCTCTGCCCCAGGAGTTACTATAGAAACAGCTATGGAGCTCATGCAGCAGAGAGATTTTAAGTTAATAGAGACACAACAGGACACTAAGCATAAATAGTATACTCAACTGGGTGGACAAATGTTTTGCATTTGGTGGAAGTCACATTTTTGGGATCAATAAAAGAAAAATATAACACTAGGAGACAGAATATGAAGATTGAGAAAACTATACCATACCTTAAACCAGGCCTTCTCAAATTTTCATTGAATCTAGGAGCCAGCCCAAAAACTTAGGCACCAACAGCTGAGACCTCTATCGTTTCTCCTCCCCAACTCCTCCCCAACATTGTTTGCAGTGAATTTTATTTGGGAGGGGGTAGGGGGGAGAAGATGGGCTGGAATCCTCTGCCAGATCAGCAATAGCTCTTTCAGAAACTAATTTACTAAGGCTCTTTTCTTATTCTTTGTCCCTGGGCAAAGAAATTTTAGCACATCAATACCTTAAGGTATCTTTGCAAGACACTGGCAGAAGCCACCAGTCTCCCTTCCCAAAGAATGCTCTCAGCTGTGTGACAGCAATGCCTTGATAGGTGAAGCAAAGATACAATTGTTTCATCATATATCACTACGGTCTAAGTCAGTGGCGTAGCAAGACAGCCAATTTTGGGTGGGCCTGACCCCAAAATGGGTGGGCATAAAATTTTCTCTGCCCTGCTCTACCCCACCTCAAAATATAAATTACACTTTCTCTGAAGGTGGCCAGAATTCCTTTTTACTATGCTTGGCAGGCAGCAGCAACATCCCTAAGCACCCCATGCACGTATAGTAGTTGGTGGCACAAGGATGCTGTCCTCGACTGCAGAGCTTGGGAAAAGGGAGTTCTGGCTTTCTTAGGATGAATTCCACAGCTGGGGATGGTTGGGATCCCCACCAGCTATATAGCAAGGGAAAGGACCAATGTTAGCCTTGCTAGAGCTTAGGTCAGAAAATAAAGGGGGGCCCCTCCCCAAACTTCTCTCCTCTCTGCCTCCCCTCCAATTTCCCCACCTGCTAGTGCTATTGCACCACAAAGGGTACAGGAGTACACACTATGTGGTAACAGTATCAAAATGGTTACTAACCAAACACACTATGAATCAATTTATAGCATCAACATATTTAATTTTTGCTTAATTTTTAAAGACAATGAGGCATTATATATGACTCTAAAATGAACTATTGGATCTCCTATAGTGCACAGCTATTCCAGATCTGAAGCTCTCCAATTATTATTTGTATCCAATGTCTTATTTTATCTTTTACATAAAAATGCACTTCTGCAACACACTTTTTTTTTAAAAAGACAACACAACAGCGACCAGTTCACTTATCAGAGAATAAAGATTATAGAACTGTAGAAACTTGAACAATGCACCAACAGACCCTCACCAAATTTATAACAAGGGATCACAAATTAGAAATAAAAATATTTAGACAAAATTTGAGCCAGGAACCCCAATAAGTTAATCTTAGCATGTATTGCAACACAGGAGAAAGGAAAAACAAAAAAGTATCTTCGCTTTCTCCAAGGACAAGCAGGCTTCTATGTTCTCACAAGTGGGGAATCCATAGCATCCAGGCTCACCGAAAATAACAAACATTGATCAATTGGGCCTTGCAATGGCGAGGACATTACACAGAATAACCTGAAACTATATATAATCTGAATGAGAGTGTAGCCTGGAACAGAATAAAATGGGCCTAGGATGGTGGAGTTGGATTCTAGACCCTAAACAGATTCTGCAACACTGACTGCCCAAAACTGACTGTCGCATCGGGTATCCTGTCCAAGGCAGTAGTGAGATGTGAATGTATGGACTGAAGACCACATCGTAGCCTTGCAAATTTCTTCAATGGAGGCTGACCTCATGTGGACTACTGACGCGGTCATGGTTCTGACATTATGAGCCGTGACATGACCCTCCACGGCCAGCCCAGCCTGGGCATAAGTGAAGGAAATGCAATCTGACAGCCAAATTGAAATGATGTGACCCCCCATCCTGTTGGGATCAAATGAAAAAAAAAGCTGGGCTGACTGTCTGTGGGGGCCTTGTCCGTTCCATGTAATAGGCCAATTCTCTCTTGTAATCCAATGTGTGCAAGCTGCTTTCACCAGGATGGGCATGAGGTCAGGGAAAGAATGTTGGGAAGACAATCGACTGGTTCAGGTGGAACTCCAATACCACCTTTGGCAGGAACTTAGGGTGCGTGCAGAGGACTACTCTGTTGTGATGAAACTCAGTATAAGGTGCATCCACTACTAATGCCTGAAGCTCACTGACCCTATGAGCTGAAGTAACAACCACCAAGAAAATGATCTTCCAAGTCAAGTACTTCAGGTGGTAGCCTAATGGTTATGGCAGCAGATTTTGATCCGGGGAATTGGGTTCAATTCCCTCTGCAGCTCCTTGTGACTCTGGGCAAGTCACAATCCTCCATTGCCCCAGGTATAATAAGTACCTGCATATACTATGTAAACCACTTTGAATGTATTTGCAAAAACCACAGCATTCCCTTTCCCTATGGGTAGTTATGTAGACGTATAAATAAATAACTTTAAGGAGTAGAAAAGACAGCTGTTCTCCTAAGAACTAACCCCCACACAAAGTTTGATGGAGCTTGGTCCAGCTGTTCCAAAGTTATTAGGGAAGGGGAACACAGAAAAATACAAACTTCAGTACACACCTTCAGTATGATTTAACCTGTCATTTTCCTTTCTGAGAAGTTCTGAGAGAAGAGGACATTATTTTGCCTTGTGCTTTGGGAACTTAAAGGTTGGGGTTTAAAGAAGAAATTGTAGGTTAGTTTAGGTAGGTTTGTGGTACAAACTTGAACTTTGTACCACAGCATGAACAGATAGCCTCTAACTGCAGGACCTAGTTTAGTCTTCGGGGGGGGGGGGGGGGGCAGACAGAAACACAAGCATTATTAACTAGTTTCCATAGTGTACAATCCTTTTCCCATAGTTTGAAACTGAAATTTTCTCTAGAAGTAGACATTTTTCCCATAGTTTGAAACTTAAATTGTTCTAGATGTAGAAACTTAATAGCCAAAGAACTTTAAAAAGATAGTAGGAAGGCTCAAATCTTGTTTTAAAAGACAGTTATTTTCCATTCTTTGGTTGCTGGAGAGGTAGCACTGCTACTGACCTAAATTAGATGTTAATTAAGGTGTGAGGAAGTAGAATATTTGCAGAGGTTATTAAGGGCAATCCAATTACTGTGTTAGCTTGAAAGGGTCTGTTTGAAGCAGTCCCCTTAGACTCAAAACTATATAAAGAGGAAAGGTCCCACTTAATTTTCTTTCTGAGAAGTTTTGAGAGAAAAGGATATTTCTCTGGTATGTGAACATTATTTTGTCTTGTGCTTTGGGAACTTAAGGTTGGGGTTTAAAGGAGGAATTATAGGTTGATGATAGGCAGAATAAAAAAATATAAAAAATAAACTTTATCAACTAATCTGCATACTATTTTCCCCCTAGTTTTAAAACTTTGTACCACAGCATTAACAGATTGCCTCTAGCAGGCACTGCAGAACCTAGTTTAGTCTTTGTGTCATTTATTACATCTAGAAATTTTATCTCACTGGCACTTCCTGATGTAACTTTATTCAGTCAATATCAGGGTAATTGAAATTACCCATTATTATAGCATTGCCCAATTTGCCAGCTTTCCTAATCTTTGTAAACATTTATCTGTGTTCATTCTGTCCCAGTGGATGGTAGTACAGCCCTACAAGAATACTCCTTCCCTTCACACATGGAATTTCTATCCATAATGATTCCACGATGTTATCTGTGTCATGTGGAATGTTTATTTTATTTGACTCAATTCCCTCTTCCTATATAATAATTTTCATCTCCAACGTTCTGACTTGCCTGGGACCGTGGCTCATTCCGAATTGGTCTGCTAGGCTCCGCAAATCAGGCTGACATCACCGTAGCCATTATGATGTCAACTTCAGAACCCGGGGGAAAAAACACATGCCTCACAGCTGATCCATGTCCAGAGGAGGGTCGCTGGACATGGGTGGCTGGAGGGGGGGCAGAGGAGAGAGGAGGTTCGCTGGACATGGGTGGCTGCAGTGGGCGCAGGGGGAGAGAAGGGTCGCTAGACATGGGTGGCTGCAGGGGGAGAGGAGGGTTGCTGGACATGGGTGACTGCATGGGAGCCGAGGAAAACCTTGCTAACGCCCGTTTCATTTGTGTCAGAAATGGGCCTTTTTTACTAGTTAACATATAATGCAACCCCCCCCCCCCCCCTCCAATTTGATCCTCTCTATCATTGCAATTCAATTTGTACCCTTTTAACAGAGTGTCCCGTTGATTGTCCTATTTCTATCAAGTCTCTGAGATACCTATTATATCTACCTCATCATTTAGTGCTACGTATATATTGTAACTCTCCCATCTTATTTTTTAGGTTTCTAAATTTGTATACAGGCACTTCATATTGTGTTTTTCCTTTGATCTACAAGCTGCTTAGAAGTTGAAGGGGATAATGTGCATCCTTTATTCTGTTCTCTCATTAAGCACACCTGGCTTACTTTTAGCATTTTTGAAACCTCTCTACTGGGATTCCCTAAACGTCCTGTTTCAATAGCGTCTTTCAAGGATAATCCACACCAAACCATGCACTCCTGGGCAACTGTCGGCTTTCCCCTTCATTCTAGTTGAAAAGCTGCTCTCCTTTTTAAAAGTTAGCGCCAGCATCCTGGTTCCATCCCGGTTAAGGTGGAGCCCATCCTTTAGGAACAGTCTCCCCTTTCTCAGAATGTCTCCCAGCTCCTAACAAATCTAAATCCCTCATCCCTGTACCATTGTCTCAACCACCCATTGAGACCTCGCAGCTTTGCCTGATTTTTGGGTCCTGCACGTGGAACAGGGAGCATCTCAGTTACTTCTGTCCACCTGAATTTAATGATAAAGCTTTCTGTCCAGGAGAGTTTTTCCATTTTTCTGCATGGCACTCCATCTCTGGGGGTAGATGAGCACACAAGATCCCCTGTTTTGCTCATGCCCTGAACCCCTGTCTTGCTATGCTTATTCACAAAGCTACTGCTTGAAAACTTAGCTTCTTAGTTCTCTGCATAGCAGTAATGTAGCCAGATCTGCCATTTTGGGTGGACCCAGACTTTACTTGAGTGGGCCCTTCCAAAACTCCCCCTTCCCTTTATCCTGCATCTCTCTTCCTCTCTTTCACTTCCAGATCCAGCATTCCCCTCCCACCCACAGCCTAGCAACTCCTCCTTTCTCTGAAATACCCTCTTTTCCTGCTGTACCTCAGAAATGATTCCGGTAGCAGCAGTGATTCATACCTGCTGCCTGCACTGGTCCTGCCAGCTTCCCTCTGCTATGTTCCGCCAGCAAGGAAACAGGAAATGACATCAGCAAGGATGGGACCAGTGCAGGCAGCAGATATGAATCGCTGCTGTGGTAAAGCAGGGAAAGGGGGATCCATAAGGGGGGGGGAGTAGCTGGGTCTGGGGTGGAGGAGAGGGTGAGATAGGAGTGAGGTGACCACCGCTGAAGTATTTTGGGGGTCTCAATAGTCACCAGACTGGGTGGACTTAAGAAAAGAATGAGTGGACCTGTGTCTACCCAGTCCTACCCATAGCCAAGCCACTCTGCATAGCTTGCCAAACATACCCAGCTATACTGCTAGGATTTTGAGTTATTACTGTACTTGATCTTTCTACCAAGGACAGTTTTTGCCTTGTTACTTATTTCTAGGTCACTTTCTTGGGGGAACATTCAAGATTCCCTATATATTTCATACCCCAACTCTCCCCCCCCTCCCCAATGCCCTCCTGTACCCATGGAAGGTAGTTTTATAACAGGTCACCTAAGTTGGGAGGCTTTTTTATGCATTCATATAGGCACCTGCTCGGGGGGCAGGTCTAAATGTCCATGACTCAAGTACATAAGTACATAAGCACCACCATACTGGGAAAAGACCAAGGGTCCATCAAGCCCAGCACCCTTTCTCCGACAGTGGCCAATCCAGGCTTCAAGAACCCGGAACCCCCCCCCCCCCTAAAAAAAACAACAACAAAAAAACAAACTTAATTCTTAATAATGTTCAATGGACTTTTCCCTCAGGAATTTGTCCAAACCCCCTTTAAATTCCATAAGGCCAGCTGCTGTCACTACATTTTCCGGCAACGAGTTCCAGAGTCTAACTACACGCTGAGTAAAGAAAAACATTTGTTTTAAATCTACCATATTCTAGCTTCATCTTGTGTCCCCTGGTTTTGTTGTTGTTTGAAAGTGTAAACAAATGCTTCACATCTGTCCGCTGTACTCCACTCATTATCTTGTAGACTTCTATCATATCACCCCTTAGCCGCCTTTTCTCCAAGTTGAAGAGCCCTAACCTTCTCAGCCTTTCCTCATAGGGAAATCATTCCATTCCCTTTATCATTTTCGTCGCCCTTCTGCTCAGTGTGCTGCGGCGGCTAAGAAAGTGCACAGAATGTTGAGTATTATTAGGAAAGGGATGGAAAACAAACACAAGGACATTGTATTGCTCCATTGTGCGACCGCACCTCGAATATTGTGTCCAATTCTGGTCGCCATATCCTAAAAAAATATATAAAGGAATTAGAGAAGGTGCAGAGAAGTTTTTAACGTCTTATCAACAATGACTCCCAGATCCCTTTCTAGGTCTGTGACTCCTAACGAGGAACCTTGCATGACATAGCTGTAATTCGGGTTCCTTTTACCCACATGCATCACTTTGCACTTGTCAACATTGAACTTCATCTGCAACTTACAGAGGTGCGCATTTTATAACCCAGATGTGCACTCTGCCCAAAGTACAGCCCTGAACACAACTACACATGGGTCATGGAAACATATGTGCCTTCTTGTCATCATCACATGAATCCCATGTGGTAACCTTATTACAGGCCTTTTATGTGCGTATTACAGGCCTTTTGAGGCTGCTTCCTAAGATGTTTGAACCTTCCTAGATTTCACTGGCATTTTAATCTTATTTTTCTGCTAGACACTCAGGCTTGGTTGTTTTCTTTCCTGAAACAGCTCCATTAATGATCACATGTATACCCTGCCACAGCTATACACACACACATACACACACACATAGGGGGAGATTCTATATATGGCGCCTAAAAAAAATCGGCACGGAAATCAATGCTGACTCAGCATATTCTATAAGCAGCGCCTACATTTAGGTGCAATACATAGATCTCAGTGTGTAGATTTAGGTGAACTGGGCCATATTCTATGACTACATGTGTAAATTTCAGAACGCCCATGAAACGTCCATTTCCTTGCCCATAACCACGCCCCTTTTTGCCTGCACGTGTTAGAAGTTAGGCACACTGTATTACAGAATGCGCTTAGCAAGTTGTGTACATAAATTTTAATTATTGCCAATTAGTGCTCATTATTGCTTCTAAAGAGCTGTTATCAATACTGATTGGCTTGTTAAGCTAATTAAGTTATGTGTTTTGTTATAGAATACGCCTGTATTTTGGTGCGGATCTCTAGGCGCGCTATATAGAATTGGGAGGATAGTCTCACCCCAGCACAGGCTGCAGCAATTTTCAGTCCAAGGTTTCAACCTCTGCAGTTTTTTTTTTAATCTGTTGATCTTTATGTCTTCCGTGAAGTGGCAGCAAATTAAAGCCTTGGACACAAGAGAAAAGTGTTTTGAAATCATGCGAGGAAAAACCTGCAAGCTTTTTCCAATTTTTCCTTTCTGCTTCCATTGCCCAAACCTTTAATCTGGGCATAAGTGATTAGCAGTACATCTTCATCAGTGTTAAAATGTACCCAGTTCCCAGAAATACAATAAAAGAGAAGTACAAAGCAATCCCCCTACAGCTCTGAAGGGATCAGCAGGAGTATGTGTTGACTATGGTTGTCTAATTACTGTCACGGGCTCTGTTTTTGCATTCGAACATTCAGAGATCAGCATGAATCTGAAAAAATACTTGCTTATAACCATGGTTATTTAGAATTATTGAAATGCTGCAATTACCCATCCCACAGGAAAAATAATTGTGCAGCTTTACACATTATATTATTTGAGCATTTGTCTACTAGCTCGGTAAGAAGTGGTTGTTAAGTCCCTGAGGTGCATGTTCCTAGTTATATATAGGGGTGTGCTGGTAAATTGCTAACAGGGGGCTCTCTCTCGCCAGCAAAGTAAAAGAGAATTCAGGAGGGGCCCAAGCCCACATTTTGGGATCCATTTGTTAAAGTAGCCATGGAGAACCGGCTCCTAAAATTCTTAAAAACTTAACAAACGGCTCTTGAGAGCCTGTGAGAGCCAGCTCCAGCACACCACTGGACTTATATACCACAAAATACTCAAGCAAAGAGGGGCAGCAGAACACCTTTTTCCTTGGGTGGGTCAAATAAATTAAGCTCTGTCACAATCCCTACATCTCCCTGGTTATTGATGCTGTGCAGGTAAAATATTGGTAAGGCCAGTGGCAGCCCTACCATTATGCCAACTGAGACGGGAGCCTCAGGTGGCACTAATCAGGAAGAGGCATCTTTCCTCCTTCCTTCTTCAACTCCCCTCCACATCCTTCCCAGGGGCGTAGGCAGACACCCAATTTTGGGTGGGCCTGGGCCCAAGATGGGTGGGCAAAAGAATCTCTCTGTCCCACAAGTGATTTGGTCTCTCCCTCTCTCGCCTGCAAGCCATAGGGTCTCTCAAACATATCACTCCTTCGCATACCTTTTAAATAGCAGATTTTCACCAGCAGCGAGCAGCAACTAATACACACTGCTCATGTTGGCCCCACAGCCTTCCCACTGATGCAACTTCTTGTTTCCGCATAGGCAGGAATACGTCAAGGGGAAGGCTGTGGGGCTGGTGCGAACAGTATGTATCAGTCTCTGCTTGCTGCAGGCAAAGATCTGTTATTTACAAGGTATGCAGGAAGGACAGCTGTTGGGAGTTTTCGGCTGGTGGGGCTTGGGGATCCCTGCTAGCCACATCATAGGTGTGCTGCTAATGGGTGGGCCTGAACACAAAGTGGGTGGGCCTGGGCCTACCCGGGCCCACCCTTAGCTACGCCACTGATCCTTCCTCCTTTTCTTTGTTTTTTAAAAGTCGGAGGTGACAGCAATCCTCATATGCTGCCCTGCCGCTGGCACTGCCATCTCCTGTATTGCGGCCCACCTCTCTGACGTAACTTCCTGTTTCCTCGGAGGGGGGACACAGTACAGAAGAGATGTGGTGCCAGCGGCAGGGCAGCATATTGGGATTGCTGTCACCTCCGACTTTTGAAAACAAAAGCAACAAAATGAACGTAGGCTTGGGGTGTGGGGGGGGGGGGGGGGGGAGATGCTAGACAGCGGCTAGGGGGACAGGAAGGAGTTGGCAGGGGGGTGCGATGCTAAGGGGATGAGGTGCCATTTCATCCCTGCCTCAAGCAGCATATTGCCTTGGGCCACCCCTGGGTAAGGCCATGACCCCTGTGGTCTACCCTATTCCACTACGTATACTGGCAAAAGAGAGGAAAGGAACCCATAGCATTTACCTCTAATTGTATGCAGACATGTACAAATTTGGCAGTGGAGGAAGTATAAAGGTTGTTCCCTTAAATATCCAGATCTCTGGCCTCTTCCACTTTCATGTCTTAGTAATCCTCTTCAGCAAAAATGCTGAAGAGGATTACCAAGACATGGAAGTGGAAGAGGCCAAAGATCTGGATATTCAAGGGAACAACTCTGATGGAGCAGTGGAAGGCATAAGCATGGAGTGTTCTGTGGACTCCTGAGGAAGGCAGGTGTGCCAAAGCAAGGCCCATGTCGAGACCTATGTCTGATCTTTTTATAATAAAGAGATGTTTTGTTTGGACTATTTGCTGGTCTGCCTGGTGGTTCCCAATGCATTTTGTTGCTTCTTGCAATTTGTGGAATTTTTGTTTTTTTCTCTTTTGTACAGAAGAATATATAAAGCAGAAATAATCCATGGATAATAAATTGCATAGGAGTAGGCAAGACTTTAGCAATTTATCCTGCATTTCCGGGCCCTTGTCCTGTTGTTGTACCATTTTTCTTGGACACTGTGCCTCTTCCCTTCAGCCTTCAATTTCACATCAATAGGTTCATCATGAAGGTCCTTCCTTCCCACCTTCCCCAGGTACTGTTCTGCAGTCAAAATACTTTTCATTCACTCTTTCTTCATGTAATGAGATTCCTCTGGGTCCTCAAGACCTAGAAAATGAAAAGGCAAATTCATTATAGCAACTAAGGACTGGCTTCTTCATTATTGTTGAGTCTTTTCAGAAAGTAAATCTTTCCCGATGGAGAGAAGCTTATGTGTTGCTTATAATTATAATGTTATTTCCGATGCATATTCAGTATCAGTGACTCATTTGATTTCACATATTCCAAAGTGCAGTGACACTGTTGCTTTTCTGTTTTGGTCATGTTAAACTTTTCTATGTGACCTAACTTAGCTGAGAAGTTAATTTCCATCATAAGCTAGGTCATGGGTTTAAAATGGAGTAATGGGACTAAGCAATGTGAAAAGCACCATATTTTGAAGCAGGTCAAGACAGTCCTTGACATCTTTCTCTCTTACTCCTTATTAATTGGTGGACGTAGCTTGGACACCTGTTCTTGGAAGTCATTCCTTACCCTGAATCTGTTGACTTTTGATTAAACATTAGGAATTAATTATCCCAGCAACAGTCCTAGTGTGAAGGAATTTTAATTGACAAATGATATGGATGATAGGATGGACAACTGTACAGATTCAAATGGGACAATGGACTGATGGGTGAAGGGACAGATGGATGAATAGACTTGTGGATAAATAGATGGTGTGATGGATAGGGGAATGGATTGATGGATGGATGGATGCTTGCATAGGCTAATTGATGGGATAAACAGATTGACATAGATGGATAGGTATATGGGCTATACTCATTCTCAAACAGATGCATGTCTGAGTTGAAGTTATTTGAGAAAGGACTTAAAGTATTTGGAGAGATATGTGGGGATGCTTCTTATGTTAAGATAGTTATCTTTGCCCTGGAACTAAAGTACTGTAAATATTACTTATATTTACCAGTACTTTAGATCCTTAACAAAACATTTAAAGCCTAATATCAATAGGAGTTGGAGTCGGAGCTGGAGTCGGACAGTAGAAGAATAGAAGAGTTGGAGTCAAAGGTTTGGTGTACCGATTCTACAGTCCTGGTTTATGGTTTATTGAATGTAATGTACTGCTATTTCATAATAGTACAACAAAGCAATATACCACCAATAATCACTAGAGAGAAAGGAGAATATCATTCCTTATAGAGAAAGAAGTCAGTATTCAATGGCACTTATCCTGGTAGGAATGATTCTTACCTGGATAACTGCTGCTCACTGTGGCCAGCCACTGATTTTCAATGTCATTATTTGTTTTTATTACATTTGTACCCCGTGCTTTTTGAGGGCGGTTGGCAGGGGGAGGAGTAGGGAAACATACTCCTCCCCTTGCCTGGGTCGCAGTTTGTTGCTGTGCATCGGGCTGCTGACGTCATCCGAGTCGCAGCCAATCAGTGGGATGATCTACTGCATTTTTCCACGGTTCCAGGCAGCCTCAGAACGTTGGCAGTGAGAATTATTATATAGGATATGATTGCACAATTTTATAAAAGCCTCTTTCTGGGTATAAAACAGTCTTTAAATTGCCCCTAAAACTGTACTTGTGCATGGAGGAAACATTCCTGGTAGTAGGGGTGGGGACAGAGAGTACATTAATGTGCATAGTTCCGTATCAGTGTCCACAACAAACAGGAGAAACCCAAGGAAAGCAGAAAAGTAGAGAGCGCAACACAAGCTTCAATACAGGAAGTGTTGATCAAATCACTTTTATTGCACTAAACACAGGGCCGTATTTCATGAGGAAAAAAACCCTGCCTCAGGGATCAAGGAATTGTATTGTATTGTAACATTTATAACCCACGCTTTCCCACTTGTCAGCAGGCTCAATGCAGCTTACATAATATAGCAAATACACAATATCAACCGGCTCACCTTTATCCACATGTTTGTTCACCCCTTCAAAGAAATGTAGTAGATTGGTGAGGCAAGATTTCCCTTCACTAAATCCATGTTGACTTTTAGGCTAATTTTTGAAAGAGAAACATGCCCATCTTTCGACACAAATCAGAAGATGGGCATCCTTCTCATAGAAATGTCCAAATCAGTATAATGGAAAGTCGATTTTGGACGTCCCCAACTGCTTTCCGTCACAGGGACGGCCAAACTTCACATGAATTTGAAAATACATAAGGAATGAATTTGAAAATACATAAGAAAACAATACTAACAAAACAAGGTTTGCATGAAAAGTGGATGTGATAAATCCAAACAGAGAGATGCATTCATACAAAAGGATTATTCATATATAAAAACAGTCATATGCGAAAAAGGAGAGCTAGCAAGATAAACCCACCTGCTGGTGAGACACAGAAATTTACGGTGCCTGTGGTGAGGTTATCACATCTACTTTTCATGCAAACTTAGGGGCCCTTTTACAAAGGCACATATCGGCCTACGCACATTCAGCGTTCGCCAATTCGGCATTACTACCTGGCTACTGTGTGCCCCCGGCGGTAATTTCAAATTTGGCATGTGCCAAAAACATGCGGTAGAAAATATTTTCTATTTTCTACTGCGGGGCACCTACATGGCAGTAAACGGCAGATGGTGCGTGCCGCATGCTTACCGTCCAGGTAGCACATGAAACCTTACCACTAAGTCAATGGGTGGTGGTAAGGTCTGAGGCTGAAAATGGACATGTGCTGGTTTTCATTTTATTCTTATTATTATTAGCATTTGTTTAGCGCTATCAGACGCACGTAGCGCTGAACACCTGATACAAAGAGACAGACCCTGCTCAAAAGAGCTTACAATCTAAATAATACAGACAGACAAGACAATTACGGGTGAGGGAGTAATGGGAGCTAAAAAGCAGCAGTGAAAAGGTGGGTTTTCAGCATACTACTACTACTACTATTAAACATTTCTATAGCGCTACTAGACTTACGCAGCGCTGTACAAATTAACATGAAAAGACAGTCCCTGCTCAACAGAGCTTACAATCTAAATTGGACAGACGAACAGACAGCTAGGGATGGGGAAATTGCAGTGGTAGAGGTGATAAGTGAGGGTGTTGAGTAAGAGAGTCATGGTTAGGAGTCGAAAGCAGTAGCAAAGAGGTGGGCTTTAAGCCTAGACTTGAAGCATAGATTTGAAAACAGGTAGAGATGGAGCTAGACGTATTGGTCCAGGAAGTTTATTCCAGACATAAGGTGCCGCGAGAGAAAAGGAGCGAAGCCTGGAGTTAGCAGTGGAGGAGAAGGGGGACGACAAGAGAGATTTGTCCAGTGAGCGGAGTTCACGGGGAGGAATGTAGGGAGAGATGAGAGTGGAGAGGTAATGGGGGGCTGTAGAGTGGATGCATTTAAAGGTCAGTACGAGAAGTTTAAACTGATTGCGGAAGCGGACAGGGAGCCAGTGAAGTGACTTGAGGAGTGGGTTAGTGTGGGTATAACGATTCTGGCGGAAAATAAGTCGTGCCACAGAATTTTGGACAGATTGCAGAGGAGAGAGATGGCTGAGCGGAAGACCACACATTTTGCCACACATTCATTTTGTGGCCCACTGAAATAATCCCTTTTTTCCAGACATGGTACAATAAGGGACCAGCACACACCAAAAACAAGTGCCCACACGGCCGCAGGCCATTTTTTGGCATGCCTTTGTAAAAGGACCCCTTTGTTTGTTTTTTTAGTCACCTTTACTTTGTTGTCACTTCTAAGGTCGATTTAATATACTTAATGTCCACATTTTGTTTTGCATCATCCTATATAATAATTCTCACCTCCAACGTTCTGAGGCTGCCTGGAACCGTGGTTTCCTGCCAGAGCTGCTCAGGAAAGTGGAGTAGATAAAAGTGACATCATTCCTGAAGTGCCACTGATTGGCTGCTGTGACATGCTGCAGAACATTCAATAGACAGGAGTGGAAGTGAACAAAGCAAGTCTATGGTAAGCAAGGAAGCCCATTGGTTAATCTCTGATTCCACTCCCCCAAAGCAGCCATCATTTCTATACACACACACAAAAAAAGGAAACCTAGGAGCTGCTTCTCATTGCCCTTTTAACAGCTTTTTCCACTGGACAAAAGGAGGGGGGAGACACACAGACCCTGCAAGTGGGAGGGAGGAGGGGGGACCCTGCAACTGGGAAAAAGGGAGGGGGGAAGGGGACCCTGCAACTGGGAAAAAGGGAGGGGGGACCCTGCAACTGGGAAAAAAGAAGGAAGGGATGGAGGGGGGACCCTGCAACTGGGAAAAAGGGAGGATAGGAGGAGGGGGGACCCTGCAACTGGGAGGAAGGAAGGAAGGGAGGGAGGGAGGGGGGACACCCCTGCAAATGGGAGACATACCGGGGGGACGATGACCCTGGAATTGGGAGAGAGGGGGGGACCCTGGCACATACTCTCATTCTCACACACACATTCGCACCCAGTCTCACTCTCTCTCTCTGTCACACACACACACACACTCGCACATTCACACTCTCTCAAACATACACACTTCAAGGAAAACCTTGCTAGCGCCCATTTCCTTTAAAACAGAAACGGGCCTTTTTTACTAGTTTCACTATAATTACCACATTGTCTAGAGTTTAAATCTGCTTTTATATTTGTACATGTGGTCCTATGTGTTTTCTTATGTATTTTCATCCAATTTTTTAATCTGTTATGCTTATTCATTCCTTTTAATTATATTATGTTTTCTATTTCTGTTGATGGCTCTCTCATTCTCCCTGTCTCCTCAGCTCGAAACCTTGGGGTCATCTTTGACTCTTCTCTCTCCTTCTCTGCTCATATCCAGCAGATTGCCAAGACCTGTCGTTTCTTTCTTTACAACATCTGTAAAATCCGCCCCTTTCTTTCCGAGCACTCTACCAAAACCCTCATCCACACCCTTGTCACCTCTCGTTTAGACTACTGCAATCTGCTTCTTGCTGGCCTCCCACTTAGTCACCTCTCCCCTCTCCAGTCGGTTCAGAACTCTGCTGCCCGTCTCATCTTCCGCCAGGGTCGCTTTACTCATACTACCCCTCTCCTCAAGACCCTTCACTGGCTCCCTATCCGTTTTCGCATCCTGTTCAAACTTCTTCTACTAACCTATAAATGTACTCACTCTGCTGCTCCCCAGTATCTCTCCACACTCGTTCTTCCCTACACCCCTTCCCGTGCACTCCATGGATAAATCCTTCTTATCTGTTCCCTTCTCCACTACTGCCAACTCCAGACTTCGCGCCTTCTGTCTCGCTGCACCCTACGCCTGGAATAAACTTCCTGAGCCCCTACGTCTTGCCCCATCCTTGGCCACCTTTAAATCTAGACTGAAAGCCCACCTCTTTAACATTGCTTTTGACTTGAAACCATTTGTAACAACTCGCCTCCACCTACCCTCCTCTCTTCCTTCCCGTTCACATTAATTGATTTGATTTGCTTACTTTATTTATTTTTTGTCTATTAGATTGTAAGCTCTTTGAGCAGGGACTGTCTGTCTTCTATGTTTGTGCAGCGCTGCGTATGCCTTGTAGCGCTATAGAAATGCTAAATAGTAGTAGTAGTAATGTTCATATTTTTAATAGTGTAACCCTTGACCCCTGAGACAGGTGGTTTTTCCCGCCAAAACACAGCCCCTTGTCAGGTCTCTGTTTGGTGCGATAAAGGTAATTTGATCAACACTTCCTCCATTGAAGCTCATGTTGCACTCTCTTCATACTTTTGTATCACCAAAAATAACTGCAGACTTTACAGTTATGTGCATTTTTGAAGTTTTCCCCTCCACTCCCTCTCTGAACTTCACAGAGTCAAACACTAAAATGGATCAGAAATCTATGAACTTATTTGGGAGCACTACTACTACTACTACTATTAATAATTTCTATAGTGCTACTAGTGCTGTACACGTTATATGCAGGTGCTTTCTCTGTCCCTAGATGGCTCACAATCTAAGTTTTTGTACCTGGGGCAATGGAGGGTTTAGTGACTTGCGCAAGATCATCAGCATGAACCTGAATGCATCGGAATCCAGGAACCATCTGGCTTTACCCTATCGTTTGCAGAATAAGATGTGCCTATTAAAAATAGATGTTTCATCCATCAGATATAAACATAAATATACATTCTTTTATTTTTTTGTAGCCTGGATTGCAAATGTCTCTTTACTATCTGTTTTTTTTTTTTCTGTAGTAGCAATAACTTTAAAGTTCTTTTAAATTTAAGTGTTTGTTCGTTATCTTTAATCAAGTACTTACTCGGTGGTTAGATGTCTTATTGTTTTTTGGCACAACCAACAGCTTCTTTAGAAAATACATCAGACTCTTACTGTTTCAATTAGGACAATTGGAGGTGCATTTTCGAAAGAAACGTCTAAGTTGGAATTTGGATGTCTTTGTAGATCATTCAAACTCCAAGGTGGGGAAAGGTCATTTTCGAAAAAAGATGGACAGCCATCTTTGTGTTCGAAAATACCTTGGACGTCCTTGGATTTGGACATCCTTGGATTTGGACATCTTTGATTTTCAGCCATTTTCGAAACCAAAGACGTCCAAGTCTAAAACGTCCAAATTCAAGTCATTTGGACATGGGAGGAGCCAGCATTTTTAGCACACTGGTCCCCCTGATATGCCAGGACAGCAATCGGGCACCCTAGGGGGCACTGCAGTGGACTTCATAAACTGCTCCCAGGTACACAGCTCCCTTATCTTGTCTGTTGAGCCCCCCAACCCCCCCAAAACCCACTACCCCCAACTGTACACCACTACCATAGACCTTTCGGGTGAAGGGGGGCACCTATATGTGGGTACAGAGGGTTTCTGGTGGGTTTTGGAGGGCTTGCTGTTTCTTCCACAAATGTAACAGGTAGGGGGGGTGTGGGTCTGGGTCCACCTGTCTGAAGTGCACTGCACCTACTACTAAACTACTCTGGGGACCTGCATACGCTGTCATGGACCTGAGTATGACATCTGAGGCCGGCAAGTAATATTTTTAATCATGTTTTTTGAGGGTGGTAGGGGGTTAGTGACCACTGGAGGAGTAACGGGAGGTCATCCCCGATTCCTTCCGGTGGTCATTTGGTCATTTCAGACACCTTTTTGTGCCTTATTCGTAATAAAAACAGGTCTGGGTGAAAACGTCCAAGTTTTAGTCCTGGACGTCTTTGCTTTTTTCCATTATGGCTCAAAGACATCCAAGTCTTAGGAACGCCCAAGTCCCACCTCAAACATGCCTCCGATACGCCCCCTTGAGATTTGGACATCCTTGCTATGGACTTCTGACGTCCAAATCGGGTTTTGATTATACCGATTTGGATGTCTCTGTGAGATTGGTGTCCAAGTGCCGATTCATATTCCTTTTTGACGTCCATCTCTTTCGAAAATGAGCCTCTTGGTGACTGAGCGGGAACATGGCTCCCTGGGATGAATCTTTTATTCTTGGGGAGAAGTTCTGCCTTCTCAAAGACGAATCCTTTCCATCTTCCTGCTTAGGAATCCTAGGGGCCCCTTTTACCAAGCTGTGGCAAAAGGGGGCCTGCACTGGCGTCGGCACATGTTTTTGATGTGCGTTGAGGCCACTTTTTACCACAGTGGGTAAAAGGTAGGTCTTTCTTTTCTTTACTGCAGTGGGTAAAAAGCCCTTAAAAAAAGGCATGTCTGTGCGGTAAGATTATTCTTATTGTGGTGCCATGCGGGGGAGGAGCACTTACCACCACCTACTGAGCTGGCGGTAAGGGCTCCTGCAGTACTCTGGCAGTGACTGGGCAACGCTGATTACTGCCAGGCTAGCGCCACATTAGAAATTATGGAATTATTTCTGTAGTGCTAGAAATGGCACACGCTCAAGGTGGAACTACCACCGGTGGCCGCCTTGGGCCAGTGGCAGTTCTGGGTGGCCGCACAGTAACCCTTTATTAAAAGGGCCCCTAACTGCTTTTGAGTTTGGCGCTAACTGGTTATTTTCAGCGAAGATAACCAGTTAAGGGGTCCTTTTACTAAGGTGCGCTGAAAAATGACCTGCACTGTTGTAGACACATGTATTGGACATGCAAGGTCCATTTTTTAGTGCTCCTGCAAAAAAGACCTTTTTTTTGGTCCGAAAACAGAAGTGTGGCAAAATGAAAAATGGCACACGCCTATCTATCGACTATCTGGTGTCACACAGGATATGCTATTTTGAGCTGCTCAAGCTGGTTTTTTATGAAGAAAATGTCTTATATCCTTGTCCTGATAGATTATTTGATACCACTCTTATTCAAGAAAGATACAGACTAGCCCCTGACGCAGCCCTATTGTTGGGCGAAACACGGCCTGTGTCGGGCATTTGTCTTATACACGCTATCTTCAATAAAGCTTTCTGGATATTATACTGATCTGCTAGTTTGTTTTCCACGTTGGATTTTGCAGATCGATTGCCTTGTTGTTTTCTGGGACACGTCCATTTTGGGCCTGAGACCTTACTGCCACCCATTGACTTAGTGGTACGGTCTTACGCATTAACCAGGTGATAATTGTTAGTGCACGTGCAATGCTGATTTCTGCCCGGTTAGCGCCGCGTGCCAGAAATTTTCCAGGGCACATATTGGGCATGCATAAAAAATGAAATTACTGCCCGGTCCACAAGGTAGCCGGGCGGTAGTTCCAAATTGACGCATGTTTGGCGCGTGTAGTGCCTATCAGGCTTATTTTCGAAAGTGAGTGCCAGCGATCTTCTGACATAAATTGGGAGATGGCCGGCGATCTCGCAAAAGCAGCAAAATTGGTATAATCAAAAGCCGCGTTTTTGACACCATCGTCGCTTTCCCGTTGCCTCGCCGGTGAAAGTTCAAGGGGGCGTGTCGGCAGCGAAGCGAAGGCGGGACATGGGCGGGCATGGGCATGGCTACCAGATGGCTGGCTTTTGCGGATAATTGAAAAACAAAGTGGCGTTAATCAGTATTTCGCCAGGTTTACTTGGTCCTTTAATTTTCACAACCAAGCCTCAAAAGGTGCCCCAACTGACCAGATGACCACCGGAGGGAATGGGGGATGACCTCCCCATACTCCCCCAGTGGTTACCAACCCCCTCCCACACTAAAAAAATAAAACACTTTTTTGCCAGCCTATATGCCAGCCTCAAATGTCATACCCAGCTCCCTGACAGCAGTATGCAAGTCCCTGGAGCAGTTTTTAATGGGTGCACTGCACTTCAGGCAGGCAGACCCAGGTCCATCCCCCCCCCCCCTACCTGTTACACTTGTGGTGCTAAGTGTTGAGCCCTCCAACCCCCCCCCCCAAAACCCACTGTACCCACTTGTAGGTGCCCCCCTTCACCCATAAGGGCTATGGTAATGGTGTAGAGTTGTGGGGAGTGGGTTTGGGGGGGATTTGGGGGGGCTCAGCACCCAAGGTAAGGGAGCTATGCACCTGGGAGCTATATGTGTATTTTTGTAACATTTTTAGAAGTGCCCCCTAGGGTGCCCGGTTGGTGTCCTGGCATGTCAGGGGGACCAGTGCACTACAAATGCTGGCTCCTCCCATGACCAAATGCCTTGGATTTCGCAGGGTTTGAGATGGCCGGCATTTTTTCCCATTATCGCTGAAAAACAAAACCGGTGATCTCAAACCCGGCGAACTCTGGCATTTGGCCGGGCTAAACCGTATTATGGAAAAAAAAGATGGCCGGCCATCTTTTTCGAAAATACGGTTCCAGCCAGCTGCTGCGCCGCCACCAAAATAGATCGCCGGCGACCTATTTCGCCGGCGACGTTCGATTATGCCCCTCCATGTAGCTTAGTAAAAGGGCCCCTAAGTGCAGCTAAAAATGACTGGATAGCCATAAGCAAGTGATTTAACCAGTCGGCGACCTTTTCTGGCCAGTTAAATAATTTTGAATATCAGCCAGTGTATTCCCAGTTCTGAAAAAAGAGACAGAGGATAAGGAAAACTATTTTAACCTACTAAGCTGAATGCTTTATGACTGGGCTTATTTTATCCCATGGAGTGTGACAATAGATTAATCTTTGATCATAAAGAATACATCTCCCAATAGCTCATAACATATCCCAACAATAAAATGACTAATGTCACATCCAGTAGTTGAAATTACTAACATTACATTATTTTAACTCTGCTCTTAGGTTAACTCATCTCTTAGCAGTCCCAGGTTCATTAAGATTCTTGCTCTCCCAATCCAGTACTACATAATGAAGGTCAGTTTGAGATTGGTTTGTACTCTCTGTTCAAGGTTCAAATACACCTAGCTACGTGATGAGAAACACAGACAAATCAATTAAATGTGCCCAGAAATCTTAAGCAATATTGTTTTGAATTGAAATAACCCACAATCAGGTTTAACTCCAAATCTGAAAACCAAAATATTGTTGATTGGTGGGTTTTCTTCATGGCTCATTGCAGCCAAAGTGGAAAACAGAAGAGTTTTCATTTAAAATGAAATTACCACGCATTGGTCTTGGTTGAAAGCAGAGATTTCAGTTTGCCTTTAAATATACAAATAAGCTTTTCTTGTTGTGTACTCTTCTATTTACAACCTAGTGGCCAGAGGCCAAGATAAGTAGCTTTCTAGAAGGGGACATGCTACAGTGGAAGTGTATTCTTTACCTGTGGGCTGGCATAGTTTGGATGTACCATATCTTTTGTACAGGAGTCTTTCCCTTCTTATATTGTCAGAGTTTTAAAAAACATTGTCACAGGCTAAATTAGGCCCAGATATTCAGGACTGAGCCAAGTCTGGGCACTGGCATTGAATATCGGAGGTTCACTGGACCCTGCAGGCCACCAGAGCTTATGTAGGTCCTGGCAGATATTCAGCTGGGGTCCACATTAGATAGTTGTGTGGGCCCTGGCTCAATGGACCTGCAAAACATTCAAGGGGGTCCTCAGCCCTTCTGGCCCCCTATCCTACCTTCCTGGAATGTCCCCCCGTCCGATCCTCCCTCTCTCTCTGGAACAACTCCCCCCTTCTGATCCCTCTCCTACCCCCTGGAACAGCCTCCCTTTTGACCCCCTCCCTCCCGGCAAGAACAGACCCCCTCCCAACCCCCCAGTCACAATAGGCCCCCCCAGACCTACCTAATATCCCTGGTGGTCCAGAGGGGTGATGGGGGCACAAGCGAACCCCACTCGCCACTAGATGTCAGAACAGCCATTTTGTTGACAATGGCTGTTCTGACATCTAGTGGCAGTGTTATGGTACTCAGCATTTGCCCAAGAGGACTAAGGGCCTCTTTTACTAAGCCACGCTAGTGATTCCCAGCACGGTAAATGAGAGGAAGCCCATTCAATCCATTTGCCGCACAGGAATCGCTAGTGTGCTTAGTAAAAGAAGCTCTAAGTTTAAGAATAGTGCTTTCTTCTCAAGATTTCTTATTTGCACTGTTTCTTTTCCCTCTCAGAACTTGCAGGATATATCATCTTTGGACAAAAATTCCAAATATTTTGGGCCCACTATTCAGAAAATGTTGAGCTCCTAAATTTATGCTCCTAAAATAACCTTCTAAATTTGTGCCATATTTTCAATCAAATTTAGGAGCATAACACTTCAGATGAAAATTCATCTTAATTTAGGAATGCTGCATATGTCTAGTAGTGCTACAGAAAAGATAAGCAGTAGTAGTAGTAAAAGTTATTCTCATAAACATAGGTTTGCTATTCATTTACTTACATTTTTGAGCCTAGGACTGAAAATCAGTGCTAAATTCTAATTTCTTTTTCCCGCCCTAAAGCTACCCCTGTTACTACCTACTTTTTATGCTCCTACATATAATAGTTTAGTGAAATTTTGAGTAAACATTTATGCACTCAGACCTAGTAAGTTTTCAGAGAGGACAATTAAGAGCATAACTCTCAAAGATATTAGCATAAATCCTTTGACCCTTGGGCTCTTTTTTAAAATTTGTTTGTTTTAATAAGAAACTGACTTCTGGTCTGCTGGTTCTTCTTCATGTCTTCTGCCAAAAACTTAAATCTGACCTTTTGAGTTCTAGCCTTCGCACAGGTAAAGGAATTAAGGAGAACGAGAGACCCAATGTAAACACTTGCTCTGCTGGATTATAGATATAACAATACTCACCGAGAAGATGGGCTTCCCCTCCGAAAGGACACCAACTAGTTATGGTGGAGGAGCTTGTTTGTTTCCTTGACTCAGAGGGCTATGCTGTAGGGCCACCCATATCAGACAGGCCTCTGAGGAGAAACCAGATGAAGTGGGTCCCAAACCTGCTGAAGGACCAACATTAGTGCCGGAAGAGGTTGTTTTGGACAGAGCTCTGTCATGATCACAGTTCTTCCGATTCTGAGATGGGGAAGAGAAGGGAACACCCTGCACTTACCCTTACATGCCCGAGGACCCTCCCTACATTGTCAGGCCAGTCTTTGAGAATTGCAGTGTCCATCCATAGGGAAGTGTGGCTGCGAGCAGCTCCGAGAAGTTAGGGCAGAGCTTGGAATATACATTGGCTAGACTGACATATGAAGCTCACCTCCGCAACCTGGAATCACTCCAGCTGGGAACTTGGGAGGGCTCACTGTCTGAGAAGGAATATGGTTTGCTACTCCCATGGAGGGGAACATCCTGGCAGCCGCTTCCCCAGTTTATGGGAATGGGAGGAGTGCTTGAGTGGAATAAACAGTGTCATTGCCTGAGTACTTGGGTGCCTGAGTGCTTGAGTGGAATAAATTGTATCAGTCCCTCTGCCAACTACCTCAGTTTAGATGCGGGAAGATTTGAGGTCATGTTGGACCAGCTATGCGACACCTTTCAGATAGTGGACTCTTCTCCACAAGTGACATCTTTGATTTTCTACTTCTTAATTAAGGTATTACTGCCAATCATGATTTGGGGGAGCATCCAGAGTTTATATGCCTGGATGACAGTCAACATAAAGTGACTCTTTGGATTTGATGTTTTTGTCTGGAGAATATGGAGAAAGGTCACACAAGGGTGGAGGTGCCCTTAATCCCCACGAGAAAACAGTGTGTAAACCTTCTCGATGCTTCACTGAAACCACTTTGACAGTCCGTGGAAGTTTATTTATCCTGATTGTGGTGAGTGCCTTTTCGATTATGTGCACAGATTTTAAATGCTGTATACTCCACACCGTGCTTTCATAGCACTTACAGATCGATCGGCAGTATTTAACCTAGTACTCGCTGTTCCGCTGGAAGAGCCCTGATACACTAACATTGTCAGGTTTAGTATAGGTTTAGCTTCACGTTATAAAAGATCTTTTCTGAACATAATGTCATTCTGTTCCACAGCCATTCAGTTTATCCTTTTTCCCACAGGGTCATAGTTCCATCGTGCTATACACAGCCTTGTGTATATATACTTATTTTTTTTTATATCCAACATTACATCATATCATAAGGTCAGTAATGCTTGAGACACTGGTTGTGTCGTTTTATGTCTTTTATTAGCAATTCCAATACATGTTTCTATAGTTTTTAATACATATTTACAGAAAACATTTACATATTTTTAAATGTTTTTGCATTGCAGATTTGATTTGTTTCATATTATGTCTGCTTAATATATAATTGCAACTTACTTATATTTTATCTGCATGATTTGTCATTATGTTTGCCCTCTATATTCTTATTTGTTATACCTATTTATGTTACATTTCAATGGATTTTACATTATTTTTACTAGCATTGTTCCATATAAGAATTTTCACTGTAAAGATGGTACTCTTGTAAACTACACATACGCATTTTATCTATATGGAGCATTACTATGTATATATGCATGCTTAGCTCTGTTTTTATTATATTTTATTATATATTCTTTTATTTATTCACCACTTTTATGTGTGTTTAGTTTATGGTGTTTAGTCATATTTATTTTTATTGTTATTGTTATTTATTATTTATATTCATTTTTGTAGACTCCTGAGGAAGGCGCCTTGGCGCCGAAACACAGCAGCTGTGTAGAGTCATTTTCCATGTTATCCAATACATTTTTTTATCATCCATATGTCTCCCTCACTGATTAGAAAGGGCTCTACTCTTTGTCTGGAGAATTCCAAGGAGTTAGTGACCCTAAGAACTTTTTCGCTAACCTTTCAGCTGGAACCTGATTGTATTATGATGATGGAATTATGCCGTGGACATGTGAGAGATCTGTTTATGGGAGCAGTGTTCACTGCTTTTTCCTGCTCTTTTTTGACCCAACTCAGAAGAAGGGACTTATTGGCCTTAAAACCTTGAGTCCTGGTTTTGGGTGGGACAACTGATTTTTTTTTTAATTTCTTTGTTTCTGTTTTCTACTATATAGCGGATAATGTTCTATTTCCGTCATCCCTAAACGGCTTCAGAATTCTTTTAGTTATTATGGAGAAGGCTCACTAAGGGCTTCTTTTACAAAGCTGCGCTAGCGATTCCTGTCTGGCAAATGAGAGGATGACCATTCAGTTCCTATGGGCTTCCTCTCATTTGCCATTATCATTTGCCACAGAGTAAATATAGCAAGCTGGTTAAGGATTAACTATGGGAACTGCCAAATCATTTAGAGCTTCTTTTACAAAGCCGCTCTAGCAATTCCCATAGTTAATCCTTAACCAGCTTGCTATATTTACTCTGTTGCCTCTATGATATTACATTTTTTTCTTTTCCTATATTGCTTTACCTTATTCTTGGTCCTTCTATTGTGGACTAATATTTGATTGTCATTTCCTCTTTATTTATTTATTTGTTACATTTGTATCCCACATTTTCCCACTTATTAGCAGGCACAATGTGGCTTAGATAGTACCGTAACGGCGTTTGCCAGTTCCGGTATGAACAAATACAAGGTGATATTATGGTAGAATAAAGTTCAGGTATGATGAATACTTTGGGGGAGTTTAGGGGAGAAGAGGAAGAGTTTGGATATGTCCATTATGGTCTTTGGTTTCGTTATGTCACAGATATCCAGGTTTTTAATGTTGGTTCGGTGGGGTATACCTTTCTGAACAGGTTTGTTTTTAGGGCCTTTCGGAAATTTAAGTGGTCGAGCGTAGTTTTTACTACTTTTGGCAGTGCTTTCCATAATTGTGCACTTAAATAGGAAAAGCTGGATGCGTAAGTTGATTTGTATTTGAGTTCTTTGCTGCTTGGGTAGTGGAGATTTAGGTATGAACGTGATGATCTTGTAGTGTTTCTAGTTGGCAGGTCAATGAGGTCTGTCATATATCCCGGGGCTTCGCCGTAAATAATTTTGTAAACTGTTGTGCAGATTTTGAAAGCAATACGTTCTTTGATTGGGAGCCAGTGCAGTTTTGTCGTAAGGGTTTGGCTCTTTCAAAACACGTTTTTCAAATATAAGCCTGGCTGCTGTGTTTTGTGCGGTCTGAAGTTTCTTTATGATTTGTTCTTTGCATCCTGCATAAATTTCATTGCAGTAATCTGCGTGGTTTAATACCATTGATTGTATCAGGTTGTGAAATACTTCCCTTGGGAGGAATGGTTTCACGCGATTGAATTTCCACATTGAGTGAAACATTTTCTTTATGGTGGATTTCGCTTGATTCTCTAGTGAAAGGTTTTGGTTGATTGTTACTCCAAGAATTTTCAGGCTGTCTGAGATAGGGAGGGAGTAACCTGAGGTGTTGATGTTTGATGGTTTGTATGTATTGTATTGGGATGAGATATTGAGACAATGTGTTTTTTCTGTGTTGAGTTTTAGTTGGAATGCATTTGCCACAGAGTTCATGATGTTTAGACTGAGGTTGATTTCATTATTGATTCCTGCCAGATCGTGTTTGTAGGGGATGTATATTGTAACGTCATCAGCGTAGATGAATGGGTTAAGGCCTTGGATGGATAAGGCCTTGGCTAGTGGGGTCATCATGAGGTTGAAGAGGATCGGTGATAGTGATGATCCTTGTGGTACTCCGCAGTCTGGTTTCCAAGGTGATGATATGTTTTTACTTGATTTCACTTGGTATGTTCTGGTGGTTAGGAAACCTTTGATCCATTTGATAGTGTTTCCACTGATTCCGAAGTACTTTAGGAGTCTTAGTAGTATGTTGTGGTTGACCATGTCTAACGCGCTGGACATGCCAAATTGGAGGAGAAGAATGCTTTTCCCTATTGCTATTTCCTGCTTGAATTTAGTTAAGAGAGTAAGTAGTACTGTTTCGGTACTGTGTAGGGGGCGAAATCCTGATTGTGAGTCGTGTAGTATTGTAAATTTATTTATGTAGTCATTAAGTTGTTTGGTTACCAAGCCTTCCATTAGTTTGACTACCAATGGAATAGATGCTACTGGGTGGTAGTTGGTGATGTCATTTGTTTTTTTCTTGGTGTCTTTTGGTATTGGGGTGAGTAGGATGTTGCCTTTTTCTTTAGGAAAGATGCCTTGTTGGAGCATGAAGTTTAGGTGAGTTGTGAGGTCTGTTATGAAGCGGAGGGGGGTGGATTTTATTAGGAAGCTGGGGCAGGTGTCCAATTGACAGTGGCTGTTGGAGTACTGTATCGGCGGTGAGGAGAGCCAAATTTGTCCAGATTCAGTCCGCTGGGTATTCACCAGGAGTTGGGTCTAGTCCATTGATGAAGTTTTCGATGTCCGTGTTGTCCTGAGGTAGCGTTTTGCATAGGTTTGCAATTTTTACGTTGAAGTATTTAGCAAGGTTGTCTGCAGGTGGGGTGTCAGTGTTGGTTCTGGTAACCGGTGTTGTATCTAATAGTTTATTCACGAGTTGGTATGGTTTCTTCGTATTTTTGTAATCTGGGCCTATTTTAGTTTTGTAGTATGACCTTTTGGTCTGTCTTATTGCGTATTTGTATTTCCTTTGTATTTGTTTCCATGCGTTGAGTGTGTGTTCATCTTTTATTTTTATCCATGCATGTTCCAGTCTCCTGGATTGTTTTTTTTTCAGTTCTTTATTGAACCAAGGTATCGAGTTGTGTCTGCGTGAAGTTCTTGTTTGTAAGGGTGCTAATTCGTCTAATATGTGTTTGCATCTTTTGTCCCATTCTGAGAGGTAGTATATGGAATCCGTTTGTGCTGTTCAATCGTTGTTGTATATCTGTTGCCAGAATGTATTCGAGTCTATTTGGCCTCTCGTGGTGTAGATTGTGTGTTCTCGTATGTGGAGAGAACCCCTTTTCCGCCATTTTAGGGATAAATTTAGTTTGTAATGGTCGGTCCATGGTGTTTCTGTCCAATTAGTTTCTGTTATTATTAGGTTCTGGTCAGTGGACAATTTGTGTGAGAGGAGGTTGAGTATGTGCCCTTTTGTATGAGTTGCTTGCATGTGTGGCCATGTAAGATCACATAATTGAAGGAAGTCCTTGCATTCTCGTGCATTGGTAGAGTTTGGGTCTTCTAGGTGAAGGTTAATGTCTCCTAATATTAGTATATTGGAGTTGGATACACAGGTATTTGAGATGAAGTCCATCAAGTATGACTGGCTTTCGTTCCAGTTACATGGTGGTCTGTAGAACAGGACACAGTTCAGGTGGTCAAGCTGGGTTTTATGGTGAATTCTGATTGAGGCTATTTCGAGATGGGTTGTTATGGATTCGGCAGTGGTTTCGATGGTGAGATGAGATTGGTATATAATCGCTATGCCTCCTCCTCTCTTTTCCTTTCTGGTCGAGCAGGTGATTTTGTATCCTGGAGGGCTTAGGTTTAGGATGATTGGGTCCTCTTGATCTTGGATCCAGGTTTCAGTGATGAAGAGTAGATAAAGTTTTGCTGAGGTGATCCAGTCTGTTACTGTTGTTGTTTTCTTTACTACAGATCTGGCGTTGACATAGCCTGCTTGAATTTTTTGGTATGGGTCTTCTGAGTTCGGTGTTATTTGGATTTTTGTCAGTTGTCGTTTCTTAGTTTGTGTGGGTTTTATCTGATCTTCCTTTCTCTGTTGTTGAGGTTGTACACATGTTAGTGTTCTTCCTTTGTTTTGGTTGTTGTCAGTTTGGTGAGGTGTGGTGCGTCTGGTCAGTCTTTGGTGATTGTGTAGTATGGGTATGATCTTGATGTCTGCGAGTGGGGTGGTTAGTGTTGGATGGATCAGGGATAAGGACTAGATTGCTAGGAGTAGTTTGATGGTGTTCATTGTGGTGTCAGTTCACTTGGGCTGTTAGTAGACTATGTTTGATAGGGTGCATAGTAGGATTTTGTTCTTTGGGACGGAGTCTTGTGTTCTGGTTTTGTGTGTATTGTGTGTTTTCGACTTGCCTTTGAGTTGTTGATATCTATGGTGACTCCGGGTCTTGTGAAGTGGTCTCTTTATTATCTGATGTTTCGTTTTTTGTTACGTGTGGATAGTTTACTCATGGTTGGTTAACCAGATGTGTTGCTCCGGGTGCAGAGACTCCGTGGTTCGTAGAGTTCTGTTGGTGGTTGGGTTTGGAGTAGTCAGGTGAGTTATAAGTATTGTTCCAGGGTGCAGGTTCTCCGTGACTCCGAGAGCTGTAGCGATGGTTGGTGGCAAGAAGCTGCTCAGGCACAAATTCGCTTGGGAGTTGCATCACCACCGGTAGCAGCTCATGCTCTGCAGCCCGCTGACTCCGAACAACCCCAGTTGCTTCTGTCCGCTGTCCGCCACGTGCAGCATGGAGTAGTGCCGTCCGGCCACGAGCCACTCCGAGACACACGTCGCCCACGTTGCGTCTCTCCGGCCGCCTCCGATGCTTGATCCTCTCACCTGCTCTCCTTGTCCGCCTCTCTCAGTTCCGCTATCTATCTATCTATCTATCTATCTATCTATCTATCTATCTATCTATCTATCTATCTATCTATCTATCTATCTATCTATCTATCTATCTATCTAATGCTTTGTCAGTTCCCATTGTTAATCCTTACCAGCTTGCTATATTTACTCTGTTGCCCCTATGATATTAAGGGCCCTGATTACGAAGCCAGGCTATAGACGTGTTACCGTACACTAAAGACACCTATAGGAATATATGGTTGTCTTTAGCATTAGAGCGTACTAATTTTTAGTATGCCCTAAAAATGCTAGCGCACCTTAGTAAACAGGGCCCTAAGTTTTTTTCCTTTCCTATATTGTTTTACCTTATTCTTGGTCTCTCTCTCTCTCTCTCTCTCTCTCTCTCTCTATCTATCTATCTATCCAGTTTATTTTAATTCTATTTCTTGTCATTCAATTTAGATTATTGAATGTATAATATATGAAATTTTATAAATAAAAATTTAAAAAACCAAGAAGATGAGGCTTTGTGGTTTCCTGATAATGCTTTGGTTCGTCCTTTAACACCTGAAGACTATTTCAAATACTCATCAACCATCTAGCTAGCTGTTCACAATGTGACAAGTTTTATGGATTTGTTAGCTTTAGGTAGCAACTAAATTGTCCTAATTACAGCACTTTACAGCGAGTAATCACAGCACGTTAAATAAAAAAACAAGACACTGATTGAAGTATGTTCAATGAGCACCAAGTGTCCCTGACATTAGTAGAGGACTCATCTTTCTCTGAGGACTTTTTGTTAGTGTGTCAAGCTCTTAGTCAAAGGAAGTCTGTTTCGGTTATTCAAATTCCTATATATTTGACTATTACTGTCATTATTTGGTAAACTTTCTCTAACCCATGGAAGGTAAATATATGTGTGAGATTGATTTGTACACACTGCCTGCATTGTATGCAAATTTATTTCGTGCATATTCATTGTGACTATCCCGAAAACCTTACTGGCAAGGGAGTAATCCAGGACTGACTTGGGAAACACTGCCCTATGCAAACCTTCAGCCATGACACCCCCCCCCCCCCCCCCCCCCATAGTTGAGCATCTCTCCTTCCCTTCGCTTCAGGATTTAATAAGTTCTTTAACTGAGGCTAAAATTTTCTTTTTGTTGTCTATTATGTTGTCTATATCAGGAAACAAATCTATACCTACGTGTTTAAGGCCTTTAGATGACCAGACTAACTCATGAGAAGCTACTATGTCGGAAGTTGCATGAATGTTCAATGGCAAAACTTTATTTTTTTGTTTGTTAATTTTGTAGCCAAGGAAAGCGGCATATGTAAAGACTAATTAGAAGAATTTGTTTACTGATTTGACTGGCTTAGAGAATAACATGATGTCATATCCACATGCAGAAACTTTAATGTCAAGGCTACCCACTGAGATTCCTATAATTTCAGGGTCAGACCTGATTGCAATGAGCAGGGGCTCAAATGTGATATTAAAGAGAAGAGGTGATAGTGGATATCCCTGATGAGTACCTCTTTTCAATGAGATATAATTAGAAAGGGTGTTAGCTATTATACGAGCAGTAGGTTTAGTACAGAGGACATTGACTTGATTTATGAAAGAGTCAGGGGCTCCAAACCAACTCAAGGTCTTAAACAGAAAGTCCCACTTCACTCTGTCAAAGGCCTTCTCCGCGTCTATGGATAAGGCAATGACAGGGCCCGAGCACAAGTTGGCTTCTAATAAGAATTGGTAAAAGAGTCGAGAGTTGTGACAACTCTCGACTCTTTTACCAATTGTCAATCGATGAAGCATAAAACCAACTTGATTTGGATGTATTATTTTGCTTATAATTTTGATGAGTTTATTAGAGAGGACTTTGGCATAAATCTTATCATCTGTACTGAGAAGGGCTATAGGCCTATAATTAGAAACTAAGGAGGGGTCTTTGTTAGGTTTTGGAAGCACTGTAATAGTGTTTTCTGTGAATTTATGTGTATTTGAGGGATTGTTCACAAGATCTTGGAAATAAGTATTGAGGTGAGGAGAGAGGTCTTCTTTAAAGATGTGATAAAACTCACTTGGTAGACCGTCAGGTCCTGATGCCTTTTTATATTTGATGTATTTAATTGCTTCAAGAATTTCTTGGATAGATACTTGTTCTTGAAGAGGTTGTATATCTCTGTCAGACCACGTGGTATGGTGAGTTTTTTGTAAAAATGTGTTTAAATCATGAGGGTTGTAAGGAGCCTTTGATTGGTATAAATTGGAGTAAAAAGTGGAAAGCATTCAGAATACCAGCATTGGAAGTTAACGATTTATATTTATACTTAATGAGTGGAATTTGAGCTTTGAATGTTCTTCTTTTTTAAATAATTAGCTGGTAGACTGCCAGATTTATTTGATTCAGAATATAGCGTACGTTTTTGTAAAAATAGTTCATGCCCAGATCTGGAGCTCCAGATCTTATTATACTGATATTTATAAATATAGTTCAAGGTGGATGAATCCAGCACGAGAGCATATTGCTGCTCTAAACATTTAATAATATTTTCCAGATTAGGGTCACATTCTATAATTTGTTTCAGTTAATTCTTTGAAAAGTTCTGGAGTGTCTTGATTAGGGACATACACGTTTAACAGTAACAGTTCTTAATTGTGAATAGATGTTTTTAAAATAATCCATCTTCTTTCTGAATCTGAGAAAGTTTGTTTAATTTGTACATTATGATTTTTATGGAAGAGAATGGCTACTCCATTTTTTCCCCAGTGAAGGAGTGTCAAGAGCTGTTCCTGTCCAATTGGTAACTTTGGCAAAAGAATTGATTTTGGACCTATGAGTTTCTTGGACATATATATATATATTTTTTTTTTCTTTTAATGGGGTGTCTTAGTCCATGGACATTCCAGGACACTAGTTTAATGTTCTTTAATTGAGACATTCAAAGCAGAATGGAGTAAGAATAATGAAATAGATACGTATGTTAGGAATGTTATTACATATAAGTTGAAGAACAGCTGGGACCAAGTCAGCAACATAATAATATGTCTGATAGATGCTTTGTAGTGTGTACATAATAGTAACATAGAAAAGATACAGAGAGAACAAACAGCAATAAGAGCCCTAGTGGATTAGCCTATATCTAAGAAGCCGAGCATAGGGAGAGACAGACAAGGGCTTTCAGCAGAGAGAGAGAAAAAAGAAGACTCCCTATAATTCTATTGTATCTGCTGGTATCTTAGTATAAAAACATTATTATTTGTTACATTTATTATTATTTGTTACATTTGTATCCTACATTTTCCCACCTTTTGCAGGCTCAATGTGGCTTAAATTTTACCGTTAACGGCGTTAGCCGATTCCGGTCTGAACAAATACATGGTATGAATGAATACAAAGTGATATTGTGGTAGAATGGGGTACATTTATGGTAGGTACAATTGGGGGGAACTTAGAGAGGGAGAGGAGAGGAAGAGTCAGGTAATGTCCATTACAGTCTTTGGTTACATTATGTCGCAAGTGTTCGGTATTTTATGTTGGGTCGGAGGGGTATGCTCTTCTGAACAGGTCTGTCTTTAGTGTTTTCCGGAAATTTAGGTGGTCGAGCGTAGTTTTTACTGCTTTTGGTAGTGTGTTCCAAAGTTGTGTGCTTAAGTAGGAAAAGCTGGATGCATAGGTGGATTTGTATTTGAGTCCTTTGCTGCTTGGGTAGTGGAGGTTTAGGTATGATCATGTAGATTTTGTGGCGTTTCTGGTTGGTAGATTGATGAGGTCTGTCATGTATTCCGGTGCCTTGCCGTAAATAATTTTATGAACAGTCGTGCAGATTTTGAAAGTGATACTTCTTTGTTTGGTAGCCAATGCAGTTTTTCTCGGAGTGGTTTGGTGCTGTCAAAACGCGTTTTTCCAAATATAAGCTTGGCTGCTGTGTTATCTGAAGTTTCTTTATGATCTGATCCTTGCATCCCGCATAGATTCCATTACAGTAGTCTGCATGACTTAGTACCATTGACTGTATCAGGTTACGAAATGTTTCCCTCGGGAAGAATGGTTTCAGGCGTTTGAGTTTCCACATTGAGAAAAACATTTTCTTTATGGTGGATTTCGCTTGGGTCTCTAGTGATAGGTTGTGGTCGATTATTACTCTGAGAATTTTCAGGCTGTCTGAGATAGGGAGGGTGTATTCTGGGGTGTTAATGTTTGTGGGTTTGTATGTATTGTATTGGGATGAGATGATGAGACAGTGTGTTTTTTCTGTATTGAGTTTTAGTTGGAATGCATTTGCCAATGAGTTCATGGTGTTTAAGCTGAGCTTGATTTCGTTGGTAATTTCTGCCAGATCATGTTTGTAGGGGGATGTATAATGTAATGTCATCAGCATAGATAAATAGGTTAAGGCCTTGGGTGGATAAGGTCTTGGCTAGTGGAGTTATCATGAGGTTGAAAAGGATCAGTGATAGTGGTGATCCTTGCGGTACTTCGCAGCCTGGTTTCCACGGTAACGATATGTTTATTTTTTATTTCACTTGATATGTTCTTGTGGTTATTGGGACTCATTCAAACACATCATAGATATTCAACCTACGTTCAAACAGTGCTACATAACATTAGACATTCATAAGTAAGTTGTGAATCATGTCCATTATATAATTAATTGGAATTTGTCTATGCAAGACGGGAAAACACACATACTAAGTTTGAAAAACATAACATTCCATGTCTAAGTGTAGCATAGCATAATATATCATGATCAAACAGAAAATTGAGGATGAGATATCGGAGAATATTTCTAAACCAGATGTGCCTAGTAACAGCTAAAAATAAGGGTCGTGTGTAACCAAAACAGTGCTCGTGCGAATGAGTTCTTGTGAGGTTTATGTTGGATCATGCATGGCATGCTGCAGTGAGATTAGTTAAAGCTAAATCAACCTATGTTGAAACAGTGTTACAAATCAGACATTCCTTGTAAGTAAGTTGTGAATCATGTCCATTATATAATTAACTAGCATGTGTATATGCAAGGCGGGAAAAATGCATGCTACATAAGGAAAATATAGCATTCCATATCATTGTATAGCATAGTATAACATAGTACATAGGTACATAAGTATTGCCATACTGGGACAGACCAAAGGTCCATCAAGCCCAACACCCTGTTTCCAACAGTTGCCAATCCAGGTCACAAATACCTGGCAAGATCCCAAAAAAGTACAAAACATTTTATACTGCGTATCCCAGAAATAGTGGCTTTTCCCCAAGTCCAATTTAATAATGGTCTATGGACTTTTCCTTTAGGAAGCTGTCCAAACCTTTTTAAAACTCTGCTAAGCTAACCGCCTTTACCACATTCTCTGGCAACATAGCATAATTAAACAGAAAATTGAGGATGTGATATCAGAGAATATGTTTTAAACCAGGTTAATCTAGAAACAGCTGAAAACAAGGATCGTGGATGACTAAAATAGAGCTCATGCAAGATTAATTCTTGTGCGGTTGTGTCAATCAATCATGTGGTGAAATGAGTTAAAACCAGATCAACCTGCCATACCAGATGAGACTCTTTGGTCTAGATATTCCTGTGGCGCCTCAGGGGATTTAAAGGAGTAGGTAAAGATGTTCAGTTATTGTCATCCTTGTGTGTGTGTGTGTGTGTGTGTGTGGGGTGGGGTGGGGGGGGGGGGGACGATCCACTTCAAGCTTTAAAGTAGAAGGTAACCAGGCAGATATGAATCTAACAATTTTGGATCCTTAAGCTCCCTCCACAAGGCTGAGGATGCAGGTGTTATTCCACGGCTTCTGTTTGCCAGATCCTCCAAGTTGCATTCCAGCTGCTGAATCCATTCCGTGACACGTGTTTGTAACGAGGTGAGCTCTGCCGAAGTTTGTTCTCCTTAATTTTCAACACCTTCTAGTCTTTCATTGAATCCAGAAACTGATATGGATAAAGCTGCCAGTTCTTTCCTCAAATCACAGGTGGTGTCAAAATATTTTGTAGTTAGTTTACGTAGCGCTCTCAGTTCATCTATTAGTGCATTGATCGATGAGCTCATTGATGGTTTAGCTGCTGCCATCTTCTCCGGCGTTGGTGGGTCACACTTGGATCTTTTAGATCCTGCTGGCATTAATGCAGAGTTTTCAGGTTTGTGCATTTAGAAGAGGACATTACTTGTCCAAGGAAATTGTCGGATTATTGAAGTGATGAAGAAAATCAGCTTAAATTTGATTTTCTGCAATTGATCGGGAGAGAGCTCTCTGCTTACACAGCCATCTTCTCCATGGCTCCCCAGTACCCCTCCCCATGCTATATAGTCTTAATTATATATAAAATATATTTTGATTTTAAAAAACAGCACATATTATGATGAAAAGAGAATCTAGACTGTTTAGAATGAACCCATAATTATAATTATTTGTGTGAACTTCTGCAGAATGTTCTCAAAATATGTAATGGTTGTCCTATTCACTGAACAGCTAAGTTTGCCTCTAAATATATTGACACATGAACAATTGAAAATAACATGCATTTAGAGAAGTGCTCTAATGCTTTTTCAGTAGCTGTGAAAAGAATACTAACATGGTAATATTTTGGGGAAAGATGCTCACTTCTGTAAGACAGGTCTTCAGAGTCTCCAGTAAATGATCAGAAGTTTCATTTCACAGCCAGTTCTGACGCCTATCTCATTGCTTCCTGGGGACAGAGAAGTCCTGCCTTTCTTAGACAACTCAGGAGAGAAAATCCCAAAATCCAATGGAATGGGGAATGATTTTTTCAATGTTTTATAACATGAAGTTTAATCCTTCTGTTTGGGCCTTAGTCATAATATAATCTTGTCTCTAATTGAGTGGTGGAGGGGTGTGCGAGGCTCAGATCTGACGCTGGATCTTTTTTATTTATTTATTTTTTTAATTGGAGAATTTGAGCAAATACAGATCATATTGAAACACACAAACGTTTCCAGCAACTCAAAACAAACCAGCAATCATGGTCAACTAGCGCCCCTCCCCACCCTTAATGAAAACTGATCTCAACTTGAGAGCTACCAGCAAAACATAAAGTAAAAAATAGTCAGAATTCTAATAACAGTCCAATAAACTCATATGTTGGGGATTTTTGCCTCTCTTCTCCATTGTTCATAACAACCCCACACTCTCCAAAAAACATACAATTTATCGTACTTCATAGCGGTCAGTCTCTCCATTTGATACACATAATGCAACTCATACAACACCATTTGCCATGTCAGAGACTCATTCTGTTGCCAACAATGGGCCAGAGCAAAACGGGCAGGCCCACGCTACTCCCCTAATGAATCTCACTTTCTCTGTAGATACTCTGTACTAGGAATATTAAGCAGCCGAATGTAATCCCCCTAGTGGTGGAGTAGAGAATTACTATAAATAAATAGTTTGATAGGAATGCCTCTCTTTGAGCCTCTTTTACTAAGGTGCGCTACCGATTCTCACTGCGGCAAATGAGAGTATCATAGCAACATAGTAACATAGTTAGTGATGGCAGATAAAAACCTGAATGGTCCATCCAACAGTCAGCCCAACAGTCTCATTCATTCTCAATTCAAGATTAAAATAAAAAATGATCATGATGTTATATATTTGATCATGGACTTCCTTTGTTATTTCAGGAACATAGACCATAGAAGTCTTCCCGGTTCTGTCCTTATGTTCTAACTACTGGATTATATCTCATATAATACCCAGTTCTCACAACTATTCAACACATTTTCTCCAATGATAAAGGGTATTCATATATTGTATAGGATCCCTCAGATGTCTCTGTCACCACCACACAGGCTTAATAACGTGAGCCAGGCACTTTTATGGTGGGCAGATATTCCTCATTTGATCCATTTTACTATCAAAACAATCACTTTTTATTCTTTCTCTATTTTTTTAAAATATATTCAACTGTATTCAAAACAGAAGCACTTAGCTTTTAAAACGTAGTCTCAATCTATACTCCTTCATCTTCATTTCAAAGCTGGTCATTCATCTCGGAGAGCATATTACCGATATGAATTCATGTTTCGCAACTAGTGCTGTAACAAGGTCTATCTCCTAGAGATGAATATATATATATATATTAATACTTAATTTTCCATCATCAACGACCCTTTCATACAATATAAATACCTCAATCGAGCCTGGAAACAACTTCCTGCTTTCTTTTTCATGTTTCAAAATGGCCACGGCGTTCTATCCTTTTAAATAAGGGATTTCCCAACCTCATTACATGAATATTTTTTCTCCACCAATCCCAGAGCTCATCTAATAAACTCCTCCTCCCTATTCAAATTACTGATATCCATTCAATTTCGCGATTTAACCCCTTTGGTTGCATAGAATTTAAAGCAAAAATCCACGATTGTTCTTTATAATTCAAAATGCTTTCAACATCAAATGAGGAATATCTGCCCACCATAAAAGTGCCTGGCTCATGTTATTAAGCCTGTGTGGTGGTGACAGAGACATCTGAGGGATCCTATACAATATATGAATACCCTTTATCATTGGTGAAAATGTGTTGAATAGTTGTGAGAGCTGGGTATTATATGAGATATATACTTGGAACTCCCTCTATTGAAGAAGTGATACTATATTTATTGGACTGAACTAACTACTGGATTGTCATCAAAGCCCACTCCAGCCTATTCAAATCTGTCTTGTCATTTGTAGGACATAGATCATAAAAGCTCTCTACAGCCCATCCTAAGCTGGATTGCTATATGCAGGACTCAGACCGTACAAGCCAGAGAGGAAGCCTATTCAATTTCTATGGGCATCCTTTCATTTGCCACTTGGGAGTCTCTAGCACAGCTTTGTTAAAGAAACCCTTTCTTTTTTGCCCAGACTTGCCTGTCTTCCTCCCAAGCTTGTCTGAAGCTTTTTCTCTCTTCGCTGCTGGCTCCTCCCAAAGCTGGCAGCTTGCATAATGAGGCTCCATGCCTCTCTTCTTGCTCCTGAAGCCATCCCCCCAGGACTTCCCTGATGCTGGCACCCATCTCCTCATAGGCATCACTGTGGTGGTGGTGGGGGGGTCAAATCCCCCCAAATTTTAGTTGCACCCCTTTTCCACACCAGTGAAAGGCCACCCACTCTAACCCCCAAGCTGGGCATAAGCATCGCTACAGGGTGGCAAATGCCACCCCTAAATCTGCACAATTTTCCCGTGAACCAGCATCACCTCTTTACCTCCCTCTGTCCTCCATGCCTCCCTCCCTGTGGGTGCTACCAACCTGCATATGGAAGAGAAGGGAGAGGGGAGAAATTCAGCACACGGATGGAAGGGGTGGGGGAATGCTGCACATGGATGGAAGAGAAGGGAGAGGAGAGAAATGCAGCACATGAAAGGGAGGGAGAGGGAGAAATGCAGCACTTGGATGAAGGAGAAAGGAAGAGGTGGAATACTAGATAGATTTGGAAGGAGGCAGAAAAATAGGAGGAAGCTGAAAAATCAGCGATAAAGATGTAGGGCAGGAAGTGAAGAAGAAAGGAGGCAAGAAAAGAAATAACAAATGGACAGGAGCTGCCAGCTTTATTTTGCGCTATACAGAAGAAAATGCATTTCTTTCTATTTCTCTGGTGTTGCACTGCATGCAGAATGTGGCATCTTGATCAGTTTAAGTTTTGTATACATTAGTACTTTTAGTTTGTAGTTGCTTATCCTGTATTTGAACAGGGGCTCTCTGTGCTCTGCATGTATGATCGAGGCCAGAATGGGGTGCTGTGAAAGAGTATGATAGAGGAATGAGATAGGTTCCAAGAGGTTGAATGAGGGTGGAAATGGAGTTAATGTTGTCAAAGAGAGCCAATAGGAGATGGGGGTAGAAAGTAAGAGACAGAATGGCCCGGAGACAAATGAAGGAAGGAGAGACAGGGATGGAGTTGATGAGGGGATGAGAAGCAGTGGTAGGTAGATGAGGGCTTAGAAGGTAAGAGGAAGGAAATGGGGGACTAGAGAGTTGGTGAAAGATAGAGGGGAGATTAGATGACTGAGGAAGGAGACAGAGGGAGTAATGGGATTGCTGGAGAGGGAATGAGAGGGAGACAAGAAGTTAAGAGAAGGCGACTAAAGGTGAAAGAAAGGGAGAATCACATATGATTGGATATAGCAGCAGAGAAGAGACAAGTGAAAAAAATCAGAACCAAGCAGTTATAGAGAAGGAAGGGAAAAAGGACAAGAGAGAAGAAATGGAATGGCAAACCTGGAAAAGAATTTCAAAGACTGACACAAAAAGTGGATCAGATTGGGACCAACCCATTATAAAAGTGCAGAGTCAACCAAGATGGGAAAGATAAAAGATGATTTTTATTTTGTCCTTTTTAAGAATCAGTAAGTGTCTGCTTTGGGAAATGTTCATCTTTTCTAGTTTTTTGTTTAGCAGAGTATAGGAGAAAATGCATTTTTGTCCCTTTTACAAGTATTTTCACTTCTTATAGAATATGGCTTTCTTGGGGGTCTCTTCAGTATTTGTCTGCATGTTTTTTGTGGTCCCCCTATTTTGTATCAGTTGAGGGTCTGTCCATGTTCTGCTTGTGGGACTAAGGTGAAGGATTCTGCTATCATGTAGTATCTGTAGGACTGTGTAACTGTCCAGCTTGTTCCAGTTTCCCAGTAGCAGATATATTGGTGCTCTAGAGCCCAGTCTAATATTTTAAACACTGTCTTTTCGTAGGTAGGTCAGAGATGCTATGGTTTGGCAAGCTTTTCCTATACAGGTTTTGCAGGGTTTTGTGTTGTTTTACAAAAGTCTGGCCTGTTTGAAATCAGATTCTGGGGCAAGAGCTGCCTTTAAGAACATAAGAACAGCCATACTGGGTCAGAACAATGGTACATCTAGTCTAGTATCTTGCTTCCAACAGTGGCCAATCCAGGTCACAAGTACCTGGCAGAAACCCAAGTAGTAGCAACATTCCATGATACCAGTCCCTGGGCAAGTAATGGCTTCCCCCATATCCATCTCAATAGCAGACTACAGACGTTTCCTCCAGGAACTTGTCCAAACCTTTTTTAAACCCAGATATGCTAACCGCTGTTAACACATCCTCCAGCAATGAGTTCCAGAGCCTAACTATTCTTTGAGTGAAAAAAGGTCTAAGAAGGAAAGCTGCATTGTTGGGGAATGTGAAGTTTGTAATATAGAACTGGACCTTCAGGGTTTATGTAGAAATTCCCGTCCACTCCTGTAGAGAATCCAGACCACTCCCATACAGAAGAATTTGTTGAACGACACTATCAATTATAATGATAATTTAAAAGTGTGTGTGTGTGTATGGTGGTGGTGGTGGGGGGGGGGGGGGGGGAAGAGTGGTATGACATGTAAAAATGTCATTGTGACTTGCCCCCTCCTATACCTAGCTTGCCTCCCTGGTGCCATCAGTATTTCTGTCTAGAGAAGACACTGCCTCTCCTCCTGCCAGAAGGGGGGGAGGGGGTGCAAGGTAATTTTTTTCTGTATTTACACAAACTTTCATTTCTGGAAGTTGCAATATCCTTAATCTTTCCCCCAACCAGTTTACAATTTTGAACCAGAAACCCTTAATCTTTGGGCAGGTCCACCAAATACGTTTAAAGGTACCCCTGTTCCCACAGTGCCCACAAGCATATTCCATTGCCCAACCCAAAGGTTTGAAAAAGCTTCTCTGGAGTATAGTACCACCTGTAAAACATAGCCATTTTCCAAAATATAGGCAGTTGCTGAAAGGAAATCCTCATAAATCAATGGCCAAACCATTGTCTTCATTTAGGTACGCCAGACATTTAGCCCGAAACCCAAACTGCATCCCGGGGATATCATGCAGGGACCCATAAATCAATGTGATAGCACCACCATGAGGTTCTAAAGAGATAGCATTCTCTACTGGGTGCCATTGTTAAATCAGATCCTTATATGTTTTCTTAAGTATAAAACTCCTAAGTTGATTGAAAGTAGATCTTCACCAAAAAGGGGTCTGAGAAACAGCCAGAACTGTTCCTGGGAAGCTGGAGTCAGCTAGTAACTGCAGCACTTTGTACAATCAAGGCAAACAATTACAACTAAGAGGAGAGGTAAACTTTGTATTCCAATCGTATGTCATGCGATGACCCTTGCTGTTTGAAAGTTCACTTTAATAAGGGATGTTACATTGCTTTTTCCCCAGCACAATAGCAGGAGCTGACAGGTGAGAAATGGGCTAAACTATGTAATGAAAACCTGGAGCTGTCATTATGCAAATTTCTTTACAAGTATTAAGGACGCTATGCAAATAAGATGATGTGATATGGAATGTGATATTGAAAGTGACAAATGCTACCAGGGAAAAAACTGCAGTGCTCTCTCTGATCAGTTTGAGCTCACAGGAGGCTTCTAGGGATTTTACTGCAGCCTTGGACACTTACTGGGTTCCTTTCACTAAAGTGCGCTGAAAAATGGCCTGCGGTAGTGTAGACACATGTTTTGGGCACGCGCAGAATTTGTTTTTAGTGCACCTACAAAAAAGGCCTTTTTAACATTTTTGCTGAAAACGGACATGCGGCAAAATGAAAATTGCCACTCGTCCATTTTGGGTCTGAGACCTTACCGCAAGCCAGTGACCTAGCGGTAAGGTCTCACGTGGTAACTGGGTGGTAACTCCAATTTGGCGCGAATTGGGCGTGCATAGGCACCTCACATGGCTTAGTAAAAGGGCCCCATATAAAGTAATTTTATAACAGTGTGTATATCTATCTGTCTCTATCTATCTATATAGATATATATCAATATCTATTATTTCTATATTTAGATAGATAGATAGATCGATCGATCTTTAGGTGCCAAGAACATGTGTAAATGATCAGAAGACCACCATATATTTATGTTTTTATTATTTTTAAATATCCAAAAGTACTTGGCGGTGAACAAATCAACATATATAGTGAAATATAATAAAATACACTGTACTATAACATGCAAAAACCGTACATGCATAAACTGTAATCACTTAACAGTAAAAATAATGATCCATCTCAGAGATATCCCTGCTCAAAATAATATACTGCTATTCTGATATTTCACTTGCACTCACTCCATGTGCTCCTTAGGCTAACTTCCAAAGGCTTGTTGAAACAAAAATGTTCTCAGACTTCCTTTGAACGCTGCACAGTTTTTTAGTGCTCTAAAATGACTTGATTTGATTTATTCATTTCATATACTGCATTTAAACCCTAAGGCACCAAAGCCAAACATACTGTAAATAAGAACACATTTTTAACAATGCAGAAGGTAACCTAACCCATCATATATAATTGCCCCAAACGATCTACATAAAGCCAAGTCTTCATTGGTATTCCATTCCAAAGCTTTGGACCAATAAGTTTAAATACTGAGGATCAATACTCTTCAAATTTGATAGTTTAAAAAGATGGTATTTCTACTAAATTCAAATTAGATGACCTAGGTGACCTGGTAAGTTGATAAATTCATAGTGTTGTAGCCATAATAAGAGAAACTAAGGGGTCCTTTTATCAAGTAGTGCAGGATTAGCGCATGCTGAGTGGGAAACTATCGCAGGATACCTCAGCACGTCCCATGGTAGTGCCCTATTAGCACATGGTAGCAGTGGCGTTCCTAGGGGGGCTGACACCCAGGGCGGATCGCCGATGCGCCCCGCCCCCTGGGTGCAGCGCCCCCCCAGATGCAGCACGGACCCCCCCCCGGTGAAAGGACACCCCCGCGAAGGACCCCCCCCAGGTGCACGCCGCTGGGGGGGGGGGGTGCCGTGCGCGCCTGTCCTCCATTGTTCCATGCTTCTTCTCTGCCCCGGAACAGGAAGTACGCCCGGCAGTAATTCTGGTTTTGGTGAATTCCGCACTAGAAAATAATGTTCTATTTTCTACCACGGGGGTGTTCCTGGTGGTAACCAGCAGCGTGCCCATGTTGGCGCGCTGCATGGTTACCACTTGGGTGGCACATTAGCCCTTACCGCCATAAATAGGTGTGCGCTAGTTTTAATATTAGCACAGGCCCATTTCCCAGCCCATTAAAAAATAGCCTTTTTCCCAGCACCGGTAAAAAATGGTCCAGCATGTGCCTAAAGACACGCCCACACTACTGCAGGCCACGTTTTACCATGGCTTTGTAAAATGACCTCTTAGTGCCTATACTTTAGATACCTATCTTTAGGCAACCTGTACAGAGTTATTCAAAACCCCTTAATTCTAGAAACTTGCTTGCCCGACTTTACACTTACCCCCTAATTCTATTTTTAAAAAAGCACTAAAATATGCATGTGCAAATTTGGGCACACATTTTAATTGAAAAATGAGTTAATTAGCACCAATAATTGGCTTTTTAACAAGCAATTATTGGCACTAATCAGATTCAATTAACATGTATGTAAGTACATTTAGGTATAGGATTCTTACCTACATTTTTGCACAAGCTGGAAAAGGGGGCAAGGAAATGGGAAGACCATGGATGGGTGGATCGAGGCAGATTCGGGCATGATTTTTAATTATGGGCAAAATTATAGTATAAGGGAAAGGGAAGGGAAATGGGACTTGATATACCGCCTTTCTGAGGTTTTTGCAACTACATTCAAAGCGGTTTACATATATTCAGGTACTTATTTTGTACCAAGGGCAATGGAGGGTTAAGTGACTTGCCCAGAGTCACAAGGAGCACAAACTCAGTTCCCCAGGATCAAAGTCCACTGCACTAACCACTAGGCTCCATGTCTAAATACAGGGGTGGGCATTTGCACCACATTTTCATTGGTGCAAATGGCTGCACCTAAATGTAGGCACAATCCCTAGGCTTAAGCGCTATTCTATAAACCACTCCTATGTGCTTTTTTTTCTGCGTCAATTATTAAATTCTCCCCTAAGGGCTGGATTCTATATATGGCGCCTGAAAATTCTGCTTGGAAAAAAAAGTATGACTAGGCATATTCTGTAAAGTATGCCTAAACTTTAAAGAATAGGTTTAAATTTCCGCGCAATATATATAGAATGTCGAGTGCCTCTCCACGCAACCAAATGTAGCCGCAGCCATTTATGCCATGTTTTACTTGGTGTAAATCCCGACACCTAAGTTACGCACAGAGTGGGTGTATTCTATAACAACATGCATAGATTTTAGAAACGCCCAAGCCCTGCCCATGGTCACGCCCCCTTTTCAACTATACAACTTAGAATTTATGCATACCACATTACAGAATACGCTTAGCAAGTTGTGGGCATAAATCAATGCCAATTAGTGCTGATAATTGCTTTTTATCATCCAATTAACAGAACTAATTAGCTAGTTAACCAATTAAATTACATGCGTTGTTATAGAACACATTTCAATTTCCACATGGAAATTAAGGTGCCATATATAGAATCCTGAGGCAAGTGGGCTCTGTTCACTAAGTCGTGCTGTAGGCATGCTAAAAATTAGTGCACACTAACGATAGAGACACCCATTATATTCCTATGGGTGTTTCTAGCATTAGTGCATGCTAAAAGGTTTGCACACCTACAGTGTGGCATAGTAAGCAGGGCCCTTAGTGTATTATATTGTATTGTTTAAAGATCCCTTATATCAACAAATCCTAGACACATGAATCTCAATTTTACCAAGGATGCTAGATGGGAAATGAATCATCCGTCAGGATGTTCACACTTTCTCGTATATTTTATAAAAAAAACTTTGCTCAGTCTGGAAATTTTTGTAAAATATGTATAAGGAGACATGGGAATACAAATACAAATGCTGGCACATCCAGCAGGAACAGCCATTCCAGTAAGAAACCCATCTTAATACAGAACATCAAATGCCGATTTTGCAACCTATGCATATAAATGTTGTGTAAATGATAAAACTGGATGTTCAGGAGCAGCCAATTAACCAGTCAAGCTACATAAAGGGAGTTTAAACACCAGACAGGTAAGCAAAATTTGCCCAATCAAACATAGAAACAGAGAAATATGAAAGTAAATAAAAACCCTATGGCCTATCCAGTCTGCCGATCCATGGCATCTACCATCCTTTCCTTTCCCTTAGAGATCCTATGTCCTTGCCGCAAGCTTGCTTGAATTCACAGTATTTGTCTGCACCACCTCCACCAAGAGGCCATTCCATGAATTCACCACCCTTTCCTTTATGCAAACCCCAGGTCCAAATGAGCAACTAGTTAACACATGTGCTTTCCTCAGAGCAAGTATTTATTTATTTTATTTGTTACATTTGTACCCCACATTTTCCTACCTACTTGCAGGCTCAATGTGGCTTACATGGTACCGTGAAGGCGGTCGCCAACTTCAGTAGAGAACAAATACAAAGTGATGTTATAGTCAGATAGGTTCATATGTTACAATCGCATTGGGAATTGCAGAGAAGAAGAGTTATATAGTGTTCATTACGAGCTTTGGTTACGTTATGTTGCAGGGTTCAGGCACTTAAGTTGGGTCGAGAAGGTATGCCTTTTCGAACAGGTAGGTCTTTAGTAATTTCTGGAAGTTAAGGAGGTCGTACATTGTTTCCACAGCTTTTGGTAATGCACTCCATAATTGTGTGCTTATGTAGGAGAAGTTGGATGCATAAGTTGACTTGTATTTTTAAAAGTACACGTGTATTGCCATTATAAAATCACTGAATATATATATATATGCCCTGATTATAAGGTATTGGTTTAGCACTTATATCAAAAGTCACTTTTTTAAATAATTATAAATAATGTAGCCTCATAAGCCCAGGGTACCATGTGATTGGACACCAACTGAAATGGCTATCATCATTGGCTCCACCCCATTATAAAATCAGAAATACATGCCTGCTTTCTGGCCTGTCCAAAACACGCCAATGACAGGACCTTTTGCAAACTGTGGCTTCTACATGTGTAAATATAAATACTGGCTTTCTAAAATTGCTATTTATTGAAAAATTTGTGTTTTATGATTCCTCCCAACTAGAGACATTTATTACATCTAGAAGGACAGTTGGATTAACTTCTCCAACTAGTAATAATGTTTGAAATTAAAAGTAGTGTCTAACTTACGTCCGCCTACTCTTTGTAATTGATTTTATTTCTTTTTTGCCTGTTATATCTTCAACAATAATTGCATTTTGAACTCCTTAATGTGGACTTATATTGGTTTGAGGAGACTCTTATAAAATAGTACGTTTTTTCCTGACATTGTAACCTCACTTTGCCAATTTTCTTATCAAGTTTGTGTACTTGTAAAATTTGAAATTCAATAAATAAATAATAAAAAAAAAATTGCTATTTATACATGTAAAAGCTGCTCAAGCCTGCTAAAATGGCTTCCATGGCTTGTTATTGAGGGAACTCTGTATACAATAGTAGAAATTTTGAAACGAGACATGGTGACTTGGAAGAAAGCAGCACAACAGGCCAGTTGCTGTCACTGTGACCTTACATTCGAAAAACAGATAGGATTGGTCTTTACCAGAGGAAACATTTCTCTACTCTTCTGAACACATCACAGCAGGCTTTCTGCACTAGATAAATTCTATTTTTTTGCCTAATGAGATTCTATGCACTTTGCTATCAGAAGTATCTCTGCTTTCTGCCTTTAAATGCCTTTTTCACTAGGAAATAACTGACTTTATTGGTAATCTTGTCACTGGGACACTCTCGTGCCCGAAGTATTTCTTTGTGCTATGGTGAGGCTGTGTGGGAGACAGAGGCACTTTGTCACTTCAGGGTCTCTCTGAAGTATGGAAAAGTGAAAACCTGAGTCAGTTATGGGGTTGTCAACCGGTACCAGAGTTGCCCATCAGGCTTGATCCAGTTCTGGCTTTACTCCGTTGCATGTAGGAATTTGTAGTTCAAATTTCCCAACTGCATTGCCTAAGAGAAGCAAGAATACAAGTCCTTACATGCAATGGAGCGTACCCAGACTGGATGAGCTTGGCTGAGCAATGTGGACTCAGCTGGCAATCCTAGCCGGTTATGGTGGTAATGTGAAATGTACTGAGATCACTTCTCCCCCTACGCATAATGAAAAGTTCACCCTAGGACTAACTGGAAAAAGGACTTAAGGAGTTTAGGATATTTTGGAGCTTATTACCATGCGCCAACCCAGAGCTATCACCGGGCTACTGCAGCAGCCCGGCAGTAATTCTGCCCCCCCCCCCCCCCAGCGTATGCCATTTTTGGTGCTACAAAAATTTATTTCTGTATTTTTACTGCCAGGGTTGCCCAGGCACTGCCTGGTTACTCAGTGGGTGGTGGTAAGTGCTCCCCTCGTGCAACGGCCGTGCGGCAAGTACAAACTTACCGCAAGACCATTTCTTTTTTTGGCATTTTTACCCTAGCACAGGGTCCCTTTTACCGCAGTTTGGTAAAAGGGTCCCTTTGATTGGTAAAGCACTTGACACTGATCTACCCATTCAGCTTTCACTTTGGCATTTCTATAACCTTGGCAGCAGGTTATAGGAAAGCAATGGATGCTATCAGGATAGTAAAGGCCAGTATAATTGACTATTAAGTGATTCTGCCAAATTATTACGCCACTTATACACCTGATAAAGTCATTTAGTTGTTTTTTGCACCCTCTTTCACTGGTCAAGGAGTTACACCTATCTCCATACCCCTCTGGAATGATGTCAAAACCAATGACCTCTGTGGTGGGAAAAACAGTCACTTTCTAAGTGTGATGCTATGTTACATTTTAGAAGTCTGTTATTATGATAGAACTTTAATCAGCTTCAATCATATAATAAAATATCATTCTGCTTTTCTGGGGATCATCAGATATTACTGCAACTCACACCATCAGAACTCAGCGTTCCTTGCTCTAATGAGCAATGGTTGTGGCACAAACCTTCATAAGACCACCCTTTAAGAATTTTATCATCTAGCAATAATTCAAGAAGTGCATAACTTTAGCTTAGTTCAAAAACACATGTAGTGAAACATAAACACATCTTTTTTCCCCTTTTTTTTTTTTTTTTTTTTGCTTTGTTCGCAAATGGCAGCAACTTTTAACCAGAGGAGAACCTCTGCCAACTTGGCCAGGTTTCGAAAAAAAACTTCCTCAGGGAAATGGCTCCAGCTCCATGGTACAAACACTCTCCTGCATGTTTCTGTGTTCTTCTGTGTGCATGTGTTGAAGGGCATCCGTAGGAGGGGAACATGTGCCTGGAAGGATGTGTGTTGAGGTATATGTGGGATGGGGACTCTGTGAGAGGATGGCATGTGGTGAGGTTTTGAGGTTCTGGGGTATTCATGGAGGTGGGGGTATAGAGAAATTGGGTTTTGGACAGAGGGGTGTGGGGTATTCATGGGAGGTGAGGGTGTGTATATGTGAGGATATCTGAGGGGTTAGGTATATACGTTGGGGGCATAGGGGCATTGGGGGATGCAAAGGGGTGTTGGGTGCACCCTCTTTCTTACTCTCAACATGAGGCACTCATGCTTTTGTGTGAAACACACCTATTAAAGTACAGGAGGAAATTGTCATCCCTTCCAAAATATCTGGCATCCATTACTACTTTAGCAGCTCTGCAAACTCATTCCCCAAGCACTAATTAGCTCCAAAGACTTTCACATACATACTGAATAGATGATAGTAGTGTGAGCTGATATCGGTGGTTCCGAACTGACATGGAAAATATTTCCATTTCTAGCATGAATAGCCTGCATTTCTGAATTACATTACACATTGTATTTAACAGAAATTTACAGAAAGGATGTCTCAGTAGAAGATCACTTCAAGAAGGTGAAAATGGAATAAATGTTCTCAATACTTGCCCTCAGGAGATAAAATGAACACCTAAGAGGTCTTTTATACTCGAGTTGCTGCATCACAGACACTCTCTCGGTCTTACACATTTGTTTTTGGATACTTCAGTAGCAAATACACTACATATTAAGATCTCTCTTCAAAAAATGTAGAAAGACATGCTAATTTTAAAGAGGACAGTTTTATAATAGGAATGCATTGGGAATGCATATACATTATCTCACAAATTCTATAAATAGCGCTTTAAATTACGCACGCAATTTGATTGAATAATGAGCCAATTAGCAACAATAATTGGGCCTTAACAATCAATTATCAGTGCTAATTTGCATTAATTAAAATCTACATGTGTTAATTTACATGCCTGGATTCACACGTAAAATCAAAAAAGGGGGGCGAGACCATGGGAAGGTCATGGGCGGATCAGGGCGCTCCTCTAATTTAGGTGACATTGCTATAGAATAAGGGGGATCCATGCCTAATTAAGGTGTGGGGATTTACACCAAGGTTTTGTTGGTATAAATGGTCATGTCTAAATGTAGTTGTGGTTCCCAGGGCTTAGCGCTATTCTATAAATGGTGCCAAATTGAATGCTGATTTTTCGGTACTATTTATAGAATTTAGTCCTATTCCTATTTTATTAAGCAAACCTATGTAAATAAGTGCCTTTCAGGCTCATTTTCGAAAGAGATGGACGTCCATCTTCTGACATAAATTGGAACATGGACATCCATCTCCCAGAGATGTCTCTAACTGAAGTTCGTTGCAAACACGTCCAAATGTCAAGGGGGCATGTCGGAGGCATAGCGAAGGCGGGACTTGGGCGTGTCTAACAATTGGATGTCTTTGAGCCATAATCAAAAAAAGCAGGGACGTCCTAAGGTAAAATTTGGATGTTTTCACCCGGACATGTTTTTTTTTTTTTTTTCAAATAAGGCACACAAAGGTGCCTGAAATGACCAGATGACCACCAAAGGGAATCGGGGATGACCTCCCGTTACTCCCCCAGTAGTCACTAACCCCCTCCCACCCTCAAAAAAAATCTTTAAAAATATTTCGTGCCAGCCTCTATGCCAGCCTCAATGTGTAATTAAACTCTGGAATTTGTTGCCAGAGAATGTGATAAAAGCAGTTAGCTTAGCAGGGTTTAAAAATGGGTTGGTTAACTTCCTAAAAGAAAAGTCCATAAGCCATTATTATGATGGACTTGGTTATTTCTAGGATAAGCTGCATAAAATGTGTTATACCGTTTTGGGATCTTGCCAGGTCTTGTAACCTGGGTTGGCAACAGGATGCTGGGCTTGATGGACCTTTGGTATGTCCCAATATAGCAATGCTTATGTTCTTATTTTGAATGGTCATGGACAGAGCCACACCCATGCTTGCACTTCTTACGCATTTCAGCACATGCCAGATTTAAGTTACTCATGATAGCTTATCAGGGAGGGAAAACCAGTCTATTTAGCAAGCAGGAAACATTAGCATCATTTGAGAAAGCAACTTGGGTAAAGTGAGGAGTAGTAGTAGGTGTTTTATACAGATACCAACCATAGAGGAGGTTCAACAAGCACATGTGAGAAACAAGCACTCATGTTCTGGAACAGAATGTCCAAAAAATATATGAATGGAACTCAACTAGGAGATTCAAGAGAAAGCTGAAAACATGTTTATCTCTACTAGAGTAGATGGTCACAGTTATATCAACCATGAAAATAGGGTTATATAAGTTTTCTAAGAAAGGTCCAGCATTTCTTTTAACATGCCATGTATACAGATGTGAATGTTTGTCTTGTTATATCGTGTTACAGCTATGGTGATAAATTGTATAGTAGTCTTGGGCTTATACTTTGAATAGACTATTATCTATTGTGAAGGGGTGGAGCAGATGGAAGTGGAAGGGGAAGGAGTGAGGAGGCTCAAGAGCAAAAGGAGACGGAACAGAGCCTTGCCTTTACTACTTCCCCAGAGAGAGAGAAGAGAAAGGTTAGTGCCCCTTGAAAAATGGAGGAGAGAAAAAGACTACACTACCCAGCAGCCCCGGCGCAAGCCCTGGTATAGAAACTACCTTCCCCAGCAGGTCACAGGGGAGAACTCTGACAAGGCAAGGGCGGGGACCCTGGAGGGTAATCAGGTGAACGAGGACCAGCTGAAAAGTGGGTGGGACGAGGAACCCATGGAATGGCAAGAGGCTGAGGAGAGGGGGAGAGAGGAGAACCCAGAGGAGCCAATGGACCTCTCAGCCTGGGCTCATTCCTTAGGAAAAAAGTGGAAAAAGCAGGTAAACTTGTGGTATGGCAGCTGGGTTTCAAAGGGGAAAGAGAAAGGGTCATGAGGGAGGAGGGTCAGTGCATTGATAGAGTGACCCAGAAAGGGTGGGATCTTTTCCCTTTCCACAACAAGAGTTCAGTCCGTGTTTGAACTGTGTGTAAAGGAGTGCTAGGGTGTGGAGGAGGGCAGTGTTCCCTCCCCCGAAGTGACCTGCTCCCACACTACAGGAAACTGGGTGCTTTGAACTGAGTGCTAAGGCACGAAGAAGTGTTTATTTGAGCTGTTTTCACAAGCCAGGAGGGAGCAAGATGCAGAGTTTTTTTTTTGAAGCTGTGGACTGGACGCTCACCTCCCTCCCAAAGAGAGGGGAGGGGTGAGCAGGAGAGCCGGCCGGTTGGCTCCCCCCCCCCTGGTTCTAAAAACAGCAGGGCTTGAGTTGTTTTCTTTTTGCTTTTTACCCCTGCCGGGCGTGTGCCCTGAGAGGAAAACAGGGGAAGGCTGTTTTGAAGGGCCGCTGTATTTCTTTTGAACTTGCTGGACTCTGAATCCCTGAAAATAAAAGGAACTTATTGGTTTTTACTTTTTTTGAGTTGATTTCTTTAAGCCTGCCCTGAGGACTCCCATGGACTACAAGCTTGGGACAGGAATCCTGTGGGCGTAACAGCCGGTCCCAGGCAGGCAAGATCCTCTGGCCCCCCGAGAGGCCGTGGGAGTTTTGACACTATGCTAGCAGTTTATAAGTTTTTATTAAAAAAAAAAATACAATATAATACAACATGGTTGGAAAATCTACCTGGAGAGCTGTCAATATGAAAAGGGGATAAGTTTTGATATATCGCTGTTCTGAGGTTACAATCAAAGTGGTTTACATATTATGTACTGGCATTATATACTTATTTATTTATTTATTGCATTTGTATCCCACATTTTCCCAGCTCTTTGCAGGCTCAATGTGGCTTACAATACATCATGAGTGGTGGAAATACATTAGAAAATAGACTTTTAATGTTACATAAGGATCTTGGGCAACACGATAATGATAAACCATGATAGTAGTATAACGTGCAGATATTGTAAGACAGTTCTGAATATATGTGGAGGAGTTGCGTATATTCACATTGGTAGATCTTTGTGGTTTGCCTTGTTGAAGAGATAGGTCTTCAGTAGTTTGCGGAAGTTCGTTAGTTTGTAGATCTTTTTTAAGTTGCACGGCAATGCGTTCCATAACTGTGTGCTCCACTGGAGCAGTGGAGGGTTAAGGGGCCCTTTTACGAAGCAGGGAAGTACTGCCGGGCTACCACAGCAGCCTGGAAGTAGTTCCTTCCCTCAGTGTGCGCCATTTCCAGTGCTGCAAAAATATTTCAGTTTATGTAGCGCTGGTGTGTTCCTGGTGGGTTAGCAGTAAGTACTCCCCTCCCCCAAAATGGCAGTGCAGCAAGTGGTTCACTTGTTGCATGGCCATTTCTTTAAGAAAAGGGAAACCTGCCTTTTACCCCCTGTGGTAAAAGGGTGCCTTGGTGCACATCAAAGACAGACACCGATGCAGGCCCCCCTTTTGCCAAAGCTTCGTAAAAGGACCCCCTAAGTGACTTGACCAGATTCACAAGCAGCTGCAGTGGGATTCAAACCCCGTCCCCCTGGTTCCAAGAGCACCGCATTAACTGTTAGGCACTTGGGTAATAGTCGACTTTCCTTTTTCCTAACCCTATTCTTCATTCCTTTCTTAATAATTCCTGACATTCTATTTGCATTCTTGGCTGTTGCTGCATAATGATCAGAGGAAGCTAATTTGTTAGCTTGCCTAATTAGCAGAAATTAGAGAAGCTAAAGATTTAGGTAAACACAATAATAATGAGTGATTCAATTACTCCAACATTGACTGGATAAATGTAACATCGGGTCATGCTAGGAAGGTAAAATTAATGACCGTTTCATGGACAACCAACAAGAGGAGCAAATCTAGATCCAGTCCTTAGTGGAACACAGGATTTAGTGCAAGAAGTAATGGTCTTGGGATGACTTGGCAACAGTGATCATAATATGATCAAATTTGCTTTAATAACTGGACTGAGTACATAAAGAAAATCATTTAACTTTCAAAAAGGAGACTGGGGCTCATTTTCAAAAGAGAAAAACATCTAAAAAGTGGCATAAAAAGCACCATTTGGCTGTTTTTCTCACAAAAACGTCCAAATCAGTATTTTTTGAAACCTATTTTACAGATGTTTTTCTCTGTTGTTTGCCTGCAGTGCATCCAAATCTCAAGGGGGCGTGTTGGAGCAGATTAAAATGCACAACCACAGGGCGTGCTTAGGCATCTCATAGTAGATTTTGCCTGTGCGCATGCTACCCAATTGCTACACATTCATTTTTATTTTTAGCACTGGGGGTGGGTCTAGGGGTGAAGGGTATATGTGTTCCGCGCTAATCGGTTAGCACAGCTACATTGTCATATGATTAGTGCGTATTAGCGCCTGAGCCCTTACCACCACCAAAATAGATGTCAGTAAGTGCACACAGGCTAATGGCCAGGTGCTAATGAGAAAATTAGTGCATGGTCATTATTGCCAAAATAGAAAATTCGGCCATTTGCTGGCAGTGCTAAAAGTGGCCTTAGCGGGAAACACTCGTGCTGGGGCTAGTGCAGGTCACTTTTTAGAAATTGGAGGCAAAAAAGAGCAGATCAATCAGTAGTATGGTTGAGACTTTATTAGAAAAACCAGTAAAACAGAGCCGTTTCTGACACAAATGAAACAGGCGCTAGCAAGGTTTTTCTCAGAGTGTGTATGTTTGAGTGTGTGTGAGAGAGAGTGAATGTGCGAGTGTGTGTGTGTGTGTGAGAGAGAGAGAGAGTGAGACTGCTGGGTGCGAGTGTGTCTCCTCTGTCCCTTGCCCCCCATCCAGCCACCCAGCGATTCTCTTCTCTCCCCTGCCCCCCCTCCAGCCACCCAGCGATTGTCCTATCTCCCCTGCTTACCTGCTATCCCTGGCAGTGGCATAGCTAGGTGGGGCGCAGGGGGAGCAGTCGCTCCCCTAAACAGATATTTGAAAAAAGTGGCGCCTATGCGCCACATGGAAAAACTTTTTCTCCCCCGTCCCATGCGAGTCATCTGTTTTCTTGTCTCTTCTCCTGCCCGCTCTCTCCCGTCCACAGTGCATAGTCATTTTTACTTCCCTGAAGCCTTTTCCCTCCTGCTGCACTGGCGATTCTCAGTCAGCTGTTTGCCAGCATTGGGGCCTCTCCTCAGACGCGTCCCCGCCTCCTCTAAGCAATTTCCTGTTTCACGCAGATCAGTGCCAAACAGATATAGAGAAGGAAAAGAAAAAGACAAGAGGCGAAAGAAGAAATGGAAAGGCCAACCTGGAAAAGAATTTGTATGGTTGACTCATGGAACCTGGAAAAAAAGACTGGGACCCGCCAAATTCCCAGACAACAAAGGTAGAAAATAATATTTTTATTTAATACTTTGAAAGGACTGAGATGTACCTGCTTTGTAAAATGTACATTTTTTGTATTTTTATTTTGCAAAGTACAGGAGAAAATGCATTTCTGTTTCTTTCTTTCTTTCTTTCTTTCTTTCTTTCTTTCTTTCTTTCTTTCTTTCTTTCTTTCTTTCTTTCTTTCTTTCTTTCTTTCTTTCTTTCTTTCTGTTTTTACCAGTATTGCACTATTTATAGAGTCTGGCTTCCTTGGGCAGAGAGGAGGGAGGTTCTCTATTTCAATTTTTGTTGCTGGTGGTGGTTTCTTTTCTTTTGGTTTGTTTTGTTTTTTTGTTTGTTTTTGTGGCTCCCTATTCTGTATTAGATTGGAATATTGTCACAATTTGGGTTTCTGCCAGGTGCTTGTGACCTGGGTTGGCCACTGTTGGAAACAGGACACTTGGCTAAATGGACCATTGGTTTGACCCAGCATGACTACTCTTATGTTATATAGATGAGGATCTGTCCATGTTCTGCATGTGTGCCTGAGGTGAAGGATTCTGCTAGCACGTAGCATCTGTGTAGGAATGTGTAACAGTGCAGCTTGTTCCAGTTTCCCAATAGTAGGTTAATTGGTGCTCTAGAGCCCAGTGTAATATATATAGCACTGTCTGTTCAAAGGTGGGTTAGGGCTGTTATGGTGTGGCAAGTTTTGTGTTCTAGAGCAGTGTTTCCCAAGTTGGTCCTGGAGTACCCCCTTGTCAGTCAGGATTTCAGGATATCCACAATAATTATGCATGACATTGATTTGTATATATTGCCTCCATTACATGCAAATCTTTTTCATGCAGATTCATTGTGGATAACCTGAATGGAAAGGGGATACTCCAGGACCAATAGGGAAACAGTTCTCTAGGTCCCACTGTAATATTTATAGCACTGTCTTTTTGTAGGTGGATTAGGGCTGTTATGGTGTAGTAAGTTTTCAGTATAGGTTTTGGGTGTCTTTTTGCAGGGGTTTGTGTTATTTCACAAAATGTCTAGCCATATTTGAAAGTAGGCTCTGGGGCAAGGGCCCTTGTCACCTAAAATAAAAATGTTCAGGACTAGTGTTCTTCACATCCTCTAGAATCAACACACAAACGCCCATCTGATTTAAACAAGGTGTCTAGCAGTGGAAGGAATGTGTGTACTATTCCTGAGGTGATGGTCACGATTTGAATATTTTTACTTTGTAGTTAAGAAGACAGGTTGCCTGCTCTGGCCAGTCCAGGGATCTCTTCTGCGTGCTGCCTCTTGATGTAACTTACTGTTTCCTTGTAGGCAGGACGCAACTGAGACAGCCTGTATTAATCAGTGCCCGCTACAGCCCCTGAGCAACAACACAGACACTGCTGTGTAACTGACACCAACCGGCGCCTATTTTATAAAAGTCTGCTCCCCCTGAGATCAAAACCTGGCTACGCCTCTGATCCCTGGGGACTTCATTAGCAAGGATTATTCCCTCGTTACTTTCACTCTGCTGATGCTATCCCTCAAGATGGAGCTGCCCTCTGGTTAGCTGGCATCTTTTTGAAATATGGCACCTGCACCTGTGAGGTATTACTTTAGCCCAAGAAGATCCCAGAGACAGAGTGATAGTTCTGAGCAGAAAGAAAGATGGGGGTGGGGGGGGGGGGGAGCGTAAAGGACTTTTTCTAGTTTTATGTATAGGTTTGGTTTAGTGTGTGCTGTTAATAACATGCACTGAAAATAAACAACAGAAGTATATTTTTCAAAATGAAGGAAAACAAAAATCTCCTTCCAACCAAATGAAACTACCCCTCCCACCATCCTTGCCCCTCACCCCATCCTTGCCCCTCACACCATAATGTGAAACAAGCTAACAGGGAAACTATGAAATAGTACTGAAATTAGGGCCCCCTCCATGAAATTATTACCATATTTAAAATAAATAGAACACTTTTTTTGTACCCCAAGTCAATGCACAATTAAGCTATGGAATCTGCTGCCATAGAATGTGATCTGGGCTATAGCATTGCTGACTTAAAACATTTTTGGAGTCCATTAACAGTTACTAGCTCAATAGCCTTCAGCACCTTCACCTCCTGCTTCTAGGACTGAGCAACATGGAATGATCTTTCCTTTTAGATCTTCAAGGTACTTTGAAATATCCCAGCCTGGCCAATATTGGAAACAGGAATTTGTTGCCAGAGAATGTGGTATAGGAGGTTAGCTTAGCGGGGTTTAAAAAAAGGTCTGGATGGCTTCCTAAAGGAAAAGCCCATATACCATTATTAAATTGACTTGGGAAAAATCCACTGCTTATTTCTGGGATAAGCAACATAAAATGTATTGAACGTTTTGGGGATCTTGCAAGGTATTTGTGACCTGGATTGGCCATTGTTGGAAACAGGAAGCTGGACTTGATGGACCTTGGTCTGTCCCAGTGTGGCAATACTTATGTAGGATGCTGGCCTAGATGGACGAAGAATATGTTACAGGATGGCACTTTTTACATTCTTACAAATGCCCATCTTGGTTTTTTTTTTTTTTTTTTTGTATGTGTATGTTTTTTTTTTGCATTGAATTATTTGAAAAAAAAAACAAGTCGAATGGACTTTCAATATAACATTGTTTCCTCCGTTCCTAATGACTGATCATGCAGCTGTATGCCATTTTATGCCTTGGTTCCCCCATGATATTTCTTCTTAATTGTGCTTTCCTTTCTTGTTATCATAAGAGCAGACACGTTTTGACATCAAAGTGAACAGCACAAGCAGAAATCATAATTCAATGTGGTTGGATTTTCAATTCACCTGGCGCTTGCTTCTGTGCTGAAATCCCCAAGCATTCATGAATAGCCTTAATTCTCTTCAGCTGTCAGCACGTAGCTATAATCAGTGGAATTGTGCCCTTGAACATTGAAAGCAACAGAAAAAATGAAATCTGTTGGCACTCTACTTAAGAGGCTTTTAGGAGACATAACTGTGAGGTGGCACCATTGCTTCTGTTCTGCGTTGACCAGTTTCCCGTCAAAAGAGGCCAGTCTGAACCTCAGTGTTATCAGGGAAATTACAGTGTGATGATGGGTGCTTGGAGTTGTCATTTCACCCCCAAGTCAACTGAACAGACTGATCCTGTCCTGGGTTTCGCCCATTGCACACCTGGATTTTGAGTTCTGATTCTCCTGTTGACTTTTCTAAAGAAACATACTTATTGGTAGATGGTATTACATGTGTACCTTTGTGCAAATTGTACTCTTATCAGTTAATAAGCTAGTTCTGAAAAGGTATTTACAATGCTTTCTTCAAATGCAGCTAGAAATATGTGTGGTTTTAATGGCACATTTATTTACAGAGCTGCAAAGAGGAGGCATAACCATGGATGTGCTTAGGTTGGGGGAAGAAATCAGTGAGTGAACATTAGGGGCCTGATATTTCAAATAATTTAACTGGGCAGGAGCCAGTATAGTGATCCCCTCCGCCCCCCCCCCCCCGAGAGTGGAGGTCCTGTAATACCTATGGTGAAGTAAATGATTTACACCATAAGGTAATGTTTAGCCCCTGAAGCAGCCTCTGCTGGCGAAACATGACCATGTCAGGCATTCTGTTTTTTAAAAATCCTATATAATAATTCTCACCTCCAACATTCTATGCATCTGCCTGCCTGTGTCCATAACTTTCTTCACAGATGGGCTCCGAAGCCCTAGCTGATGTCACTAGACTGATTATGATGTGTCCTATATAATTCTCACCCCCAACGTTCTATGCTTCTGCCTGCCTGTGTCCGTAACTTGCTTCACAGATGGGCTCCGAAGCCTCGAGGGTTGGCGGTGGGAAGGGGGGCTCGAGAGGGTCACGTCAGGGGGGGTCCAGGGGTCAGGAACTCCGAGGGGGGTCAGGAACTCTGAGGAGGGGGATCGGGAAATCGGAGGAAGTGGGGTCTGCAAATCGGAGGGAGGGACTGAGGCAGGGAGGTGGGGTCTGGAACTCGGAGAGAGGGAGGGGCCTGGAACTCAGAGGGGGGTCTGGAATTTGGAGGGGGAGGGGTGGAGGGAGGGGGTCTGGAATTCGGAGGGAGGGGGGGTCTGGAACTGAGGGGGGAGGGAGGGAGGGGGGTCTGGAACTCAGGGGGAGGGAGGGAGAGGGGTTTGGATGTTGAAGGAGGAGATGGAGGAGGGGGGGAATGCACCACCTGTACAAAAACTAAAAAAAAACAAAACAAACGGGGGGACGACCCTGGAACTTGGAGGGAGGGAGGGGGAACGACGACCTTGGAACACGGAGGAAGGGGGGACACTGGAACTGGGTGGGAGGGAGGGGGCCCAGGCACACACACACTCTCTCACAGACACACTTGCACCCAGTCTCACTCTCTCTGTCACACACACACACTCGCAGATTCACTCTCTCTCTCTCTCTCTCTCTCTCTCTCTCTCTCATACACAGTCACTCTCACACACACTCTCTCAAACATACACACGCCGAGGAAAACCTTGCTAGCGCCCATTTCAATTGTGTCAGAAACGGGCCTTTTTTTACTAGTTTATAAATAAAGTTTGTATTATTACCACTGTGTCTGCTCCGACATCTTCATTCCTTTTGGAAATTGCAGACTGATACCCAGCCTGTTTTCTCTAACTTTATCTGGGCAGTTATCTGGGTGCTGGTCCGGATATTGGCTACCATCCAGATAACTTCTGGTGGCCATGCATGACCCGAATATTGAGCGGCATTGGATTTCCAGGTCTGATTCTACCCACAGAGGTCAGTGCTGTAAAAATCACTGAGCACCATGGGTTGAATATCAGGCCCTCAATAGCCCTTCTAGGTGTTGCAACACGTTCATCCCTATGATTCCCTGCACCGGATTTCTCTCGATTTTTCCATCTTGAAAATTATCCTTCACCACAAAAATACACCGTTGTGGTACGAGCTGTCCCAAACATCTGACATCTGCATCTATATACCTGAGAACGGGAAGTTCGGTACCATCGACTGCTACCAGGGTAAGCTGACTCGCGTCCATCAACTGTTCAGTGTGAGGGAAATTCTTGTAGAAAAAGCTAGCAAGAATCGTGGACACATTAGATCCGGTCTCCACTGTACACAAGGTTTTGATCCCATCAATTGCAATCTTGAGAAGAGGGCTTGCTCCAATTGCCCTTTCCCCCAGCAACTTCTCTTCTGGTGCCTCTTCATTCTCTTGAAACCTCTGCATCCGCACCACGGACTTACTGGATTCTACTTTTGAGGATGACTCCTCCCGCTGTCTCTCATTCCTTGTTGGTTCACCACTGGGACCTGGTTTCTCAGAATTTGCTGGTCCCACGGAGGAGAATGATTGATGATTTTCTCGTTTAACTCTCTCACTGTAGCACTCCCTAGCAAAATGACCTGGTTCGTTGCATCTAAAGCAAATCACCTCACCCGAACTTGTCCTGGACGGTCTATACTGGGGTAAACCCCCATAGCCTTCACGGAAACTAGCCGGTCTCATTTCCCTTCGTTCTCTTCTCTGCCTGCTCCATTCCTCTTCCTGTCTCTCGCAAAGCCTTGAGAACATCTGGGTCATTTGCTGCATTAACACTTCTGCAGATGGAACGTCCGGCCTACGGTAATCTCCGGCCTCTTCACGAGATCTCTGTAGAATTTTTCTTGGTGAGGGCTCTGCCGGGACCAACCCTCTCTCTTCGCCCGCCCAGCGAATGGCTGTCTGCATCAGCTCAGGGAAAGACATATCTTGATTATCTTCGCTACGTTTCGCCATTTCCCTTTTCAGCCCTTCATCTTTAAGCCCAATAACAAATTGTTCCTTTAAGGACTCATCAGGGTTACTGATCCTTCGACGGTCCCTCCTGGTAACGGCCTCCAACTTCTCTTGAAGCTTGTATCCAAAAACTCGAATAGGCTCTCCTTCTTTCTGTCGCAAATTGTAAAATTCCTGGATTCTTATTCCGATGGCAACTTTATCTCCAAACACCTGCCTAAGCAGATTGTAAACTTCTTCCGCTGTACATTCTCATGGCAAAGAATATTTCACGGTATCCAGCGCTATACCCCGGAGATGGTCCCTGATCACCTCGACCTGGTCTTCTTGAGGCACTCTCATTATCCTCATCCTGGTTCTCATTTTGTCTATCCACTCCTCGATGTTTAAATCTTCGGCACTTTTCGGAAATCCGTGGAAATCAGGCATAGTTCGGTCCTGTGGAATGATCACAGTGTGGGTGACAATTTGTGGCACGACCCGACTCGCTGAAGCTTCTCCCTCCATCTTCTGTTAGGGTGTTGCTCCAGGAACAAAGACCCCGCGAGAGACAGTCACACAAGATTTTTTTTTCAAATATTTTATTATTGGCAGCTGCCTCCGTCTCAATTCTTCACCAAGAACAGCCTCTACTTTTACTTAAAGGTAAAATGTAGTTAGAACACTCTCCTACTCCAAATGTGCTTGTTAATTTAGGCAAGTATCCTGCCGACTACGCCAATTCTGTCACCACCCTCCTGCGCTCCGTTTTATCTGAGGTGGTTTACCCAACACCTGTTGTTAGTAGTCGTGGTTAATGTTGGATACCTCACGGAGCTCAGGGGTTGGTGCAGGAATACTAACCTCGTCCCACCCTTTCAAAAAGATATGGGAGGAAAAATAAACTAAATTGGATACTTAACTAAATTAACTAGAACCACCACACTATTAAAATTTTAAACATTAAGACAAACTTTAATTTTAGAAATTACTATAACAAATATTATAACAATTAAAGTAAATCATAGTTTTAAGACAATGTGCAGATTAACTCTTTTGCTGTGATATCTTACTTATTTTTGTACCTCTTTTCTCTTTTATGTTCACTTTCGTCAAGACATACCCCAAAATCAGATAAGTATAAAATAACCTTAGTAAACCCAAATATTCTCTGTATTTTCTCTCTCTGTGAGTATTTCCCTGAATTTGATTCTTTGGTGTTTTCTTTTCTCTTTTCAGGTTTCCGTAAGCAGCCCACCCCTCTCACCAAGGAAATAAGGTAAGTATTGTTTTTTTTTCCTTTTCCCTATTAGTCTTTCTCTCTTTACTTCTAATCACTTTTTGTGTCCCAGAATGTCACTTAGCTGTCGTTGGTTCACTCTCCGTTCTTATCACCGTCTTTCTTGCGTGGGGGCCCGTTGTCATCCGGTGTTTCTTTCTTCTGGTTTCTTCTCCCTACACCTGACCCTTAAATAAATTAAATGTAGGCAAAACCCTCTCTTCCTACTATGGGACTGGAATGCTTTAGGGATCTTATGTCAACAACTGTGGCCAGTTATTCTTTAAAATAAAATCAACAAAATATACCCTATCTTCCAGGTCTATATTAAGGTTTTTCTTCCCTGAACTAGAGTTGAGAGAGATTGACTGTCCCTCACTCACGTTTACTCTCACACAATCTTTTACCACTTTTTCCAACCTCTCATCTCACTTCACTATTATATAGGTTAATGTACTGCTTCCCTTTATTTTACCCTTAAAATTTTCTCCAAATCCCAACCCAGATACTCAATCAACCCTGCTACCAATACTCTAATAACCTACCCTTAACAAAATCCCCTTAACTCCTACCCTATTCATTCATTCACCCTACCCTAATAAAATTTTAAAACTTATTCCATAAATCACACCTTCTTTAAACACCTTACTTTCATTCACCATCAACCACCAGAAACTTTTCCCAATATCTTAACTTTTACCCTTAAAACCCTTCTCTCTCTACCAGCACCTCCTCAGCACCTCCACTCTCTCTGACCATCAATCTCACTCTGACCAACTGCCCCCTCCCCGGTTGCCTTGGTTACCAGCCTTGGCTTGCCTTCCAAATCAGCCTTGGCTTGCGTTCCAAGACCCTTTCAGCCAATCCCTGACTATCACCAACATTCTAATTTCCACTGCTGACCAGCGGAATTCTGGCCAGCAGTGCAAAATCCCCATTTTAGCCCCATAGAAACTAATGGAAAAGTAATAAAACTAAATAAAAACCCAATAAAACTTTATCTGAATCTTCCCAAAATTTCCATACCAATTAAACTTCCCATTCCCTATTAAATCATGCTTTTAAAATTTAAAAATACCAATTTTTACAGTCCGCCCACAATTATCTCACTTAAACCCCTCTCAAAATTCCCAAAATAATTTTAAACCCACTCTAAAATTCAATCCCCCTCCCCTTTACCTACTACATCGAATACAAAAATTTACCACATTTTTTAACCCCTTAAAACCCACACTACTCCAGAACACCCCCAAAAAATATTAAAATTTAAAATATAACCCCCACAAAAATAAAGAAAAATACCCCGATCACAAATATGCAAACAAAATTTAAAACCAACAAACCCCTGATTTTTTAAAAATTAAAAACGCTATTTAAACAATTTAAAAATCAACCAATTAGAATTTCGGACCAAATGACCTTGTTCCTGATTTTCTCCACACTCGACGCCTGCCCTCGGTTCCGGTCCCGCACATCCTGGGGCAAAAATGGAGCGAAAAATAAAAACAGCCCCAAAAACCGCCATTTTGCTGGAACTCCGGTTCAAAAATCGAGGCCCAGGCTTCTAGGCCTCGCCGGAGCTCCAGCAAAATGCGAGCAGGTACGCCTCCGATATGCCCGTAGCGCTCTGCTCCCTCTGGCCAGGCTCCCACCTGCTCTCCTCGCGTCTCCCTCGCCTCCAGCCGACGTCCTTCCTCACCGGCTCTCCACCGCTGCCACTCTTCGCCCGTCGGCCCGGGACCCAGATGTCGCGTGCTCCTCCCGGCCCCGGAAACAGCGGCGCTGTCCTCTTCACTCCCAGGGCTGGTTCCAATCAACCCCGGGAGCCAAAAATGGCGATGCTGCTCTCTGTAGCGCCTCCAATCCGGCCCACAGATGGCCACACAGCGGATCCCGAAAATGAGCCCCAAAAACGTCCGAACCCTACCGCCAGGTCCCAAAACCTGCTCCCACGTCCTTGGATCCGGAAAATGCTGCGCTGCCTCCTGCAGCTTTACCCCCGCGATGGCCTAGATCGGGTAGCAGCCCTTCCTTCACCTTCCCAACTGAGGAGCCCTCCTAAGGCCTAAAGATCGCCCCCCAGGTAAGTAAAACAAAAAACTTTTATTATTTTTTTTTTCCCGTTTTCCCTTCCCCTATATTACATTAGGAGTTAAAAGCAGCATCAAAAAGGTGGGCTTTTAGCTTAGATTTGAAGACGGCCAGAGATGGAGCTTGACATACCGGCTCAGGAAGTCTATTCCAGGCATATGGTGCAGCAAGATAAAAGGAACGGAGTCTGGAGTTAGCGGTGGAGTAGAAGGGTGCAGATAAGAGAGATTTACCCAGTGAACGGAGTTCCCGGGAGGAATGTAGGGAGAGATGAGAGTGGAGAGCTACTGAGGAGCTGCAGAATGAATGCACTTATAGGTCAATAGGAGGAGTTTGAACTGTATGCGGAAACGGATAGGAAGCCAGTGAAGTGACTTGAGGAGAGGGCTAATATGAGCATAACGACCCTGGCGGAATATTAGTAGTGCAGCAGAATTTTGAACAGATTGAAGAGGAGAGAGATGGCTAAGTGGGATACCTGTGAGAAGCAAGTTGCAATTTGAAGAGGAGAATGCAGCGTCTGATTTCACTTTATAAGGCTGAAATAAAAATCCAAAGTTTTCAATAGAACATTAGGGGGCCCTTTTACTAAGCTGCGGTAGGGCCTATGTGCATGCAGCGCACGCCAAAATGAGGCTAGCGCCCCCCCCCCCCCCGGCAGTAGTTTCAGATTTGGTGCACGCTCATTCCGGTGGTAGAAATTATTTTTTTTTAAATTTTCTACCACACACGGCGTTTCCAGTGGTAATTGGCAGTTGATGTGTACCAAACAGTTACCGCACATGAAGTGCGTGAGCCCTTACCGTTAGACCAATGGGTAGCGGTAAGGGCTCAGGCTGTAAATAGGCGCATGCTAGTTTTAATTTTAGTCCATGTCCATTTAAAAAATGCTCTTTTTTGCCAGACATAGTAAAAAAAAAATGGCCCAGCACACGCAAAAAAAAAACACGCGCCCACACTACTGCAGGCCATTTTTTACCACAGCTTAGTAAAAGGACTCCCAGATTATTTATTTATTAGGATTTATTTACCGCCTTTTTGAAGGAATTCACTCAAGGCAGTGTACAGTAAGAATAAATCAAACATGAGCAATAGACAATTAGACAATAGCTGAAATTATTGGGAAAGTAGTGAATACTCCCTGGATTCAGCAACCTTTCCCTTTTTCTCCATCTTTCATCTCCTCCCCCCCCCCCCCCCCCCCCCCCCCATCCTGTGATCTGGCCGCTCCCCCGGTGTACCTCTCAAAGTGTGTTTCCCCTTCTCAGCACTGGCATGTCACAAGAAGCTGCCTGTACCAGCTCTGGAGTCTTCCTTCTGTTGTGCCCTGATCCCTTTGATGTAACTTCCTGTTTCTGCAGGGCACAGCAGAAGGAAGATTCCAGTGCTGCCAGTGCTGGGAAGGGGAAACAGGAATTGAGAGGTACACCAGGGGGGGGGGGGAGAGCACAGGATCATGGAGAAGGGGTTGAGAAAGAGGGAGAGTGGGGTTTACCCAACCCAGGCAAGGGTAGGGGAGAGAGGGACATGCTGGACAATGGAAAGAAGGGGTAAGGAAGACAGGAGAAAGGTTGGAAGGAAGATACAGGACACAGTGAATGCCTATGAAGATGGAGGGTTGATACTGGATCTAAGAGAGGCATAGCAGGGAGATATTAAAAAGAGGGGCAAAGGAGATGGGGCATATAGATAGACAGAAGGGAGATGGACAAGGTGGAATATATGGAGACAGGGGTATGTAAGGAGATAGAAGAATTGAGAGACAGGGAAGATGATGGCTACAGGAGGTGGAGAGAAAGAAGAGGGCAGATGCTGGACACAGGGAAGGAATAGCAAGAAAAAGACAAGAATGCTGAGCATTGGGGAGGGGAAAGGGTGAGAGAGCAAAAGAGGAAAGAAACTAAGGGAGAAGTCATCAATGTGGGCTAGTTAAGATGGGTTATTTTACCACCATTGCACTTTTCTCTATGATCAGAACTAATAGTGTACTTAAATTTGCATGCTATTAGCTCTGATCATAGGGGCGTTATAGCCTCGTGCTGTTCCAGTGCTATTTTTAGAGCACTGTTTGGAACAGTGCAGGGCTTCTGATCATCATGCTGCTGGTCCTGCAGGCACCCCAACCAGTCAAGTTTTCAGTATACCCACAATAAATATCCATAAGATAGATTTGCATGCAGTGGAGACAGTGCATGCAAATCTCTCTCATAAATATTCATTGTGGGTATTCTGAAAACCTGACTAGCTGGGGTGCCTTCAGGACCATCAGCTCCAATGATCAGAAGCCCCACGCTGTTCCAAACAACACTCTAAAATAGCGCTGGAACAGTGCAGCTAATAACATGAAAATTTACGCACACTATGTTCTGACCATAGAGTAAGAGTGTGGAAGGATTGTGCCTGAGCATGCACTCAGGCACAGGCACAGTCCTCCCACACTTGTTTGACAGGTCCAGGTTGTTTGGCACACTGCCTGCTGAGCATTGGGGAGGAATAGATAATGCCCTGTTTAGCATGCTGTTACGTTCCTCACCTGGTGCCAGGCCTCTGCGGCCGATTCGCCGGCGAGTCGTGGTCCGGCGAAGATAGCCGGCCATCTTGGTGTTGGTTTAGCTTCAGGATGGAAGGAGGGTCTGTTTCTGTTTCCTATTTCTGGAAGCCGTCATCTGGGTTGGATCAATGGCCGCAGCCATCTTGGATAGATCAGGCCCCAGGAAGCCATCTTGGAGTAACGAGGTCAGGAAGGAAGCCCATATTTGGACGTAGGCATCTCTGCTGATGGGGGCAGCCATCTTGTTTCAACTGCACATGTTTAGGATTGATTCCTGCTCTATTTAAAGCCCTGCCTCCAGTCCTTTGTTGCTTCAACCTCAATTGTTCTGAGGAGTTGCTGTCGGAGTGTTGTTTGCCGACTACTTCTGTTTCCTGTTTTCCTGCGTACCGGGCCTGGGCTTGTTTTCTCGGATTATACTTGTTTGCTGCCTGCCTTGACCCTGGACTGATTTTGACTATTCTTTGTCTATTGGAGTACTAGTTCTGGATTGTGTCTGTTTCCTGCCAGCCTGGTCAGCAGCTGTGCAACCCCGCCGGTTCCAGAAGTCCTGGTGGCCACCTGCAGCTGGGGGCTCAACTCCCAGTGAATGGTGGTTGCTTCCCAGGTGAAGCTAAGGGTTGTCTGGCTGCCTGACCGAGTGCGGTGTCACTCCATCTCTGCCGTGCTCAGTCGGGGCACAGGAGCTCACTACTACCGGGTCATAACACATGCATTTGCATGCTCATTGTGTTCAGAGCTGGCCAGTGCCTTGTTACACGTGTGGGCCAGCTCTGATCATCAGGTAGGAGCAAGCGCAGGTGCTAGTAGGGCACTGTTGACCTTTAGCACCTGCATTTGCTTTTGATCATCTGCCTGCATTGTTGTAGGCGGTAAGAGCTTATGCGGTAATCCTGTACTAGCCAGTTAGCACACAGTAATGTAGGTGCACTGAGTAACACAGGAATGCGTACTCTACACCCCCAGGCACATCCCCTTCTGCAAAAATTTTAAAATATTTTTTCTGTGTGGTTAGCACGTGCAGATTTGGAACTTACTGCAGGACGCCTGAGCACGTCCCGCAGTAAGCCATTTTAAGCTACAGTAAGCACATGCTATCACTTAATGCAGCCTAGGAACGGGGCCTATATTTTCTAAAGTACTGGGGGAGTTGCAACTCTTCTTTCTCTAGAATCGTACTGCATGCAGAGTGCGGCTTCTTGGAGGTTCAGTTTGCACATAAAACATGGTTTACAATCAAAATAACCTTTCTGAAATGTCCTCCTTGGTCTCACATTTTAGAAAATATATTTTCTCATCAAAGTCAAGACTGTTTCCCATGTGTATCTTGCAAGTAACAGTTGGAATCATGCTAAGAGAACCCTGCTGACTGTGTGAGCTACTTGTCATACTGGCACTGACTCTATCTGCACACTGGTTTTAATATATGACATGAGGTAGGAAAGTGAGAAGGCATAATGAGAGGAGAGGCTGGATACCCCGGAGGAACGGAGGGAAGGGGATATGTGTTATGGATAGATGCTTATTTTTGTATGAATTTGCTGCTCTATGTCACAGACCTTACCCTCCTGCTCTCCCCCGCTCCAGTGTACAGAAAAATTATTTATTAAACAAGACAAACAGAAGTATCCCCCTTACAACAAACCTATCAATAAACAAAAAAAAAGAAGCCACTCAATGTACTCCCTACTTCATTTTATTTCCAGATGCCTCGAATGCCTTTGCGCCACTAGTCTCTAGCTCAGTCGATGCAACAATGGCTGTTTTCCAGGCGCATCATTCACTTATTTCATCTTTTTCTTTTGTTCTAATGACGTTTTTTTTTCTCAAAGAGGGGTGAGTGGGTGAGAAGACCCAGCTGGGTTTCAGTCTGTTCTTAGCTCCTTCTTCCCTTTTAACATCACTAGGCTTTCTTCCATTTCTGACCTGAGCTTGGTGATGTGCAAATAATGATTTCTTCCTAGGATAGGGATTAAAACCATTCTGCTCATCGCTGACAGTGCTCGGTGATGCTTCTGCTGTGTTCCCTTTCCTGTACTAACAAGAAGGGCTGTGCATACCCAGATGATATAGTATCACCTGGCAAATGCTGGGCTTCTTGGCACTTTATTCACTGCAAACCCCAAGGGAGAACAGATAAATTAAAATATGAGATTTTAAAACTAAATTGCATTGTTTCTGAAACACAGTCATCCTTGAAGGGGTTTCTAGTTACTTCTAAAATGCAAAAGCATATTATTATATGCTGAGTATTTTATTCACTATCTTAATTATTATTTATTGGAAGTCTATCTTCCAAACCTGATCTCTTCAAATTCGTACACAATTTAAAATCATAATAATTGGAGCGCATACAGAGCTTGCAGTCAGTCGTATGCTGTAGAAACAAAAATACTGCAGAGGGATATCAATGTTATATTCAAGACTTCAGATATTAGGTTTTTATGGATAAACATCATACACAATTAAACACCACCAATTTCCCCTCCACCTCTCCCATAAAAAAAAAAAAATGCAAAACAGGTGTTGGATAAACATTTCCCCTAGAATTCTCTCAGCTCCTTAGATTCTTCACTTTGTTTTGTATCGTTTATATGCTGATGACACCTTAGCTGCAGAAATGTGTATTTTTAATTCAACCAGAGAAAGGACCCAGTAACAGCACTGATATATATATTTTTTAACTTTCAAAGAAACTCTAATTAGCTGGAAAAAACACACCTCAGTTTACCATTCATCTCATTTAATAAGCATAGAAGCTCTGTCTATATTTAAAAATAGTAATATCTAGCCTTGGCTATTGGCTCATGTAGGTAGACAGCCTGGCAGCCTGACAGCGGAACACTGTATTGATTTTCTGACACTAGTGAAATCAGAGACTGAAATTGTTCCATTTTTGGATCTGATAACTTGCAGAACATTTGGTCAAAGAGTTAGATAGGAAATCAGCAGGGCTCAATTCAAACTAACACGCTCAAAAACAAAAAGCAAAACCTTGTCTATCTGAGATACTAAGTTTCAAGTCCAATAAGAAACAAATTTTGAGCCTTCTGTTTCTGAAATCTTTTTAACATTTTCAGAACCTGTTTTTTTTTCCCAGTCAGAAATCTGGTTCTGTGTATAACATGAAGCTGAACAGAAGCAAGACTCCTGTACAGATACCATCTGATGTCCATCCTATTTCTGAGACCCTTCTGGATAGAGAGAGGCTGTCATCTGCATTTGACATCTGGATGGATTGGCCTGTGCTCTTAGAGATAGGAGTAGCCTAGTGGTTAGGGTGGTGGACTTTGGTCCTGAGGAACTGAGTTCAATTCCCACTTCAGGCACAGGCAGTTCCTTGTGACTCTGGGCAAGTCACTTAACCCTCAATTGCCCCATGTAAGCTCCATTGAGCCTGCCATGAGTGGGAAAGCACAGGGTACAAATGTAACAAAAAAAAAAAATCTAATGTCCATCCTATTTCTGACCCTTTTGGATAAAGAGAGGCTGTCATCTGCATTTGACATCTGGATGGATTGGCCTGTGCTGTTAGAAATAAGACTTGATGTTCTGCCACCATTGATTTTGAATTCGAGCATTTTGTTTTCCCACATTGATAGTTCTTGCTCCAGTGTCTTTAATGTGGTATTCCCATGTTCATGGAGGCAGGTTGTTTATTTTTTATATGTATATGTTGGACTTTGTTATATCACATTGCATTCCAGGGTTGCCAGGTTGAAAAAATTTTCCCCGCCCAAAATGAGCCCACAACCTGCCCCCAACGTACCCTCTACGTCATCAACCCCGCCCCCGACGTAGCCGCTGACGTCACTAACCCCGCCCTCGACAGCGTTAACCCAGCCTCTGCGGGGCTTCTAGTGGACCAAATTGGACCAATAGAAGCCCCAGAAAACCGCCCAAATCTGCAACGCGGCTTTTTAAAAGCCGCCCAATTTCCCGCAGCTGGCAAAAATTGCCCGCAACGGGTTGCGGAAAGCCGCCCAATTGGGCGGTAAACCCGCAGACCTGGCAACCCTCCCTGTAACAGTTTACACTGCTTATGCCTTTTAAAGAGGCAGGAAGTGCCTTGGACTACAAATATTAGTCTTCCTGCAGTGCTTTGTAATTGGATTTTCCTCAGCACATGACCCGATTCCCTATGCCTTGTGGGACTTTTCTGATCATCTGGCCTTGTCCCTGTATATGTGGGCAGGAGCCCACCCTTCTCTTGTTTTGAGGCTTGATACTGTGACTGCAGCATAGTTTTTTAGACCTGTAAGCTGACTTTTCTGTACCTGTTGCATACTCCCCTTTCAAGCTACTGTAAAATGACCAAGTTTTTACCATTTAAAAGCATTGAGAGCATCTACTCATCAGCCAGTGCTGAGATTTCCTGGATTCCCTGGTACACTGAGGGTGAGCTGGTGAGAACAGACTCCAAGTCTGCAAGGCAGAGACTCTTGTTCAGCACACCTAACCGTAAGTCATATTTCCTTTGTTTGATTTGCATTAAATAAGATTTGGTTCAACAGTTCTGAGTCTTTACAGTGATGTTCTATACGCTGGTTAACTGCATGCTAATCTCCTGAGTAGGGAAAGCCTATCAGGAGACAGAGCAGAACACTGGAACCCCACTCACATGTGTTGGTCCCATGCTGCTGCTGAAAGCTCCCATTACTGTGGAGCTCATCTAACTCCCTTGTCTTGGGTTTAGAAGGAAACTGAAATTGTATCTTTTCACAAGTATAAACAGAAAGGAATCCAGATGTAAGTAGCTGTGTCATTATCTGTGAAAAAGATTAAACAGGATGAGCTCTGTGCTGTCTCTCATAGCACCCGTTGTCTTTCTGGTGTATCCCGTTGAAGGATGCCCCTACCGTCTTTTCAAACCCGATGTTCTGGGCCTCCTGGCCGTCCAAGCCAGGAGACAAGCTGTGTCTCTGTACATTCTCTCAATAAGTCTGCTGCCATGCAGGCATATATTTCTTTGCTTAAGTTTCAACTTTTCAAACCACAATTTTTCCAACAACAATTTACCACATAACTTATAGCTGTTAAGCTGCTGTGTACCCGTCGCTGTCACTGTATCCCCGCTGCAGGCTGATGCCCTGACGCGCCTAGCTGCGACAAATGCTGCCTGGTATTCGGGAGGGTGGGCTGGGTCAGTGCTGCTTCTCCTATGCTCGCTGGTCACAAAACTGAACTGCAATGATTTTGCTGCATACTTTGCCAACAAAATTAAAAGTCTCCACCAGGATTTACAGGCAATCCTACCCATTACCCAACCAATCAACCAGGGGTGCACAAGCTCGCCCCCTCCTAACAGAGACAGATGGAACACTTTTAACCTAATGACAGAGGAGAGCCTTGACAAAATCCTAAGAGACCTTCAACCAACTACCTGCTCCCTCAATCCCTGCCCATCAAAGATAATGCAGCAGGCAAGTATGGGCCTTATAGAAGATGCCACAAAAATTGTGAACACCTCTCTTTCTAATGGGCAATTACCAACAGCATTAAAAAGGGCAGTGGTTCACCCTCTGCTGAAGAAAAACAACCTTGACCAGGACAAACTTGAAAGTTACAGGCCAGTATCCAACATCCCGTTCCTAGGGAAACTCATAGAACAAACAGTCTGTGTTCAACTTAATGAATGGCTAGAAAAGAGTAACTGACTAGATCCATGTCAATCTGAATTCAGACCTGGTTATGGAACAGAAACGGTCCTCGTATCCCTGCTAGATGATCTTCACAGAAACTGAGACAAGGAATTTGCCTTGATGTTAGTACTGCTAGATTTCTCAGCAGCTTTTGACACTGTGGATCATGATATCTTGCTAGCACGACTGACAGAAACAGGTATCAATGGAACAGTACTTACCTGGTTCAGATCCTATCTATCAGACAGGCAACAATCCATAATGATTGGCAGCAACTCATCACCACCATGGACACTGACCTGCGGGGTACCACAAGGATCAATACTGTCACCTATTCGGTTCAATATCTACCTCAAGCTACTAGCTGAGCTGATTCGGTCAATGGACACTCAGTTCTACATCTATGCGGATGATGTGCAGCTACTCATACCCATTGAACATGACTTACCTACAGCCTTGAATAAATTGATCACTTGTCTAACATCAATTCAAGAATGGGCTAAACAGAACAAACTTTGCCTGAACCCAAGTAAAACTGAGCTTCTCTGGGTCCCTAACACAAATGGATACATTCCTGACATCAAAATCCCTTTTGGGAAGTATGAACTCCCCCTCAAATCACAAGTCAGGAACCTTGGAATACAGTTAGATTCAACACTTACTCAGATTCCCCAAATCTAAGCAACCTTCAAGAGCTGCTTCTACTATTTGCGACAGCTATGCTGCCTCTCTCCTTACATCGAGAAGGTAAATCTTATCCCAGTTGTGCATGCCATGGTAACATCAAGACTGGATTACTGCAATGCACTATACAATGGTCTGACTATAAAGGGCCTGCTCCAGCTCCAGTTGATTCAGAATGCAGCAGCAAAACTCAAAGAAGGTTACAAGCGATGTGACCACATCACACCATTTTTGCAAAAACTTCATTGGCTACCAGTACAGTACAGGGCTAAATTTAAAACTCTATGTCTGATCTTCAAGGCCATGAAAGGAAATGGCCCTGAGTATCTGAAGAATAGGATGAGCCTCCACACACCGCCAAAGACACTAAGGTCCTCCCAAGGACTTTCACTAACTACACCCTCTCCAAAAGACAGTACACGATGTGATACCTGCAAGCGAGCCTTCTCTGGAGTAGCCCCCACATTCTGGAATGCATTGCCTGAAAGGCTCCGCTTAACACAAGACTACCTGTACTTCAGGAAGCAGGTGAAAGCTTGGCTCTTCAACCAAGCCTTTAATGGAAGAAGTAACTAACTTGTTAGTCTCACTCACACACACAAGGATTGACTTGGGCTGCACATACTGCAGCGGGACATGTTTATCCACTCCTACCCTAGCTAAGATAATATTTAACAATCTCTCTGAACTCATGTGCAACTTTCTTCAAATCAATCACCTTACTTTCTAATTCTTCCTACTTTCTTACTCATCTATATGTTACAACTTTGCCTTACCCTTCACTACCAATTATAATGTTCTAGTACATATTGTGTTGTCATTGCAAGTAGTATACCTTGCCATACTTTGTATTGTTGTTCGAATATTTTTACTGCTCTAATTGCCTCCTGCTCATGTTTGAACTATTCTTACTGTACACCACCTTGAGTGAATTCCTTCAAAAAGGCGGTAAATAAATCCTAATAATAAATAAATGAATAAATTTAGAAAGCAGAGCTCTATGCCAACAAATGTGACCTCTGGGACCAGCTTTTTCAATGCCCATAGCAGATATTTCAAATTACACTCACCTGACTGACTTATCAGCACAGCCATTGTGCAGCATAGGGTTACCATACGTCCAGTTTTACCTGGACATGTCCTCTTTTTGAGGACATGGCCAGGCAACAGGGTGGGTTTTGTCAGCCTACCCGTTTGTCTGGCTGGCTGGCAGGTGGGCGTCCTATCCTCCCCTTCCCTCCTTTACCTTAGTGTGGTGCCATGGTGATCTAGTGACCTCTTCAGGGCAGGAAAGAGCCCCCTTTTTCCTTCTCAGCACATCTGCAGACTGTCTTTCTCCCAGCGCCGATTCAAAATGGCTGCCGAGAGGTCAAGCGCTGGCCTCGCGAAACTTCCGCAGGAGTCTTGCAAGGTAAATGCTTGAACTCTCTGCAGTCATTTTGAATCAGCACTGGGAGAAAGACAGTCTGCAGACGTGCTGGGCAAGAAAGAGGGTGCTCTTTCCTGCCCCGAAGACGTCACTAGACCACCAGGGCATCACACTAAGGTAAAGGAAGGGAGGAGAGGGGTACTGAATGGAGTCATGTGGATGGAGGGAGGATGTAAAATTGGGGAGGGGATCTACATGAGTGGGAGAGAGGGAATCTGGCTTTCTTTGGGGGGGGGGGGTCAAAGTGGCAGGGGTTGGGGAAGAGGTGCGACAGGGGGCAGGGTAGTGTCTGACAATGGATGGAGAGTATGTTTCTGTTCCTGAGAGGACACCACAGTTTGATTACTTGGGTTTTGTAAGGTGAGTTGTAGGGGAAACACCCTAGTTCCACTGTTGCTTTAAAATCAACTGTTGTGTTATAGACCTGGGGATGCAGAGTTTTTATTGATATTCCGTCCAGTCCTATATAAAATTCAGACCAGTCACATACAGAAAAATTCACTGAATGATCCTACCAACTATAATGATAGTTTTAGCTAGGTTTGAATATAATCAGAAATGAGCTTAGTGGTCAAGCTCGTTATCAGAGTTTGCATTTCCACCTGAGTGGCTGGACCTAGCCAGGAGTTGTTGCTGGACATGCTGGAGCCATAAGGGGGCACCAGGCGGAAGGTGCTCAGTCTGCAGGTGCACTGACAGATAGGGAGGCAGAACATGACTGCAGCAGCAGCAGCAGATTATACATTGCTGGTTTATGGAGGAAGAGAAAACTAAATGAGTGGAGTAATTTAGGTCTAAAGGCTGGAGAAGCAATAGCATTTATGTTAGAACACTGGATTCCTTCCAGTACTGAGCCAATCTCTCAGCATGAGCGCCGTGATTTGCGATACAACCATGGTTGAATATCGCTGACAATCTATATACAATACAATACAACAGAATTTATATTCCACTATATATCAACTAAGGTTCAATGCAATTACAAGTTAAATTAAAAAAACAAACTAGGCCATCACTAGGAAAACAAATACAATAAATATGGTTATACATAGACCAATCAGAATTATCTCAATAGCATAAGTACAAAATTACATTAAATAAATGGAAAACATATAATCCTTTTACAAAAGCGTATATAAGATTCAACCAGTCTCAACTCCAAAGGGAGGGAGTTCCAACATTGCACCAAACAGTAGATAAAACCAGAGATATGATAGGACTTATACTTCACATAATTTATAGAAGGAAACTGCAGCATGTAGCAGTGTTTGCAATGGTTCCACCACTCCTAGTGATAGTAGTGCTGAATATGCATGAAATATTTAAGGGGGTCTTTTACTAATGATTAGCTTGAGTTATCTACAGCAGGGTCCATTTTATTCCTTTGAGCCCTGCTGCAGATAACTCGAGCAAACCTTTAGTAAAAAAAAAAAAACCCTAAGTGCCTTGACCAGTATTAAAAAAAAAAACTGCTGACTGAAGTATTTCTTTCTAAATTTATATTTTGGACAAATGGTCTGTAAATACCACTCTTTGGCCTTCAATCTCATAGTTTGGCAAGGTCTACCACTGTCATCACTGATTTGTACCAGAAAATATAGAGAGTGAAAATGACTTACCCAGTTTCCCTGGTTCTCAGCCCACTGTTTTAATGGCTAAACCATTCCAATCAAAGGAATTACTTGCACAGTCACTACTTTCATTCATAATCTGCTACTGCCACTGCACCCAAAACTAACCTGCAGTTTTCCCCACACTACTTCTGCAAAGGTTAAGAGCTGGGGGAAACCCATGAATGAAGATTCTGCAGAGAAAGAGCTAGTATAACTCTGTAAGAGGAGAAGGGGGTTTGAGAAAAGAAGTAAATACAGATTTATTGTAGGGGCCTACACACGTTTGTTTGCCTAGAGTCCAATATAATGTTAATCTGGCCCTGACTGAATTGCTCAGGGGATGGGTACAGGAATACAGAACCTGTCAACTCTAGGATAGGATGACCAGAAATAGGAATAGGGATACAGAACCTATCATCCCTACCATGGGGCCAATCAGGAGATGGACAGAACGATTTAGACTGGTGGTTCTCAAACCTGGTCCAGAAGGCACCTCAGCCAGTCCGATTTTCAGGATATCCACAATGAATACTCATGAGAGAAATTTGCAAGCACTGCCTCCACTGCATGCAAATCTCTCTCATGCATATTCATTGTGGATATCCTGAAAACCTACTAATTGGGGTGCTTCCAGGACCAGCTTTGGGGACTACTGATTTAGACCCTGTCACCTCTAGGGGGATGGACAAAGGGGATCAGAGTCTGTTACTTCTAGGATTGGAAGGTTCAAAGAATGGATAAAAGGACCCAGAGCCCATCATCTGGTTCAGAGAAGGAGTACAGGGATACAGAGTCTATCACATCTTGGAGTGAGTGACTTGAGTTTGGCACAGAGATTCAAAACCTTTTTATCTGCAAATCACAGTCTAGTATTTGAGCAGACTTAGTAATTCCTGAAGATCCTTATTGTATGAGGTACATGTGGTCTCAAAGTAAGACCTTCGTGGACTCGGTGCAATTCCTAATGGAACTGTACAGAAAACCTTAAAGAAGCCCCATTTCCAGGGAGCAAATGGCATACACATAAACCACTTAGTATCCTCAAAGCTACTGATTTTTAAGAATCTCTTTACACATTCTGACAGCAAGACCTAGTCGTTCAGGCAAATGGTTTTCCCTTTACTCCCACAGATGGCAGATTTCAAGTTCTAGGATGACATTTTCTTGATGATTACTGGGGGAAAAGTCACTCATCCCCACCCCCTTTTAAGCACTCTCAGATACTAGAGCTACAAGGCTTTTATCAAGCCAAATAATACAGTTCCTAGACTTTCCCATACATGTGCCTGGAGATTGCTGCCGTCCCCTTTGCTGTGTCCTTGTGAAACACTTGTGGAGCATCAAATCAGCATGTGTGATCATGGCAGGAAAACAAAAAATGGATTTCCATGAAAGCTTCTTCTAGGTGTGCTCATCAGGGAGTCAGGCAGTAACTCTCTGCTACCCAGCAGCAGGTAATGCCAGTGTTTAAGAGTTGTTCTTGAAATCTTAGAACAAGACGAAATAATAACTAGGAACAATGATCAGTGGCATCTCCAGGCAAAGGTATTTGAAGTGGCAACAGGGGGGCAAGCAAGGTATTGGGGGGGGGGGGCAAACTGACATTTCCACACTTTGTATTCTCCCCCTCCCCTATGAAAATGTATTTCTGTATAAGCATCAATTTGTTCTTTTGTTCTTTTATCACCTATTGTATTGTATTGAAATTTTGAATAAACTTGGACTAAAATAAGAAAATTATGAACCCACTGGCTATTTTGAACCAACCAGTAAAAGCTCACATGACCCAATTACCCCCAAATTCTACATATGGTGCTCAGAATTGTATCTGTAAATTTGGGTATGCCAATTTAACTGAATAATGAGGCAATTAGCATTGAAAATTGGGCCCTAATAATGAATTATAGGTGCTAATTAGGGTTAATTTACATTTACGCATGCCTATTTATGTGCCCACACAGCTCCAAAAAAGGGGTGCGGCCATGGGAGGCTCATGAGCAGATCAGGGGCGTTTCCGCAATTTATGGGTGCCGCTATAGAATAAGGGGGATCCATGCCTTATTTAGGCATGAAGATTTACAGCAGAGTTTAGTTGGTGTAAGCCCTCAAGCCTAAAGTTGTGTGGGTCCTGATGCTAAGTGAAATTCTATAAACAGTGCCTTAGCACATTTTTTTCTGTGCCATATGTAGATTTGGTCCTTCATGAATAGATTCATTCAAGCCATTCTGCTGCATGGGAGTGAAATTCTGCATCTATATTGTCAGGTTCTCAGGTTCAGAGCCCGCGGGGCTGGGCTCTGGAGCAAACGTGAGCCCTTGGGCTGCTGACGAGGAGCGACAGCAGCAGGCAAAACCCACTAACCAACACTGGGTAAGCACACCGGCAGGGTCTGCAGGCACTGCCCAGCGAACCGGAACACATGGACTGGAATCCCCCGGACTGGAGGACACAGGACTGGAACACTGGACTGCAATCCCCCGGACTGGAACGCACACCCGACTGGAACACACACAGGACCGGAACACACTGGACTGGAGCACACTGGACTGGTCCCCCGGACTGGAGGACACAGGACTGGAACACGGGACTGGCGCACACTGGACTGGTCCACACAGCTTCACCTGCACTTAGCTACTAAGCCCCCCAAGAGTTGAGCTCATGGGTTCGAGTAGCCGGCAGGACTTACTGGATGACACAGGGACCAGGACTAGAACAAGCTGTAACTGAAGTGCACCTAACTCCTAAAGTGACCAAAAGTGTTCCTAAGCCCAGCACCAACAGAAAAGCTCCTAAGCCCTCCACTAACAGCAGTGCTCCCAACAAAAACTAACAGGGGTGCCCCTACGCCCTACACTAACAGAAGTGCAGGGAAACCACAAGGGAAAAGGAAGGGAAGACAAATGCCAGACCTTAACACTGGTACTTCCTAAGCACCAAGCTGCAGCAGCTAAACATGGGTTCTCACCCTGGTGCTTCCTAAGCACCCAGCTACAGCAGCTAAACACAGGTCACAAGGAAAAGCGGGGAAAGCACAAGGAAACAAGCAGGAAAGCCAAATACCCAAACAACAAAAGGTGCTTCCTAAACACTTACTAACAAGGGTGCTCCCAGCACCAAACTCCAGCACTGCACTAACAGCAGTGCTACACTCCGTAACAAAAGGGAAAAACAGGGAAGTCAAACACACAAGTCACAAGTGCACACTGCACTAAACTAACCTGGACCTAAAGCAAGTAGCCAGAAGCAAACGTTGCGAAGGTCCTGAAGGAAAGAACCCACTTCCTTATCAAGGCCCTCCCAGATGATGTCACACTCCCTAGACCTAGGCAAAAGCACACTGACCCAGAGAGGCCCAACCCACACCAATGCAACACTGTGAAGCACTTGAAGCCAGCACACCCAAAGAGAGGTAGAGCAACTCAGGCAACACACACACAGGTGCAGTATAGTGAAACAATTAGAACCATGCTGCTGGAAGCTGCCAGCACAGAGAGACAGAGCCAGCTCAGAAAGGACAGAGAAAAGAAACAGAAGCCAGCTAAGAAGCTGACCCCCAGGAAAGAGGTAAGTTTGAGAGGGGTTCAGACCCCAATCATAACATATACAAGTTGCAATACAACCCTAGGTTCTAAAACACATGACACATTCAGAGAAATTTCTCTAAAAATAGGTGCAAGCAAAGCTAGGAAATTCACTTTTAGAAATAACTATGCAAAAAAAAAAAAATCTGGTGTCACTTCAGTAAGGGCAACATAAGTTCCCTCCACTGCTAAACAGTTTCATGGGATTATATAACAGGGTTCCCGAATTGTGCAGCACGTATATGCATAGATTATATCAATTTTTTAAAGGGAAAGTATGTGCATACACTCTGTTTTCAAAATTACCCCACAGAATGTGCATACATACATTTATATTTATCAATCTTAGTCCAGGAGGGTAGTTTTTTAATTTTGTTTTTGTTAGTTCCAAGTAGTTTTTATTAAAGAATTTCCAAGAGAACAGCCATAACAAATCTCCAAAAGAATATAATGTATACACATGAACTAACAATAACAGGAATACAATACCATCGTGCCAGTTCCCTAGACCCTCCTCATCCCCCCCCCCCCCCCCCCCCCAGACCTGCCTGACCAGCACTTTGTTAAAACTAAACATATAAGTCATACAAATGTACTGGGTAGTGTGATAAGAGTAAAGGTATTCTTCAACTCAAAATCACAAGTCAGGAACCTTGGAATACAGTTAGATTCAGCACTTACTCTGATTCCCCAAATCCAAGCAACCTTCAAGAGCTGCTTCTACTATTTGCGACAGCTACGCTGCCTCTCCCCTTTCATCGAGAAGGTAAATCTTATCCCAGTTGTGCATGCCATGGTAACATCAAGACTGGATTACTGCAATACACTATACAATGGTCTGACTACAAAGGGCCTGCACCAGCTCCAGTTGATTCAGAATGCAGCAGCAAGACTCATAGAAGGTTGCAAGTGACCTGACCACATCACACCATTTTTGCAAAAACTTCATTGGCTACCAGTACAATACAGGGTTAAATTTAAAACTCTAGGTCTGATCTTCAAGGCCCTGAAAGGAAATGGCCCAGAGTATCTGAAGAATAGGATGATCCTCCATACACCGCCAAGGACACTAAGGTCCTCTCAAGGACTTTCACTAACTACACCCTCTCCAAAAGACAGTACACGATGTGATACCCGCAAGCAAGTCTTCTCCAGAGTAGCCCCCACACTCTGAAATGCATTGCCTGAAAGGCTCCGCTTAACATAAGACTACCTGCACTTCAGGAAGCAGGTGAAAGCTTGGCTCTTCAACCAAGCCTTTAATGGAAGAAGTAACTAACTTGTTAGTCTCACTCACACACACAAGGATTGACTTGGGCTGCACATACTGCAGCGGGACATGTTTATCCACTCCTACCCTAGCTGAGATAATATTTAACCATCTCTCTGACCCCATCTGCAACTTTCTTCACATCAATCACCTTACTTTCTAATTCTTCCTACTTTCTTACTCATCTATATGTTAAAACTTTGCCTTACCCTTCACTACCAATTATAAAGTCCTAGTACATATTGTGTTGTCATTGCAAGTAGTATACCATGCCATACTTTGTATTGTTGTTCAAATAGAGGGGAGACATGATCAAATTTCCATGCATGGGAAAGCTGCTTTTCAGTTTTATTGCAGTATCATTAAGGGCTCTTTTTCTATGCCAAGTGGTATATTCCAAAAGGTGGATATATCATTATCTGACTGATTGACAGGACTGAAAAGGGTAAAGGGTAGTGGCAAGTCATCCAACCCTCCATTGTCCCAGGTACAAAAGCTTAGATTGTGAGCCCACAAGAGACAAAGTACCTGCACATAATAAATGTAAACTGCTTTGATTTTACCATGGAAAGGCAGTAAATAAAAGGAGCTTGGTTTTGAATCTGAAGATGGCATTGAGTTTTAATGAATTCTTCTTCCCTAAATTCAAAACAGAAGAAAAGGTAGCGCTTTTAGAGGAAATGCAAGGTGAAGATTTCAGCTGGGATCAGGAACTTCTGTGAAGAGGCTCTGATTGTCCGTGAAATGAAAATAACAGACCCAATAGATGTAAATCTCAGCCCCCCTCTCATTTACAGAAACTATCATAGAGCTTCTATTTGATGTACATCCAAGCCTGGGGAAAGATTCTTGTGAGAGATTCCCTGGAGTTCAACAAGGTACTAAAATATTGATTACTTTCACAGGCTGTAGCAAAGCTACTTGCCTACTTTGTTTTTTCCAAGTCAATAGGGCAGGCAGTTTATTTATTAGGATTTTATTTATTTATTTATTTATTTATTTATTTATTTATTTATTTATTAGGATTTATTTACCACCTTTTTTGAAAGAATTCACTCAAGGCAATGTACAGTAAGAATAAATCAAACATAAGCAATAGGCAATTACAGAAGTAAAAATATTCAAAAAACAATTCAAAGTATGGTATAGTACACTACTTAAGAAACTATAACAATTAAATCAATTTGCTCTTATATTGGCTCCCTCTCAGTACATATAGAAGATCAAAGAAATTCTTTAACAAAAGGATCCTCAACTGCCTGGGGTGCCCCAAACTATGGCTAAACCCCCCAACAACGGCTACTATCACGGGTTCTGATCCTCCGAACACAACTGCAAGGAAAGCAACTCATATAGAGAAAAAACCTTGCAGCCAAAAAAACAGAGGACCAATCAGATCTTCAAAATATTCAATGTCATGAGTAAGAGTCAATATATCACTAGAAAAATCCACAATATCAAAAAATGCTTAACTGTGTACAGGACAAAAATATAGACTTAACTTAACCATTCGGGTGGTAATCGCCACATCTAAGTTATTTGAGCGTCCAACCGGGGCTTACTTCAAAGTTCAAAGTCCAGAGTTCCAGTGTGACACATTGCAATGTCAACACAGTACGTAATAGAACATTTTAATAGACAGCATAGAGTATAAGCAAAGAAGGAGCATATAGATAGGTAAGAAAGTAAAAGGAGTTAGAAAATAAGGTGACTAATTTAAACAAAGTTGCACATAAGGTCAGAGAGATGATAAAATGTTATCTCAGCTAGGGTAGAAGTGGATAAACATGTCCTGCTGCCAGGGCCAGTTCTAGGGTTTCTGGCGCCCCCTGCAGCCTATTAGTTGGCACCCCCTACCCATCCAGCATCTCCTCTCTCTCCTTTCTCCTTCCAACCCCTCCCCTCCCTCTGTCTAGCACCTTCTCTCTCCTCTCTCCTCAGTGAGAACAACACAAACTCCTCCATAACCATACACCTGCCCCCCGTGCTTTTTTTGTAGGAAAACAAGTACTGGTACTCATTATGGGTAACCTTAGGGGCGGGATCACTATGGCTCGTCCCTACAGCAGCCACACTCCTTTTACCAGCCATGGCACATATAAACAGGCATCATTGAAAATATTACACCAGTATAAGAGAAGAAAAATAACTTGTGATTTTTTTTTTCATTATAAATAATTTCTATAAGCTGTTACAGCTCCAGTATACTCAAAATGACACAAACCAAATTAGCATACAGACCAGGAATTAGGAGAACAGTCTTGCCAAACCTGAAACAATATGTTATCAAAATCTCAGAAACTAACAAACATCCCTATTCAGACACTTGGCCTTGCAGTCACACATGCAGAACAGAGATATCCCCTCTTCAAATTCTTCAAAAATTAACCTGAAATTCTAAGAAGTTAAAATCTGCATGCAGCATAATACCAGAAAAGCAGAAAGAAACACGTTTCCTCCTATACAAAATAAGACAGCAGATGTAAATTCTCAAATGGGACATATTTCAAACACTAAAATGAACATAAAATGATGTTTTCTACCTTTGTTGTCTGGTGACTTTGTTTTTCTGATCATGTTGGCTCCAGTCTCTGATTCTGCTGCTCTCTATCTGTTCTGTTAACTCTGTTTTCAGGGTTTCCTTTCCGTTTATTTCTTTACTTTCCTCCTTTCTTCTTCATTTCTTGCCCTACATCCATAAGTAAAAGCTGGGTCCTCCGTGGATTTGACTGGAGGAGATATAGAGTGGATCCAGCTTTTGTCTATTTTCTCCTTCCATCTGCAGTTTTAAATCCTCTCTTTCCTTTCCCTCATCTCCATCCATGTGCATCTCCTTCCTCTGTCTTCCCTCCCCTCCATCCATGTCCATCAATTCTCCTCTCTCCCCTGCCCTCCAATCTATCCATGCCCAGCAATTCTCCTCTCTTCCCTGCCCTTCCCTCCATCCTCCCATGTCCAATAAGGCTCCTCTCTCCCCTGCCCTCCCCTCCATTCAATCAAGTTCAGTAATTTTCCTCTCTCCCCTGCATCCATCCATATCCAGCAAGTCTTCTCTCTCCCCTCCCCTCCCCTCCATCCATCCATGTCCAGCAATGCTCCTCTCTCTCCTCCATCCATGTCCAGCAATTTTCCTCTCTCCTCTGTCCTCCGCTCCATCCATCCATGTCCAGTAATTCTCTTCTCTTCTCCATCCATGTCCAGCGTAACTCTGCTCTTTCCCTTGACCTCCTCTCCATCCATCCATGTCCAGCAATTCTTCTCTCTCCCCTGCCCTCCTCTCCATCCATCCATCCATGTCCAGCAATTCTCCTCTCTCCCCTTCCTTCCTTCCCCTCCCATCCATGTTCAGCGATTCTCCTCTGCCCTCCACTCCCATCCATTTTCAGCAATTCTCCTTTGCCACATATCCTTCCCTCCCATCTATGCCCAGCGATTTGTCCCAGCTCCCACCTGCCCCCTTTTCAGCCCCTGAGTTCTAGCCTTAGCCCCTTCCCAGCTGCTGCAAGTTCCAGTTTCAGCCCCAACCCCCCACCTGCCTACCTTCTTCTCCTGTGACCGCCCCCTTTTTGTTCCTGCCACCCCATGTTTAAATCTTGTACTTCAAAGTTGAAGTGACTGTGGCAACAGCAGACAGTGAAAGAGGTAGACTCGCCTCGAGCTTTCCCGTCCCTCACAGTGTCTCACCCTCATGGAAACAGGAAGCTACATCACAGGAAGACGGGATACTGAGAGGGAAGGGAAGGCTCGAGGCGAGCCTGCTTCTTTCACTGCTGCCGTCGCTGACACTTTAACTTTGAGGTACAAGATTTAAAAGTGGTGCGGCAGAAATAAAAAAGGGGCTGTTGCGGGAGCTGAGAGTGGGCAGGTAGGGACCTGGGGGGCTGGGATTGGAACTGTGAGCCACTGGCAGCAGTATGACTTGTTGCACCCTCCAGAGGTCGGCGGCCCCCTGCCATGCTTACCACGCTTACTTGGTTGCGCCGGCCCTGCCAGCTGTAGTATGTGTAGCCCGTGTCACTCGTAACAAGTTAGTTACTTCTTCCATTGAAGGCCTGGTTGAAGAGCCAAGCTTTCACCTGCTTCCTGAAGTAGAGATATTCTTGTGTTAAGTGGAGCCTTTCTGGGAGTGCATACCAGTATGTAGGGGCTACTCTGGAGAAGGCTCGCTTGTGGGCATCACATTGTGTAATGTGTTTTGGAGAAGGTGTGGTTAGGGATACTCCCTGGGAGGACCTTAGTATCCTTGGAGGTGTGTAAAGGGTCATCCTGTTCTTCAAGTACTTGGGGCCATTTCATTTCAGGGCCTTGAAGATCAGATATAGAATTTTAAATTTAGCCTTGTATTGTACTGGTAGCCAGTGAAGATTTTGCAAAAATGGTGTGAGGTGGATTATTAGTCTTGCTGCAGCATTCTGAATCAATTGGAGCTGGTGTAGACCCTTTGTAGTCAAACCAGTGTAAAGTGCATTACAGTAATCCAGTCTTGATGTTATCATGGCATGCACAACTGGGATAAGGTTTGCCTTCTCAGTGTAAGGAGAGAGGCAGCGTAGCTGTCGCAAATAGTAAAACAGCTCTTGAAGGTTGCTTGGATTTAGGGAATCAGAGTAAGTGTTGAATCTAACTGTATTCCAAGGTTCCTGACTTGTGATTTGAGAGGAAGTTTGTATTTCCCAAAAGGGATTTTGATGTCAGGTGTGTACCAATTTGTGTTAGAGACCCAGAGAAGCTCAGTTTTACTTGGGTTCAGGCAAAGTTTGTTGTGTTTATTTGTTGGAATGTAATTGTATTTTACATGCATTGCCTGTCACCTATTATTTCTCTGTGATTACTCTGTGACCTCTGATGTGAATTACTTAGAGAGGTCACATAGCTATGCAACTTCCTGTGGGGGTTAGATGCAGTAGATGCAGCACATGGAGCACATGGAGCTCATGATCTCTCCTAACCTGAGAGGATCTATGGTGGTGTGAGCATCCATTACCATCTAAGCACATGGAAGGAGCTGATAATACAAATGTATAGTAATATGTATATATAAGCCTGTCTGATTATAATCTAACTACAAACTGTGAGTAAACAGATGTTTTGTTACTTCAACTTTAAAGTGACTCAGCAGTGAATTATTCAGGGGTGAATGAGAGAGAGATGAAGAAAGAAATTAACATTTCTAAAGCTGAAGCTGTGTGTACTAAAATCTGCTAATTATTTACTACAAATAATCCAACAAAAGGGTTATGGGCCCAGGGCCAGGAATTGAAAAAGAAGAGAAATATTACCAGGCAGACAAAAAGGCCACATTTTTCTCTTAAGTTTTAAAGGAAAGATTCAGTCTGTCTCTCTCTCCCCCCACACAGCAGACAGAAGGCTAAGAAAATGGCTGAGGGAGAAAATTCACCATTTTTCTATTCTCTCAAGGTGCCTAAATTAACTGAGTTTAATTATCGGCAGTGGGAACTAAGATTCATATGTCTCCTTCGAGCAAAAAGATTAAATATATGCTTAGATCAAGACAGAACAGCTGAAAATATGGCTGAATGGGACAATGCAAACTATTATGTGAAGTGCATGCTTTTGGAAGCTCTCTCAGAGAAACAAGCCATATTAGTGGAGGGAAAAGATACACCAAAGGACATTTTATATAAACTGAGAACTATGTATGCAACTACATATGCAAAGCAGCAACCAATTTGGTTAGCAGAGTTGAATGAAACCAAATTAAGGGATAAAAGTAAATGTAATGATCACATTATGTATCTTATGTCTTCATTTCAAAAGCTAGAACTTTCTGGAATTCCCATGTGTGATGCATTGAAAAGAGCATTTCTTTTTACCTCACTATCAAAGAAGTTTGATGTTTTTAGGTCTGTAAATGAGGCCATTGAAGGGCAATCTTTTGAACAGACAACATCAAAACTAAGGCAGGAATGCATAATAAATGATTCTGAGGAGATGTGTTCTCAAAGCAAGTCAGAGAGAAATGAAACAAATTTCTTGGCAAAGAACAGAGGAAGGCGGAGCTATGGGAAAACTCCACCCAAGGGCAAGCTGATTTGCTACTCATGTGGAAAGGAGGGACATGTATCTAAATGGTGTAAGGAAACACAAAACACTCCCTCTAGCTCACCTAAGCCAATGGAACTAAAGAATTTTCAAACCAGGAAATGTATGAAGGACAAAGATAAACACAAGGGCTTTCTAATGGCAGAAAAATCTTTGACTATGGTAAATAATAATTCAAATGAAAGTACTTGGATTTTGGATTCGGGGAGCACATGCCATTTAACCAATTGTAAGGATTTCTTTCAGGAAATGTGTCCAGAAGAAGGTATTCTTAAAACTGCAAACGCAGGGACTGCTAAGATCCAAGCAAAAGGTATTGGATTCTTAAAATGCAAAGTGTCTAATGAAGTTAAAGAAACTCCTGTAAGTGATGTCTTGTATATTCCCCAAGCAGTTTGCAATATGCTTAGTGTATCTACATTAGATAAGAAGGGATTTGTGATTCATTTTGAAAACAGTAAGTGCACAATCTCTAAAAATGATGAAGTGTATGCTGAAGCTTTTATGCATAATGATGTTTATAAGCTGAACATTTCAGGTGAAGCCTCACATATGGCGCAAGTAAGGAAGAATGATGGTAAATGTAGTCTGGAAATCTGGCATCGCCGCCTGGGACATCGTGATTGTAAGGTGATCCAGGATCTTTACAGTAAGCAACTGGCCACCGGCATTCAGATAAGTGCAGATGCTGGTAAAATGGAGAAATGCATAGACTGTGTTACTCAAAAAGGTGTAAGACCCTCATTTCCTGCATACACAGGAAATAGGAGTAATAAAGTGCTGGACTTAATACACAGTGACTTATGTGGACCGTTTAATATCCCATCATTGGGAAATAACAGATTTGTGCTAATATTCTTGGATGATTTCTCTAGATATTGTGTGGCCTATTTGCTGAAAGAGAAAAGTCAAGTCACAGACATGCTGAAGAAATACGTAGCCATGGTGAGCAATAAATTTGAAAGAAAACCAAAGGTTCTTCAGACCGACAATGGTGGTGAGTTCATTTCACAAAGCATGCGCACATTTCTAGAACAAGAAGGCATTCAACATATCACAACAGTAGCTTACACACCAGAGCAAAATTCTGTTGCAGAGAGAAAATTTAGGTCACTTGTGGAAATGACCAGATGTATGCTGTCAGATAGCAATCTCCCTAAAAGACTATGGGGGGAAGCCATTCTCACAGCAGTGTACCTACAAAACAGAATGCCAACTAAAGGCGCTGAGCGCACACCACATGAGACATGGCATGGTAGGAAGCCAAACCTGTCACACATAAGAACATTTGGAAGTACAGCATATGCTCATGTACCAAAGCAAAGAAGGCATAAGCTGGATTCCACAACAGAAAGGGGCATTTTAGTTGGCTATGCTCCAGGACACAAAGGATATAGAATTTTGAATCTGAAAACTGGCATTGTTGGCATAAGACATGTTACATATTTTGATGAAAACAAAAGGGTTGATAAAGGCTGGATTATCCCAGATGAGCCTTATCATCCAGAATATGAAACTAGAACCATAATAGACATGCCAGTGTATATAAATGCCATACCAAGGCAGATGTCTGAAAGCAACTCATCTGTATCTAACGAGGAACAGACAGAGGAAGCAGACACAGAAAGGATCATTGAAGAAGACAGTACAGTTGGAGAAGGGGAATCAATTGGAGAAGAACTCTCAGATATAGAGGATGCAGAAAGGTCGGACCAACCTGTTGTCAGACGCTCATCCAGGGAAAACAAAGGTGTTCCACCCCCAAGACTGTCTTACCTAACAAAGTCAGCAGAAGCTCAAGAGCCCTTAACATGGGATGAGATTGAGAAAATGCCAGCAGAAGAAGCTGCTGAATGGCATAAAGCTGCACAAGAAGAAATTGATGCATTGGATAAAAATAATACTTGGATTCTTACAAAATTACCTCCTGGCAAGAAAGCTATAGGATGCAAATGGGTATTCAAGTTAAAAAGGAATGCACAAGGAAAAGTGGAAAGGTATAAAGCCAGATTAGTGGCAAAGGGATATCTTCAAAAATATGGAGAAGATTTTGATGAAGTGTTTGCACCTGTAGTGAAACACACGACAATCAGAACACTTCTGAGCATTGCAGTCTCAAAAGGCATGCAAGTCAAACACATTGATGTGAAAACAGCGTTTCTTCACGGAGATATAACTGAAGACTTGTACATGGAACAACCAACAGGTTTCATAAATACAAAACAAAGACAGCTAGTGTGTAAATTAAACAAAGGTCTTTATGGATTAAAGCAAAGTGCAGAATGTTGGAATGAAAAATTGCATGAAATATTGACAAATTTAGGATTTAAGCAAGGTGAAGCAGATAAATGTTTGTACACTAGGTGCACAAATGGACAATATGCATACATTTTAGCTTTTGTTGATGATCTGCTCATTGCAAGCAAAAGTGAGCAAGAGTACAAGGACATTGTAAAATGTTTAACCTCAATGTTGAGATAAAAGAACTTGGTAATGTGTCATACTATCTTGGTATAGAAATTGAGAAACAAAATGATGGTTCTTATCTTCTAAGCCAGAAGCAGAAAATAAATGAGCTTATTGAAAGTTTAGGTATGCAAGATGCCCAAGTTGTAAGCACTCCCATGATCACTGATTTTCTGAAGGATGAAACAGTAAGAGAACCTTTACCAGATAACATCCAATATAGATCAGCCATAGGTAAGCTTTTATATCTAGCTACCACATACAGGGCTGATATAGCAAATGCAGTAGGAATTTTGAGCAGAAGGGTCAGCTCACCTACCAAATCAGATTGGACTGCAGTTAAAAGGATGGTAAGGTATTTAAAGGGTACCATTGATTGTAAATTAAAGATTTCAGCCAATAGTAATCCAAAACTAATATGTTACTGTGATTCAGATTGGGCAGGGGATCATTCTAATTATAAATCCACAAGTGGATATGTGTTTATGTATGGAAATGTACAAATTTCATGGGCCAGTCATAAACAAAGTATTGTGAGTTTGTCTTCTACAGAAGCTGAATATGTGGCCGTATCGGAAGCGTGCAGAGAACTGATGTGGATTGAAAAACTTATGCTGGATTTTGGAATAGCTGAAAAGAGACCAATCCAGATAATGGAAGATAATCAGAGCTGCATCCGACTGTCACAAAATGACAAGGTTCAGTCACGCACCAAGCACATCGCAACGAAATACCACAACGTGCGAGAGTTGGTGAAAGAAGGGGTCATCAGTCTACACTATTGTCACACCAGTGAGATGACAGCTGACATCATGACCAAACCGTTACCCAGAGAACATTTTGTGAATCTGCGTATAAAGCTTGGACTTTGTATGAATAAATAATTGCATGACAGTTATGCATGAGAAGGGGTTTGTTGGAATGTAATTGTATTTTACATGCATTGCCTGTCACCTATTATTTCTCTGTGATTACTCTGTGACCTCTGATGTGAATTACTTAGAGAGGTCACATAGCTATGCAACTTCCTGTGGGGGTTAGATGCAGTAGATGCAGCACATGGAGCACATGGAGCTCATGATCTCTCCTAACCTGAGAGGATCTATGGTGGTGTGAGCATCCATTACCATCTAAGCACATGGAAGGAGCTGATAATACAAATGTATAGTAATATGTATATATAAGCCTGTCTGATTATAATCTAACTACAAACTGTGAGTAAACAGATGTTTTGTTACTTCAACTTTAAAGTGACTCAGCAGTGAATTATTCAGGGGTGAATGAGAGAGAGATGAAGAAAGAAATTAACATTTCTAAAGCTGAAGCTGTGTGTACTAAAATCTGCTAATTATTTACTACAAATAATCCAACAAGTTTGTATTTCCCAAAAGGGATTTTGATGTCAGGTGTGTACCAATTTGTGTTAGAGACCCAGAGAAGCTCAGTTTTACTTGGGTTCAGGCAAAGTTTGTTGTGTTTAGCCCATTCTTGAATTGATGTTAGATAGGTAATCTGTTTATTCAGTTGTACTGTATGAAGACAGGAAGATCAGTCTTTTTACTTTTTTGATAAAGATTAAGAACACAAGTTACATACTGAACACCTTTTAAAATTATTGCTCTGTATTTTCAGGACAAGCTAATCTGGCTCTGATTTTACCCCTTGACGTGTGTATAATTCATACCTGTGATTTATCTAAGAAAAGACTAGTTGATTATTATTGTTTGCTAAATTCTTTATTTTGCATAGAAACTGTGGGAAGGAGGTGAAAGGTGAAGACTTGCATGTACTTATGAAACTATTAAATATTCTGTGCTATCAAGTATCTGCTTATCGAAAACAGTGCCACCAAATGACCTTAGACCATTGGGGGCAAGCTGTGTCAATCCTGGCAAGAGATTTGAGTTTCTGAGTCCTCTAAGCAAAGTACTATGGTAGCTGTGCTACTCTACTTGATTACAGGGAACTAAAAATTTGTATCTCTAGCTAGAATTGTTTGGGATGGCAATGGAGGGACAGGCTATGTAGGAAAGGAACAAGCCAAAGTGATATTTCTGTGTATCATGCTCACCACCACATCACAGTCTACACCACCACCCCTACTTGTAAATTAATTATAAAGGACATTAAAAAGTCCCAAGGGTCTTGTAGGTATAAGGAAACCCCCTAGCCAGTTTTAGCCATTCAGTAAAGCTACAGTTTTAATTATTTTATAGCAATATTCAACAAATTATTTATTTTATGTATTATTATTCATTTACTATCTTTTTGAAGACATTCACTCAAGGTGGTGAACAGCAAGAATAAGCGGGACATAGTAATTCCAACAGTAAAAATATTAAAAATACAGTACATATTATAGCATAATATTCTACTTACAATGTCAAGGAGATACACATTAAAACATCCTAATAGACAGCATAGGGTATAAGTGGAGGTGGAACATATAGACAGGTAAGATAGACTAATAGGTGGTAGAGAGAAGATAAAGGTGACTAACTTACGGAAAAATTGCACATGGAGGCAGAAAAGGTGTATGAATATGATATCAGCTACAGTAGGAGTGAATAAGCAAGTTCTGCTTCAGTTTCAGCAGCCTTTGTTAGTCCTTGTGTATGTGACTAACTAGTTAGTTGTTTTTTCCATTAAAGACTTTGATGGAATCATTGATGTACTGGGACAGAGCAAAAGTCCATCAGGCCTAGAATTCTGTTCCCAACAGTAGCCAATCTAGGTCACAAGATTTCATGTTACTTATCCCAGGAGCCCTTATATGGAAAGATGACCCCCCACCCCCACCCCTCTAGTGGTAGTACCATGAAAAAGTATTTCCTTAGATTACTCCTTAGTCTTTCACCTTCATCTTATGCTCCCTCATTCCAACTGAAAGAGGCTCGTCTTCTCTGCCCTTATACCATGGAGGTATTTAAATGTCTAACCAACCTTTCTTAAGTAAACATACTGAGATCTTTAAGTTTGTCTCCATGTACTTAATGATGAAGCTTTTATTTTCTTAAGTTTTTGTTTTGGTTACCTCCTTCCCTTTGTTGAGATCATGACTTGTTATTTTTACCCCTACTGTAATGTTTTTCCTGGGATGACTTATTGAAATTATTTTATTCCATCTGCCACCCCATCCTCTAGTTTAAATGTTTGTCCACATATTGATTGAAATTTTCAGTTAGGATCCTTTTGTCTGCCACAGAAAAATATAGTCCATCATCACAGTATAGTGATTGTTCTTCCATCTATTGCCCCAATCACCTATATAACTAAAACCTTCTTGTTTACACCAGGGTTGGAGCAGCTAGTTGTGTGTCACAGCCTCTCATCTCCCTTACCATGAACAGGTAGAACTTCTGAAACACTAAAGTATTGACTATCCCTCAAATTCTATAAATGGCGCCTTAAGTTGTGTGTGCTAATTTGGCCGCATGGCAAGAGGGGGGAACACAGTAGAGAATTTGAATATGGTCCGCATAACAAAATGGAAGACAATTATTGGATTGTATCACAGTGAGAAGGGGAGACAAGAAAATATTGAAGAGGGTAGGTGCTAAAATGGAGCCCTGCAGTACTCTAGAGGCAACCAGAGAAATAGCTAAGCGGGCTTTCTTGTGAACAATTTGACAAGTGCAATTAGATAGATAGCTTTGAAACCATAATAGAACAGTGCCCGATATACCAATTGACTGCAGACGTTGGAGAAGAAGGTTGTGATCAACAAGGTCAAAGGGTGAAGATAAGTTAAGTGAAACTAGAATCACAGATGAACCCTGATCGAGAGAAGTCCTAAAGGCGTCGTGCATTGCTACTAGAAGAGTTTCTGTGCTATGTTGTTTCCTAAAACCAGACTGATAAGGGTGCAAAACAAGTGCAGAATCTAGATATGAGATAAGATGACCATGTACTACCTTTTCTAAGACTTTAGAGAAAAAAAGGAAGATTGGAAATGGGTCTGTAGTTGATACGGTCTGAGCAATCAGCTTTGGAGCTTTTTTAGAAGTGGTGTAATTAGGGCATGTTTCCAGGCACATGGTACATAACTTAGAGATAAGCTTGCTTGAATCAAAGGTAAAATAATTGGGAGAATATGAGTTGCTGGTTGTTAATGCCAGTTAGCAGCTAATTATTAAATTATGTTAGGCTCACAACTGACACTATTCTATAACTTCTGAGTTCAATTTTAGTTGCTAAGCATACAATTGTGCACCCAAGTTTACAGAAGTAGGGGGATAATATTTTTTTCTGTCCCTTGAAAAGTGGGTGTTTCTGTTTAACAGGTCATACCGTGCCAGAACCCACAGTGATCCATTTATTCCAGGGCTATATGATTCTTTGTTGCGGTGGGGGTGGATAGGCTGAATCCTGGCCTGCATTCACCAACTGAATGAAAGATGTCTTACCTCCCCCTTGTTCTAGCCTTACCCTATTATCCCTTCTCAGAATATGCTGTAATGTTTTCTTACTGTATTCTTCCACTTTATTACCATTTTGTATTTTGCATTGTCTACCTGATTCTCTTATTATTTTATCATGATATTGTAAACTGCTTAGGAGAGAAGTCCTTAATATGGGCTACTATTAAGATGTGTTATTTTACTGTTAACCCCAGTTATTAGTAACTAGGGGGCCTTTTTACTAAGCTGCACTAACAAGTAGGCTTAGCGTACCCTAACATGGGACTTTCCTGTGCACAATGGGGTCCTTTTACTATGCCACACTAAAAGGTTGTCGGTGCTGCTGTCATTGCATCTGTTGGGCACCTCCAGTCAAGAGTGACTCATCTGTCATTGGTCAGGACCCTCCTGACCTCCAGGTTAAGAGCTCAGCAATAGACCAAGGGCTCACCTTCCAGACCAGTGACATCTGATTTCCTAACCAACTTATATCTCTTTGTCAACGGTGCAATTTCATCAAGTATGTTCTTACTAATTTGGTCCCGATTATCAATCCAGTTCTTACACTTAGCAAAATTAGTTAGCAACATCTTATCTACCTTGTTCCTGAATTATAATGTATCAACCCCGCCTCCAGTATTAAATGCCCACTTATTTATAGGAAGAGAATGTTTTTTTTGATCTCTCCAGTCAATTACAAACTCAAAGAGAAAATGGTCCAATCAAGGGTCCTGACTGTATTTAGAGAGATTAAAGAAAAGGTTTAATATCTAATAGGTGACTGTTCTCATGAGAACAGCTAATCTTAAGACAGGTAAAACCTAAAGATTGTAAGTTGTCAATAAAACCAATGACAGCTGGATCAGCGCTATCATCTAAATCATATTAACATCTCCAACCAATAGTCTTGTTTTCTTCCTCGAGCACTCGCAGCCGATTTTCAGCTGAGGCCAACCAGTCCTCCTCATGGGCCATGTGGTCTTCCACTTCTTGCAGACGAGCTCCTTGAGAATCCAAACATGCCTTAATATCGTCTACTGATGATTGGAGCTTTGATAGCTTGTCTTCAAGGATTGCAGCAACACTTCGGGTAAGTTCCCAAACCATCTCCTCCTGCAGCGTGACCATGGGTATCGATGGTTCTGGTGCCATCTTGTTTTCTACTTGCCGGTTCCGCTCTTTCACAATACGCAGCGTCTTTCCCGCCATACGAAGCTCTGTCGTCTTACTCCCAGGTAGCAAAAAGGGAGGCAAGGAAAGTTGAAGAGTGCCTCAGCGTTTCTATCCAGATTTCATGCCGCAAAAGGGTGTTAAATAGAGAATAACTAGGGATCCATTCGGGAGCTCCTCTCGTGGGCGTCCGTTCACTACCTGATCATCACGTGACCCCCCCCCCCCCCACACACACACACACCATCCTTCTAATGCCACTTCCTCACACAGCCCTAAGTGCAGCATTATCTCTGCAGTCCGTCACCCTCTCAATCCCACTGTCTCAAAACCTAGCCAGCTGAAGAGGTGGAACAGAACTCAGGATGGCTTGGAGTGCCATCCATAGGACCGACAAGATGACAACTAATTTGTACTTTCAAATGAGCAGCACACTCCCTGGCATTATGAAAACAGAGAAGCATTGTTTCTGAAAATCTTTCCTTGTGTACTGATGGAGCTGCCCTTTTGAACACCATCTCAGGTAACTGCTAATTGCCTTTTCACACATCACCTGTCCAGATGCATACAGGAACCTCTGCTTCCCTCTTCATTATTTTTGCCCTTTTAACCAAAATGAGATTCAGAAAATGAAAACTGAGCTCTGTTTCATCACACTTCACATGGGAAGAAATACTGAAGTTCTTGGTTTTATTGTTTTGTTTTGTCAAGCTTTTTTTTTTTTTTGCAAAACTTAAATTGACTTTAATTTCTAATTAAACTCTCTGTGTAGTCTTGCTCTGTATCTTGTTCCAGGCACTAATTTATTATGTGTATGTGAACCCAGGGGACACATCACTAAGAACTCCGGCTTCAGATTTTATTAAAGCCTTTACCATTGAACTCTGCTAATATACTTAGCAAATGGAGCAAGAACATAATATAAAATGTAACAACTGAACTGGAAAAAGGAACACTCATTGGTGTTATATGCAGACTTTTTTTCATTTCTTTTTTTTTAATCTTTGCTGTTTTTTCCCATTTATTTTGTAAATCCATGTAGGGGCTTTTTTACAAAGCTGCAGTAAGCACTAACACTTGCATACTGCAGCTTAAAATGGTGTATCACGGAGCACGCTGAGTCACCCCGTGATACTTTGGACATGTGCATGCTCTACCAGTGTGCTAGAAAATAAGTTTCTGCTGTAGGGGCATGTCTGAGGGCAGAGAGCGAGCATGTCTACACTAATCCAAGAGCGTAACAAGACCTCAACTTCTGGGGGCCTGCTTCCCTGCCGCAACCCCACATACCAAGCATGCACACGACCTGAGAGGAAGCAGGGCAGGCAATGTGCAGAGAATAGTGCTGGAGAAAGACTTCAGTGTGGGGGTTGGGGACCTCCACCAGCCAAATCAGGGGTCCTGGATCCAATTAGCTACACCACTGTGCTAATCAGTGCAGCTACAATACTGTGCACTAACTGATTAGCACAGGATTAACGCATGATCCCTTGCCAGCTACAGAATAGGTGGTGGCATAGCTGCCGAGAGGGGGGGGGGGGGCAAATTTCCCTGGTCCCTGGCCTTCAGGGGGGCCGGCACAGAGGTCTCTCTCTCTCTCTCTCTCTCTCTCCTGCTCCTGACGGGACCAGGGTGATCACACCCCGACAGGAGCAGGAGAGAGAAAACTCCAGCGCCGGACCCCCCTTGCATTGCCTGGCTAGCAACTGCTGGGTCCTCAGGCCACGCATGCTCAGTTTTGAGACTGAGCATGTGTGACCTGAGGAAAGCAGCCGCAGGGGCAGGCAATGCTGGACAGAGGAAGCAGATGCGCTACCAAGGTACTTTGGCAGGTGGGCGGCGGTGATGACGATTTGGGGGGGGGGGATCACGGTGGTGATGATGATTCTTCCCTGGGCCTCTTAGTGGACCTGGGTGGTAAGGGCTCGCACACTTAGGGCCCTGTTTACTAAGATGTGCTAGTGTTTCTAGCATGTGCTAATGCTAGAGACACCCATATATTCCTGTGGGTGTCTCTAGTGTTAGCACATGCTAAAAACATTAGAATGCCTACAGCGTGACTTATTAAACAGGGCCCTAAATTTGTCAATGGCTGCATGCTAATAGCAACATTAGTGCATGAATCCATCAAACTACAGGTACTGTTTGCCTACTGTAATAAACACAAAACAGGTGACATCTCAGTGATCCACAGCCAAAGCAACTGATCCGTCCAACGTCTAGATTCAGGACTGCAATTGTTGCTGCACACATGGATAAAATTAATCATTGATCAGAAAAATCCCCACCATTTGTCATTTTATCATATTATCACCAAAAGGTATCAAACATTTATATCATAACAAGTGGGTTGTGAAAAAAAGCACTTATTTCTCATGCTGATCCTGACAGGAACTCGTTTCACCTATGGCTTTGTCAGGGGTTCCTCAAGTGCTTAAACTGTATTTAAATTACGGACAGCAGGATCAAGCGTTTTTTTGTGGTTAGTCTTATGAGAAGAATAAATGATTGAAAACATTGAGACTTAGGGTTGTGGTCTCAAATGGAATGAATCATAAGATACCTCATAACCTAGAATTAAGTCCTAATTCCATGTTTCTGATATTCTTCTCATTTGTACATCTTTAAGATTCAGTTTAATAAGTAAATGCAGTGTGTTTTTTGTAGCCGGTACTCAAATGCCATTCCACCCTTCAAGGGTGGAGTGATCACTGAGGGACCCATCCCACAATAGCCAGGCCCCCTGCAACCAGTCATAGAATCTATGACAAGGCAGAATTGGTGTGTAGAGCCTGAGCTCTTTCATTAAAACTTGGGGACCATGGGTCAATTTTAGCACACAATGGAAAAGGTGCCGGTACTCAGTCCCCGCAAGTACCCACTCAAAAAAAGCCCTGAGTAAATGTGATCTATTGGTAATCAATGAAACACAATACTTGGTTTCCACTATTTTTGTATTTTATGGTTGATGAGTCTTTCAATAGTGGCTTTGTCTACCCTCTTTATCCTTCTCAAGAACAGCTGATCAAGTGATCAAAAAAAGGACTGAGGTTAATTCATGTCGACAGCCCTCAGGCATGTACTGAGTTGACTCGACACTCACAATTAATGTTCATAACCGGCACCCTTCTCCATTGGTTGTCCTGAATCAGCAGGAAACCCCTGCTTGCTGATGGAGTCTAGAGTTAAACACCCCAATGATCACTTAATTTGTGAATGTAAAGTATAAACATCTTTATTACACAACAATAAAAATAATAGGAACACAAATACTAATAAAACAATTAAAATCTTCCAAAAAACTCACTCATACAGTCCACTCTGGACTGTCACTCCTTGCATACTCAAAGACACACAGTCAAGGCAAATGACACCATTAAATAAAGACAAATCAGCCATGACACGTCACTCACGGCGCTAAATCCAAATGCACAGAACTACCTAATAAAATCAAGACCACTCAATCTCCCAATTAAGTCCCCCAGGTTCAACTATCTGTAAACGAAAAATCCATCTGCTGTCCTTCCTTAACAAAATCACATCCAGCTCACCCAACCCCCCCTCCCGCGCCAAGATGGATGCTCTAAGGTCATGCTGATGTTGTAAGCATGCAGACTACTGCAATGGAATCTATGTGGGATGCAAACAACAACTCACAAAGAAACTTCAGACCGCCCAAAACACAGCAGCCAGGCTGATACTTGGCAAATCGCGATTCGACAGTGCCAAACCCCTCCAAGAAAAACTGCACTGACTTCTAATCAAAGAGCCTCCACCTACCCTCCTCTCCTCCTTCCTGTACACATTAATTGATTTGATTTGCTTACTTTATTTTTTGTCTATTAGATTGTAAGCTCTTTGAGCAGGGACTGTCTTTCTTCTATGTTTGTGCAGCGCTGCGTACGCCTTGTAGCGCTATAGAAATGCTAAATAGTAGTAGTAGTAGTTTCAAAATCTGCACCCTGGTCCACAAAATCATCTACGGCCAAGTCCCAGGTTACATGACAGACCTCATAGACCTTCCACTTAGAAACATAACCAGATCATCCCGAACATACCTAAACCTTCACTACCCAAACTGCAAAGGACTTAAATACAAAGCAGTCTATGCATCCAGCTTCTCCTACATAAGCACACAACTATGGAACGCACTACCAAAAGCTGTGAAAACAATATATGACCACCTAAACTTCAGGAAAGCATTAAAAACCAACCTGTTCAAAAAGGCATACCCCACCAACCCAACATAACCACTTACACACTGCAACACAGCAAAACCAAAGATCGTATTGGACACTACACAATCATCTCTCCTTGATCCCCATAGTAATGGACACTATTTACATTCCTCTCCTCTATCCCCATTGTACCTGAAACACATGTATCTATATCGACTTTATCATCTTGTATTTGCTTCTCTACCGGACTAGGCGAATGCCTTTACGGTATTATGTAAGCCACATTGGGCCTGCAAATAGGTGGAAAAATGTGGGATACAAATGAGACAAATAAAATAAATAAGCAGTGAGAGACAATAGGAGCTGTCAAATCCTTATAGTGCAGATAACTGCGATGTTCCATCAACCGAACCTTAAGGGTCGTAAAGTCTTGTCCACGTACACCAATTGGCAAGAACACCAAATGGCATACACAATCTTAGAAGTCAAATAGTTGATAATAAAACACAGTTTAATCTTAATGCCATTAAGTGTCACTTCTGTGCCTAAAAAAGAATTATCACATACCCCACAGCACCCGCAAATACAATGGCCACTTCCAACATCATTTGCATTAGCACCTCTCTCTCCTGCCAAATCAGAGAAAACTAGAGCATCTCGCAGGTTTCTCCCTCACTTAAAAGCAGACAGAGGGGGCTCATTACAGCAAGGATGTAACCGCAGTATATGCCAATACTTTAAAATAACCTGCTTCACTCTGTGAATCCCCCCCCAGAATAAGGTAAGGCACACACACCGCAGGAAGAGGCCTGTTTTTGTGCAGGATATAGCAATAGGTGGATTCAGCCCAACGTGCTCACTTGTATGCTTTCTTGAGCACCTGTTGGGGATAATCCTGGTCACGGAATCTCTGCATTAATATCACGGACTGATTTTGTGACATTAATTTACCGCAAGCCTACTGACAGAAATACTATTTTGCATTTCAACAGCTTACATCCGAGGAAAATACATGAAAGCATCCCTGTAGGGCAATTTCTCCGGTTGCGACATATCTGCTCTTCTCTTCGAGAATTTAAAGGTCAGTCCATGATATTAATGCATCATCATTGGCCAAAAAAGCTTCCGGACCTCGGCTGCACTGTTTTATTTTTTTTATTATTTTCTATTCAAACATTTATGTGAAAATTTCTCTCTCTTATTTACTTCAATGTTCAATGTTCTCTTGTGCTTTTATTCACTTTCAGTGCATCCGGGTTAGTCAATTGATCACCCAGACAGGCTGCAACTTAGAGGTCTCAAAATAAGGTAGTAAAGCGAACACTTATCTTTCAATATCAGTGTTCCTGGTTGTCAGCACTCGAAACTCCTGTGCTGTATCCTGCTGTCTTCACCCCTCTGTCCCCAAGCCTCTAAGTTGCAGCCTGTCTGGGTGATCAATTGACTAGCCCGGATACACTGAAAGTGAATAAAAGCACAAGAGAACATTGAACATTGAAGTAAATAAGAGAGAGAAATTTTCACATAAATGTTTGAATAGAAAATAAAAAAAAGAATAAAACAGTGCAGCCGAGGTCCGGAAGCTTTTTTGGCCAATGATGAAGAGAGGATCAAGTTGATCTGGTTAGCTCTTTTAGATATATACTATCCAGGAGCTCTTTGAGGCCCTTTTCCTTCCTAAAATAGGACCTAGTCAGACAGGCATGTGCATATGTGTAGTCTAGGCTGGGACTTGTCCAGCTTGCGGGATTTTGTTGAAGTTCCTTATTCTAGCGATTTGTTTTCCCACCCCCTACTTTTTTGAACTTTGGGTCAGATATGGCCACTAAACCTGGCCCGTCTGCCTTTAAAAATTGGCAGATAGCCAGTTATATCGCTAACCAACGATATTCAGTGCCAGACAGTCGGCTCTCTGGCACTGAATATCGCCGGATAGCCACCTAAGTGCCATTTTAGTGGCCATTTTCTTTTAAATATTGGGTGGATAGAAACCACATCTTGAATGAAGAACAAGTGTAAATAAATGTTCATGAATAAAATGTTGTTGTTGTTGTTTCAGAAGCAAAAAAAAAGGCAACAGCCAAAGTAGAGAAACTGGATCCGCAAGGAGTGGCAGTGCAGAGACAAAGAAGTAGCGTGATCAACAGGACACTTCCAAAAACCAAGGAGATGAGAAATAAAATAATGTTGTTTAATGGAAGATAAGTCTTATCTTTCATTAAAGAACATTATTTTATTTCTCATCTCCTTGTTTTTTTGTAAGTGTTCTGCTGATCACACTACTTCCTTGTCTCTGCATGAATACGGTTTGCAAGTACATGCATAGATTAGCACATTTCTTGCTTGCAAACTCTGCCTTTGCTCCACCCAGATGGCAGCTCTGGTATACCTACCAGCAAAGTATACACCATATTGACAAGGCGCTACATCTACACCAATTATTATTTTATAAAAAGTCCTTTTGTGTGCATATGAGGCTACATATATGCAAAAAGATTTAATAAACTTTGCACAGTTATATATCATGAGATAAGTAAGGTACCAACTAATAAACTACTGAAAAGTATAACCCACTCCTATCATATTAAAGCGAATTGGAATCTTATACACAATTATCATAAATTTTGTTTCTGGGAAGGAAAAAGCCTCAGAAAACATAGACACGCACTATTCAAATCTTTTTATTATTTTCAAACATTGAAAAATATCTCAACAAGCAACTACAGGTAATGTCAGCATAGACCAGGTACAAAACAATAAAACAGAGCGAGGGCATTCATTCAGCTTGTCGTAACATATAATTGTACAATTGTTTTCCATTTATAAACAAAGCAACTGTGAGGAAGATACTTACATTCATGCGTCCAAATCTACCAAATAATCGCACTTAAAACAGAGTTATCCTTCCAGTGGTTGATTATCAGCTTCAGGGCCACTGAAATCAGGAAATCAAATAGATGTTTGTCTGCTTCGACAGTACTATAGATTTCCAAATCACAAGTTTAAAAGAAATGTTAATAGTAATCTGCAGAATGCCTAAAATCTTTTCCAGATATCAGACCAGAAAACATGCAAGTTAGCAAAGTCAACAGAGCAAGTGAGCGAGGGTACCAATGTTTGCTCTCCAAGACCAAAAAAAAGTTGGTGTCTGCTAGATGACTTTTAAATGACTTAACTGGGGTCCAGAAAGAACAGTCTGTGCTGGGGCTGGTGGTTGGGCGGCGGGGATAGTGCTGGGCAGACTTATACGGTCTGTGCCGGGGCTGGTGGTTGGGCGGCGGGGATAGTGCTGGGCAGACTTATACGGTCTGTGCCAGAGCCGGTGGTGGGAGGCAGGGATAGTGCTGGGCAGACTTATACGGTCTGTGCCAGAGCTGGTGGTTGGGAGGCGGGGTTGGTGGTTGGGAGGCGGGGATGGGGCTGGCCAGACTTGTACGGTCTGTGCACTGAAGAGGACAGTACAAATAAAAAAGTAGCACATATGAATTTATCTTCTTGGGCAGACTGGATGGACTGTGCAGGTCTTTTTCTGCCGTCATCTACTATGTTACTATGTTAGTGATATAGAAGTTATTAGGATTGTGTCAGGGAAGCCAACAGTGATGGTTGAGGGCTGTATAGCCAAAACAAGAGCCATTGTTGGTCTAACAACATATCTCCAAGTTCTTATTCCCAGACCCATTGAGCACCTATTCAGCATTTCTGATCTCCAAACTGTAATAATTTGTAAAAAGAGGAGGCCCAATGATTAGAAGACATGATCTTGTGAAACCAATCGTTAGACATGCGCAGCTCTTAATGGTGCCTTCCTGTGCTTTCTAGACTTTTTTCTTTCCAAAAAATAACACAGTGCATCTGTTTTACAGACCTATAAGTACTGCTGATTAACTAGTGAGATTACAATTTTTTACTAAATTTGCAGGCAGAATTTTAAAAAATGGAGGATAAAAGAGAATTACTTCTTCGTGCTTGCCTAGACCATGCCCCCTGGCAAAGCCTACAGTACAAGTACATGTTCATGCCATTGTACATAATTTAATGCCTAGCGCTATTTCATAAGAGCAAGTTTAAGTGCATATATTTATGAAAATCACTTCATAAAATTACCCCGTGGGGATAATTCTATAACAGTACACCTGTATATAGGAACCTAAAGGGCACCTATATGGTACCTATTGTGTAAAGGAAAGTAGGTGCCTACTTTTCTTTATAGAATACTAGCATAACTGGGTATATATGCTGTGACAGGCACAGGTGGTGCCCTGTCTCGGGGTTGCCACAGGGGGAAACTCTGGTTCACTATTTCCAGGATAAAACTAAATAGACAAAGGAAACATTGTTGCCCCTTTAAGGTTTGACAAGTATACAGACCTATCAGGGAGACAAAAGGGATAATTTCCCTTTTAAGAAAAGAAAAGGGAGGGAAACTACAACTCCCAGAAAACCTAGACAAGAGCCAGGATTTCCAGAGCCCCAGAAAGGGCTGGAAGTGGTGCAAAGAAAAGCTACAAAAATGGTATGGGATTTGCATTGCAAACCATACGAGGAGAGACTTGTCGACCTGAACGTGTATACCGGAGGAAAGGAGAAACAGGGGTGACATGATACAGACGTTCAAATATTTGAAAGGTATTAATCCGCAAACAAACCTTTTTTGGAGACGGGAAGGTGGTAGAACTAGAGGGCATGAATGGAGGATGAAGGGGGGGCAGACTCAGGAGTAATGTCAGGAAGTAATGTCAGGAGAAGGGAAAAATGGTGATCATAGATGGAGGGAAGGGAGGAGATGGTGCCCATGGAGGGAAGGGGGGAGGGGAAATGTAAACAACTATATGTACATGCTAAATTTGTTTCCACTCATTTACCTTTGTAGTATGTGATCAACCGTGCGATTAAAAAATTTAATTGTGATCAATCATGCTATTAAAACTTTTGATTGATGTACAGCCTTCATTTTCTGGGTTGAACAGATGTTTCTACACCTCCACAAGAATGTCTGGGGAGGTTTATTGCACTTTGACAGAGGGAACTTGCCCTGGAGGCTCAAGTGTTTTTCAACTATCCATGTGAATGTTTACTAAAGCATCATAATGTTTTAGATCTCTGTGTTTTTATCCATTCCATGTGAAAATACTCTTGGACTCTGAGTCAGCTCCCTGGGCTATAGAAACAGGATGATAGTATTTGGTTTCCCACTTTGCACTTAACTACTCAGAGTAGCAAAACCAGATATTAGTGCTGCCTGCTTGATTTTTCTTCTTAATGATTTTGTTATTAAATAGCATAGCTTCGCTTTTCTTTCCGATTTGTGGGCCAAAGTTATCCTTATGCCTAATGTGTTCGCTTTGTGCGAAGAGTTTGGTTATTTTATACTTTGTTTTGTTGACTTTTGGATGTGTTAGAGATGTTTCTAATTTGTTTAAACTTTTCCAAAATTGCATAAGTATTTAAAAAGAAAAAAGCACCAGTAGGTGTGGTGGTAGTGGTGTGTGTGTGTGTGGGAGGGGTTTGGGGGGAGGGGGAGGAGAGAGAGAGAGAGAGAGAGAGAAATAGCAGTGGTGATTTTAAGGTACGGAGGGGGGGCATCCCCTGTTAAAACTTTCCTGGCTACACCAATTGAGCACCTAACTTTGGGCACCATTTATAGAATTTGGGGGTTTAGTTCTGCTGAATATCAACATTAAGGGGCCCTTTTACAAAGCAGCAGTAGGCCCAACATGAGCGCCAGTGGTCATTCCAGCCCCAGCATGCACCATTTCCCTCGCTAGGAAAAATAGGTGGTGGTTTCCGCCAGGTTAGCATGGGAGTCCTTACCACCACCTCATTGGGTGGCATTAAGTGCTCCCCCACCGACATAGCCATGCAGTAAGTGAAATCTTACTGCAAGGCCATTTTTTTTCGGCCTTTTTACCCGCTGCGGTAAAAAGCGCCTCAGCGCATGGCAAAAATGGCCTCCGCCACTACTGCAGGGCCCCTTTTACCTCAGCTTGGTAAAAGGGCCCCTAACTCCTAAAGCCGTGGGTAGCTATTTTGTGAGTAGTCTAGAGGTAGAGTCGGCACTTAAGTGATTAACTGCTGATACTCAGCATTTAACAGCCTAATTTAACCTGACAAAATGGGCCGCAAAAAATTCAGTCCTATCTTTGTCTAGTTTCACTTAGGCACAGGGCCGTGCCTAGGGTCTCTGGCGCCCCCCTGCAGACTATCAGTTGGCGCCCCCCCTGCAGATTATCAGTTGGCGGCGGCGGCGCCCCCCCCCCCCCCCCCCCCCCGTGAAAATGATCGCTCACCACTTGCCACACTGACAGGAATTGTCAGCAATATTCTTAGAAACAAATTGCTATACATTGCAAAATAAGATAGCAGATGTAAATTCTCAAAGTGGACATATTCCAAACACTAAAATGAAAATAAAATGATTTTTTTCTACCTTTGTTGTCTGGTGACTTTCTTTTTCTGATCATGCTGGCTCAGTATCTGATTCTGCTGCTATCTGTCCTCTTAACTCCGTTTCCAGGGCTTCCTTTCCATTTATTTCTTTCCTTTCCTCCTTTCTTCTTCATTTCTGGTCCTCAGCTTCTGCCTATTTTCTTCATCCATGTGCAGTTTTTCTCCTCTCTTCCTTTTCCCTCATATCATCTCCTTCATCTTTCTTCCCTCCCCTCTATGTCCAGCAATTTCTCCTCTCTCCCTGAGCCCTGCCCTCCCATCCATGCTCCTCTGTCCCCTGCCCCCTCCATTCATCCTTTTCCAGCAATTCCTCTCTCTCCCTGAGCCCTGCCCTCCCAATCCATGCCCATCCATGCTCCTCTGTCCCCTGCCCCCTCCATTCATCCTTTTCCAGCAATTCCCCTCTCTCCCTGAGCCCTGCCCTCCCAAGCCATGCTCATCCATGCTCCTCTGTCCCCTGCCCCCTCCATTCATCCTTTTCCAGCAATTCCCCTCTCTCCCTGAGCCCTGCCCTCCCAATCCATGCCCATCCATGCTCCTCTGTCCCCTGCCCCCTCCATTCATCCTTTTCCAGCAATTTCCCTCTCTCCCTGAGCCCTGCCCTCCCAATCCATGCCCATCCATGCTCCTCTGTCCCCTGCCCCCTCCATTCATCCCTATCCAGCAATTCCCCTCTCTCCCTGAGCCCTGCCCTCCCAATCCATGCCCATCCATGCTCCTCTGTCCCCTGCCCCCTCCATTCATCCCTATCCAGCAATTCCCCTCTCTCCCTGAGCCCTGCCCTCCCAATCCATGCCCATCCATGCTCCTCTGTCCCCTGCCCCCTCCATTCATCCTTTTCCAGCAATTCCCCTCTCTCCCTTCCATGACCCCCCCTCGCATCCATGCTCTCGTCTCTCCCCTGCCCTCCCGCTCCCATTGTTCAACTGCCCGCCCTCTTCTCTCCCCCCAACATCCCTTTTCTTTTTTTTCCTTTTTAAATTTACCTCCGTGGCGGTTCCGGCAGCGCAGCGTCAGTGAAGGAGGCGGCGCTCCCGATGTCGCTAGCCTTCCCTTCGCTGTGTTCCGCCTTCTGACATCAGAAATGACATCAGAAGAAGGCGGAACACAGCGAAGGGACGGCTAGCGACGTCGGGAACGCCGCCTCCTTCACTGACGCTGCGCTGCCGGAACCGCTATGGAGGTATATTTAAAAAGGAAAAAAAAAAGAAAAGGGATGTTGGGGGGAGGGCGAGCGAGGTGAGCATGGTGCGGCGGCACCCCCCAGAGGGAAGTGCCCCCCTGCCATGCTTACCTCACTTACCGTGTTGGCACGGCCCTGCTTAGGCAGTTATGAGCAGAATATCACACTTAACCGCATAAGGGATAGCAGGCTGCATGCAACTGGATATTCAGAACTGGTGCCCGGCATTGAATTTTGGCTATAACCCTAGTGGCGGACACAAAATGTTGACTGCAGCCAGTTGAATATTTATCCCAGTAAGTAGTAGAACTGGTAAAAACTGGTGCAGAGAGTTGGAGATTAAAAAATAAATTTGCAAAATCACCCTGGAGCACTGTAGGAAAATAGCGATGCAGACAAACACTTTTTAACCAACAGAAAAGTCACTGAACTCATTCGAAACAGGATAGAAGAGCACCACATGAATACAGCACAAAGAGACAGGAGGCAGCAGCACTTATTAATAACAGTAATTTTCCTGGTGAAATTTTCACATATTGTACAGGTACTTCAGTTGGGGGAAGAGAGAAGGAATGCAGTCCATAGAGGCTGTATGTAACACTGCAGTGCTTGACCCTCTAAGGGCAAAACCATTTACTGATGTTCCCTGGCCAATTTTACTGTAACCAAAACAATACACTCAGTTCACTTCCTGCCTTTTGACACTTGTTGAGGAGGCCTTGGCATGGTGTTGCTGAAAGTACAAGAGAGACCATTTGCGGCCATTTGCCTCCTACCCTGCTCCTATAAAGGAAAATTATAAAGGAAAAGGTACAGCAGATGTAGCCAATCCCGTAGGGATGAGGGTGACCCCGGGATTGGGTAAACATATTACTTTTGGTTATGTCTATGTCTAAAACATACAATCTCCTGAAAATCCTTCCCCACACACACAGACCTGAGATAAGGATCTTCTGCTAAGCTAGCTGTGTAATAAAGAAGAAAACGCTAGACAGGCACACAAATCCCAAAATGGAAAATATTGAATGAGGTGGATCAGGGTTAAGATAAAATATATCCTTTATTGTACACTCCCCAACTGTACAAAAATATACAAAAGTAAAGCTATGAAAATGTTGAGGCATAAACCCTCAAATTCTATAAATGGCGCCCAAAAGTAGGTGCTCAATTGGGGATGCAAAATGCGGCCAGTGGCATAGCCAGGAATTTTTAACGTGGGGTGAGTCCCCTTCTGGTACCTTAAAATCATCTTCATTCCAGTCTTCGCTCAGGCAGTGGCACGCATGGGCTGCCTGTGGCCTGTACCTAGACTAACCGTCCCACCCTTCTCAAAACAGGAAGTTGTCTCAGAAGGGGCGGGATGGTTCAGAGAGAAAATCCTGGTGCAGGTTGCAAGCAGCCTAAGAGTGCCACTGCCGCTGCCTGTGCAAAGTGATGATTTTAAGATACTGGGGAGGGGGGAAGGGGGCTGGATATGACAGGGGGTGTATACGCAACACATGCATGTGCATTCACTCTGCAGCTCCTCAGTATCTCTCCACTCTCATCTCTCCCTACTTTCCTCCCCGGGAGCTCCGTTCACTGGGTAAATCTCTCTTATCTGCATTCTTCTCCTCCACTGCTAACTCCAGACTCCGTTCCTTTTATCTTGCTGCACCATATGCCTGGAATAGACTTCCTGAGCTGGTACGTCAAGCTCCATCTCTGGCCGTCTTCAAATCTAAGCTAAAAGCCCACCTTTTTGATGCTGCTTTTAACTCCTAACCCTTATTCACATGTTCAGAACCCTTATTTTATCATCCTCACTTTAATATTCCCTTATCTCTTGTTTGTCCTGTTTGTCTGTCCTAATTAGATTGTAAGTTCTGTCGAGCAGGGACTGTCTCTTCATGTTCAAGTGTACAGCGCTGCGTAAGTCTAGTAGCGCTTTAGAAATGATAAGTAGTAGTAGTAGTAGTATGCACCTTGAATAAATATGCCAGTGAATAGGGCCAATTACATGTGTAGCATAATTAACTAATTTGCACAAAATTGGCAAATAATTGGTGATAAATACCAATTATTTGTGTTAACAAGTGCTAATTGGCACTATGCTCCTATTCTATAAACAGAGCACCTGACTTCTCTCATGCACAAATGCGAAAGGGGCATTAACATGTCGGGGGAGTTGCAACTATTCTTGCACGCATTTTATGAAATAGTTCCATTTACATGCCCAGCTGCCTCATTTAGGTGCCATCATTTACGCCACATGGCATAAGTGGTCACACCCAAAGGTTGGTGTGTAACTGCAGACCTACACTAATTTTATAACAAATTTGGTGTATAGAATACTGGTTTAGTGCACTAACCTGCTTATAATTGAATGAGAAAAACGCCCAAGTTCCGACCTAAATTGGGAGATGGACGTTTATCTCACAAAAACAAATAACGCGGTATAATCGAAAGCCGAACTTGGACGTTTTCAACTGCACTCCATCGCGGAAGCGTACAAAGTTGACGGGGGCGTGGTGAAGGCGGGACTGGGGCATGGTTATCACCCGAACAGAGATGGGCGCCTTTCGCCGATAATGGAAAAAAAGTATGCGTTTGTAGCTAGAATTTAGGGCACTTTTCCTGGAACCTGTTTTTTCACGAATAAGGCCCCAAAAGTGCTCTAAATGATCAGATTACCCCCAGAGGGAATCGGGGATGACCTCCCCTGACTCCCCTAGTGGTCACTAACCCCCTCCCACCACAAAAAAATGATGTTTCACAACTTTTTATTTTCACCCTCAAATGTCATACCCACCTCCCTGGCAGCAGTATGCAGGTCCCTGGAGCAGTTGTTAGGGGGTGCAGTGGACTTCAGGCAGGTGGACCCAGGCCCATCCCCCCCTACCTGTTACAATTGTGCTGCTTAATGCTTAGTCGTCCAACCCCCCCAAACCCACTGTACCCACATGTAGGTGCCCCCCTTCACCCCTTAGGGCTATAGTAATGGTGTAGACTTGTGGGCAGTGGGTTTTGAGGGGGATTTGGGGGGCTCAACACACAAGGGAAGGGTGCTATGCACCTGGGAGCTCTTTTACCTTTTTTTTTGTTTTTGTAAAAGTGCCCCCTAGGTTGGCAGGTTGGTGTCCTGGCATGTGAGGGGGACCAGTGCACTACGAATCCTGGCCCCTCCCACGAACAAATGCCTTGGATTTATTCGTTTTTGAGCTGGGCGCTTTCATTTTCCATTATCGCTGAAACACAAAAAAGCCCAGCTCATAAATTGTCGAATAAAACATGGACGTCTATTTTTTTTTTAAATACGGTTCGGTCCGCCCCTTCACGGACCCGTTCTCGGAGATAAACGCCCATGGAGATAGACATTTTCGTTCGATTATGCCCCTCTAAGTATTCTTGATGTCAAGTGTGCTCTCTCTCCTCTATTCTCGTTATTTCCTGTGCTCCTTTACTAGTGGACAGCTGTCAAACCCTCTCTGCTCCTTTATAGATGCCTTTTCACTCTCAAGGCTTCTAGCAACCCAAACTCCTCTTTTGTTATATTCATAGGTATTATCAATTTTTAGGTCATGAGACACACGTTTTGGCTCATTTTACTTAAACTTTCCCAATATGCCTCTCTCCCTCTTCCTCTCAATGCTTTTTGGCCAGGAATGAGATCTTCTCTTGTTTGGAGTATCCTCCTTGTTAGCACCTCCTTCTGGTTTCTCTGCTGGAGGTTGGAAATCTCCTTATTTTGTTGGGTTTTGGGCCATAGGCTGTAAGGTCTTTGGCTTGTCATTAGTTGCATACAGGTACCTTGCCAACTCTTCAGGAGTCTTCTATCCTCAGTGACAGAATGACTAAACTTATCTTGGACTCTGCATCTGCTCCTGTCGTGTCAGGCCAATACATATATGCAACATGTATATAAAGAGTGCAGCTTAGGTCTCCTCTTGGCTTTTGATGATAGTTGTTTACTTACAGAGATGGCTGAAAAGTTCCTATATGTCCAAATCATATTCTTCTTAAGGCCTAGTGCAGAGGCTTTAACTCAAGAGTCCCATGACCTAACTTTCCTATGTTATTACTAACCTAGTACCTATAATCCATCCATGGTCTATCATAACACTCCTAATGTTAATAACAAATGATTTTGTTATTATGTATTTCATTTATCCCTGTTGTTTTTGTTATGAAACCTCTTATATCATGCTTAGAATTTATTAAGTCTCTCTACTATACATTGCCTTGTCTTTCCTGAGTTCCCCTGTCACAAAACACCTAGCCACCTGCCTGGATTTACCCAGAGGCCACTTAGAGGGTCTATCCCCAGCACAGCTCAGGTCCACTTGCACGTACCGTTTGCGCTCTACACTAGCACCCTCCTCCCACTGCCTGGGTCACAATCGCCTCTGGGCGAGTCTCCTGCTCTCAAATTATCCCTAGTGATCTCTAGGTTACTGGGGCCACACTTCCAGTGGTCCCACAGTTCTCAGAAAGCACTCACAGACCCAACACGCAAACTACCAAGATTCTCTATCAGTCCAGACAGGCAGGGCGAACAAACAAATATGTTTATTCTCAGAACTTGGAACAGTGGACAGAAAATGTGCAATCAGCAAACAGTAACAAGTAACTGAAAAATGGATCAATTAGAAAACTAACTAAACATCTGTTTACTTCCTAAAAGTACTTGGGGAGATCAGGACATATAGCTGCTCACCAGTTATCAAATATAACTGTTTTTACAGGGCTTCAGCAAAGAACGTTCTCTCTCTCTTCTCCTGGGCTGAAACTGGGGCAAAAGCCAGTACAATTCAAATGAAAAGAACTCCTGGGCCAATCAGAGCTCAGTCAACAACAACATTTAAAAAAAAAGCTGGTTACATCACTACATGCATTTCCTTTATCTGTGTTAACCAAAGAAGGGAAAAGGTCAGTTCTTTGTAACAGCTTAAAACATAACGTGTAGTATCACCTGCTGGCAAAACTAGAGAAATGCACTTCAAGATCTAATAAACACAGTTCCACAGGCTTTAACCACACTGTTCTGTCACAGCCCCCTTTACTCCATGATGATAATAAATAGAAATAAAATGTAGAAAAGAAAATATAATACCTTTTCATTGGGCCAACTTAATGCATTTTTGAGTGGCTTTCAAGGGCAATGCCACCTTCAGATCAGATTAGAAATCTGATTTCTGATGTGAGAAAGAAGGTATTGCCTTCAGGGGCTAGTCGGGAGGTGTATTAAGTTGGTCGAATAAAAAATGTTATTTTCTTTTCTCTGTTTTTTATTTCTATTTATTATCTTTAAAAGTGGACTAACACAGCTACTACATCACTTTACTCCTTGATGATCTAATGGACCAACCACTGAACCCTTTTCTAGGGTATTTTTGAATGTTAAAACACCAGTGTCACTACAGATTCATGAGTCATTCCACTATTAACCCCAGGCAGAAATTGAGAAAGTTGGCTGTAATTGATTTGACTGCTCTCTTGGTTGAGTGCTTTCTTTCCTATCTAAAATATGGCATTCCTTTCTTTTAATGGTTTAGTTTATGTAAACTGCTATGACCTATTATTAGAAATAGCAGTATATCAAATGCATTAATAATAAACATAAATAAAAAGAATTTTGTATGGGTACTCATGGACCTTGCACAAGTCCCGTTACCTCAGGTATCCATTGCTTTCTGGGGCAGAGTCTCACATCAAATGCTGGAATGAAAGAAAGCGAATAAAAGGCAGAGTGCTAAATTTTCCACCTCCTTCTGTATCCTCTTCGTTGACCCATACCCTTCACCACTTAGGTAAAAATCATTACATTGAGAAGTCAAAGAAAACCACATTTACTATGCATAAGGACGTGGTAATACTCAAGCTGTATCAACTGCAAAGTGTGCTATAGTTCTCTCACCCATGGTCTTGCAACTCAGGGCACAGCCTTCCTTAGCATGATGATGCACATCACCTGCAAACACCAACTCCGATTGGGCCATTTCCTTATGATGCTGTGACCAAATTGATGCACAAAGGTTCCATTGTCCATGATGTCATGTCCTGTGCTGATTCAAACTTGACTGCTGACTGAGATACAAGAAAGCACAAACTATAACCCGATTAAAGCTGAGGTTTGTTGCAACCATTTTAAAAGTCATATTTGGCAATTCAAGTATGGTGAGCAGAGCAACTATGGACCAATGCACTGATAAAACAAATATGGTTTTCCTGGAGAACAACATGAGCACCACTGACCTTAATACAACACAAGCATGGGGAAAGTAACCTGCATGGTGTGGCAGATATAACCCTAACAGCCTCCTGGGTAGACTTGATGAGCCATGTTGGATTTTCTCTGCTATCATTTACAGAGTTACAGATAGATATTGAAATTGGTTTAAATGGACAGGAGAGGCTCCTCCTTACTTAAACCCTGATCAGTGGACCATCCCTGGATATTCACCAGCACTTAGCTGTACTGTGCCACTGAAAATCCTCTCTGACCAACATAGCATTATGCACTTTGTGCCAGGGTAGAGTCAGGGAGGAGCCTGTAGTAATGGTGCCCACATAGTTAACCAGGCAGATAGGACCACACAAAAGGCAGCCCTATATTTGCTTGGTTACCTGCACTGAATATCGGCCAGCACCCCCTAAACATCTGGGTCTGCAGCTGACCTGGATATTCAGTGCTGGTGCCTGGACATGGCTCTACATTGAACATCTGGGTTTGATTCAGCCCATGACAGCCTGTGGCTTTAAAACTGCTGATCACTTCAAGTTGACTATGGGGGGGGGGGGGGGGGGGGGTACTAAACAACAATAATAAAAATATCTCTTGGCTGCAGTCTGCCTTCTGTTCATCATCTTCCTATTTCTCCTTTCTTGTCAACTCAGATTGTTTTAGGAAGAAATCCTGGAAGAAATAATTTGATGTCTTAAGAGTGTCCCACATATTGGTACATGAAGCTTTCTGATTGGCCAGAGGTTCTCTCTTTGGTGAAAAAGAGCCTATACTAGACCCAGTTTGTATTGTACCTTCGTAAATTGCTTTCACGCATTCCCACAAAAGATACACTAATAAACATGAATATGGGTGTTCTCAGTGGGCTGCCACCAGTGGACCAGAACGCTTCATGTGATGGTTATACCAGGAAAGCAGCACTGTTGCCTTCCATGTAATTGGTAGATACAATGACATACAACAAATGTTCAGCTTTCTGAAAGGTACCACTGCAGTATACATACATGTTCTCTCTTGTTCTGCTGTCTAGTATCTGAGAAATAATTGTCTAGCCAAAGTTCAGGTCTGTCAAAAACAACCTTTTGGAAATTAATTATGAGCTGATGGAATTCTTAATGGGTTATTTATGGCAGTGAAAACAGGTTTCCTCCTGCAGTTTCCACAAAATTAAACAGAGGTGCACAGAAGCTGTGTGAAAAGCAAAAAAAAAAAACCAAAACCCTTCTGCTAAAGTTGAATACGATCCATTTGTGTAATGGGTTCAATTTATAATACAGTGCACTCCATTTAAGTGCACGTCGGATAAGCACATGCTCTGTTTAACTGCATGCCGTACTTCGGTCCCATTTTTGGCGTCCATCAATTTCTATGGGGACAAACCGGTTTAGCGCACCACTGATAAGTTCAAGATTCGCTTATATGCATGGTTTCAGACCGCTCCCCTGCAGGAAAGACTCCGCATAAGCACACACACAGAATATGGAAGCCGATTGGCACATGAAAAAAGGGGCAGTAAATTTGAAATCTCATTGGTTAAGAACGTATATTGGGGGCCTTTTAGGCCCCCATGCTTACATTTTTGCTATTATCTGCAAAATTACTTTAGTTAGAATTTTGAAACTCAAGGTATTACTCAAGTATGTCATTGTTGATAATATCCAGTTGTTCATATAATTTTTTTTCATAGGCATTATGGTGTAACAATGCTTGTTTGGTGAAAACTACATCTGTACGAATTGGGGGCCTTTTAGGCCCCCGCTGTTTTTATCATGTTCTCAGAAGTGTTTGTGTCTCAAGTTACTTTATTTGTACTCAGTAATGCTGGTGGAGGGGCCAGGGTGTGGATAATAACGTGAGGATGTCATGTGATTTTTGGAGGGAGTGATAAGGCCATGACATCACCTCAGGTCCTCTGAACACTGAGGACAGTATACACTGTGAGCTAATTGCTGAAGGACCTGTGATAAGATAAGCTGTTGAGAGGAAATCTGTTTCATTTTCTAACATCTAGTCAGCAATGGCACAGTCTTCCTCCAAGTGTCTGACTGACCAAGAGATTGAAGCGATTATGTTTCAAAGCGATGATGAAAGTGAACTATCTTTGTCTGATGAAGAATATCTGCCACCAGCTAATCAAACATCCTCATCCAGTGATTCTTCTGATGATGAAGAAGTGAATCTAGTGGATCCTCAAGAAGTGATAAGTAGAACATCCAAAACGAATGTTTTTTGGGACAGTAATCCTACATTAGTCGGACGTACTCCAATACACAATATTGTGAGACAGGCTCAAGGAGCTGTGGGAAGTCCCAGTTACTTTACCCCTAAAGATGTATTCTGTACTTATTTTTCTGACAATATTGCAGAAGAGGTCCTATTATGTTCAAACCTAGAAGGAAGACGTATCGCTTCAGCAAAAAATAAGTCCTGGAAAAATATCTCAAAAGAGGAACTTTATGCATATATTGGACTTTTCCTGCTGGCAGGGAGTCAAAAATCGTATGATGTCCCAATACGAGAATTATTTCTGGACCCACTTTCTGATCCACACTATAAGGCGACAATGTCAGTGGGCAGATATGAGGAAATTAGAAGGATCATTCGCTTTGATGATAAGCGAACTCGTGCAGCGAGGTTTGAAACAGACAAATTAGCCCCTATCAGTTATATCTGGAACATATTTATCAAAAATTGCACAAAACTTTACAATCCTAGTACTAATGTTACTGTAGATGAGCAACTTGTACCGTTCAGAGGACGCTGCAAATTCATACAATACATGCCCAGCAAGCCAGCCAAGTACGGTATAAAAATCTTCTGGATGTGTGATTCTGCAAATTATTATGGCATAAATGGCGTAATCTACTGTGGCAAAGAGGTTGGTGCACCAGTACAGAAGGATCTGGGGTCTGAAATAGTCAAAACTCTTGCTGTTCCAATATTCAATTCAGGTAGAAACATCACCATGGACAATTATTTCACCAATGTTGAACTAGGCAATTTTCTGCTTGCAAAAGCTATTACACTTGTTGGTACTATAAAGCAAAACAGACGAGAAATTCCAGCAGCACTCAAACACAATCGTCAGCGAGCACTTTATGAGAGTGTCTTTGGATTCAATAACAAAGCGACTTTGGTATCTTACAAGGCAAAGAAGGAGAAATCTGTAATTTTACTCAGTACCATGCATCACGATTGCAGTGTTGACAGCAATAACCAAAAATTGAAACCAGAAATCATCCTGCATTACAATGCAACAAAAGGAGGTGTAGATAAAATGGATGAGATGGTGGGAGAATATTCGTGTAAGAGGCAAACAAAACGATGGCCTGTAGTACTATTTTCAAATATGCTTGATGTAGCAGCCCTAAATTCATTCATTATTTATACAGAAACTCATCCTGAATTTCATGCACAGAGGAAGGACAGGAGACTCTTATTCTTGAAGGACCTTTGTCATGAACTTGTAATACCTCACATGACAGAGCGAAGCGACTTGAAATGCTTGCCAAAGAAAACTAAAGAAGCAATGAAACGGTGTGGCGTACAGTTTCAGATTACTCCAGAGCCAGGAGAAAGAAAACGAAAGCGTTGTTTCATGTGTCCAAGAAACTTAGAGAGGAAAACTGAGCGATATTGTTCCACTTGTAAGGAAACTGTTTGCAAAGAACACTCTTCTGAAAAAATAACATGTCAGAATTGTTTGGAAGACTAATATAATAGAAAAGAAAGTTAGAATAAAAATGTAGCTGCAGCTAGTTTCCTATAGATTTCTATGCATTTTTGTGTGTTTTCATGTCTTTGCGTGAAATTTGGGAAAAAAAAGATTTTTTGGTGTTTTCTGTGAAAAATTATAATTAAAATGTTGTCCACTATTCATATTTTATTGAGCAATTTTGAAATAAACTTGTGAAAGTTATTTAAGTGTGTTTTTCTACATTATGTGCATGGGGGCCTAAAAGGCCCCCATGACGTTAATATGTATATTTTTAACGTCATGCGTTCTAGGGTTAACTGCCACAGGCAGAATAAGCAAAAGAAAGATGTTAGAGTGTACACTGGAGTCATCATCATCATCATCATCATCATCATCACACAACTGTAAGACTTTAACACTGGCTGAACGAATATAAGTTCTTAAAAAATTAGAAAACAAACAAAGTCAAGCATCTATTGCTAAAGAATATGGTGTCAATCCCAGTCAAATTTCATGTAATCTTGAAGCAGAAAGATCAGCTTCTGGAAGACTGGCAAAACAATACAAATCCACACCGGAAATGAAAATGGGCGGGAAAAGCTGAGGAGGTAGAAGATGCTCTTCTTTGGTGGATTTCTCAAGTCAGGAGCAGACAGTTTCCTGTCAGTGGTCCACTGCTTAAGGAGAAAGCTAATCAGCTAGCTGAAAGTCTTGGACTAACTGAATTCAAAGCCACTGTTGGATGGTTGGAAAGATGGAAGGAGAAGAACAATGCTTAAAGGCTTATTTTACATGGAATGAAGAGCACAGAATTAAGACATCCAGATCAGGCTGTGCTCAATCTTGGTGGTATTTTACAAAAGGCTCTGCTAAACATGGAGCCTTTTGTAAAATACTTATAAGGACATGCAGGAGTGCACATGTATTTATTGGCACACACAGTAGAAGTAGCCATTTTACAAATCTACATGTGGAAAAAGAGTTCCTGGAGAAAAGGTCCATAGTCTGCTTTTGAGATAGACATGTGGGAAGCCACTACTTGCCCTGGGATCACTAGCATGGAATCTTGCTACTATTTGGAATTCTGCCAGGTACATGTGACCTGGATTGGCCACTGTTGGATACTGGACTAGATGGACCATTGGTCTGACTCAGTCTGGCTATTCTTATGTTTTTATGTAAATGTTTTCCCTTTGTACAATAAGGAATACACTAGTAGATTTTTGTCCTACCTAAGTCATGCCAAAATCACACACCCTTGAAATCTCTGTGTGATGAGGATTTCTATGCATAAATAAGAACTTTATTAAAATTGGCATGTGTAAATGCTACTATCTACACATGGAGGCTGTAGTGTTTGATTAGTATTACAGCTTCCTAAAGGCAGAGGGGAGCAAAGAGCAGTGGCACTGGTGGCACTCGTCCTCAATCTCAACCCAGAAAGTCAAATCATGGGTGAAAAAGTGATTGACCCACTCTCACACAGAGAGCTAGGATTAGAACTCACTCTTAGGAGCTCACCTAAGGTACCTTGATTCCCTTGAAAACACATCCAGAATAAGTCCTATTCACGGTGATATGTGTCATATGTTGTAAGATCCGAAGGAGTCCAGAGAGTGTCAATGTTTATACTAGGGATGAGCTGTCATTTGCAATGACACGCTGTTGCATGTCTTTAATAAATAAAAACAAACAAACAGAATAAAACCTCATTATTTTATGTTTTTTTCAGTTACTGATAATGGTGCACACACTTTCTGATAGAGTGCCTGTTACGCATGTGTGAACCGTCACATTGTGATAAGGCTACTGCTAGGTTGGCTAGGATGAAGCATTTAGACCCTGAAATACAAGTACCAGAAGCCATTGCAAGGAGGGAGGCAGAGAGTAGTCTGGAGACAAAGGAATGGATTCCCAGCTACAGCAGGGGGAGCCAGGGGGATAACCAGGCTGAGCCTATAATTTTGTCGCCCACTAGGGGGAGACGGAGGGAAGAGGCTCAGTTCCCCTGGATACTCAATCAATATACCATGTGGCCCAGCTGGAATAAAGAGGGGCTCATGGAGAGGGAAGAAGATGATTGGATGGATTATATGGAGGGGGGGGGGGGGTAGATCAGAAGGAGAAGGAATCACAGGTGGAAAGAGAAGCCTCTATGGAGTGGGTGAGTTCCAAGGTGGGGATGGCCAGCTCCTGAGGGTTTGGAAGGGGTTGGAGGTGAGAATAACCTGCTTTATTGGAAGCCTGATGTATGTGGAAGCCTGCATTATTTACCTGCTTTATTGGAAACTTGACTTATTTGGAAGCCTGCTTTATTTACCTGCTTTACTGGAAACCTATGTGCTGAAGTTTGTGACAGCTGTTATTGGCTTGATAATAAAAATCGTTTACCTGCTGCTTTCTTCTCTGCCAGGTTTTCTTCAGTAGTCAGAACCACGTGAGCTCCCATTTGTGAGAATTTAAAAATGTATTTATATTACAATAGCAAGCCCACCGATGGGTTAATCCTGCCCTGCAGATGCTAAGAAATTTGTGAGTAACTATCTCAACTATTTTTCTGTGCAAAGGGAAGGCTCCCTGTGAGGGAGCCTATAGGATGCTGCCACTTCCCCTTAAGGACACTGTCACACAGTTTCAGAGCTACCTTAAAACCCTAGTCCTACCCAAGGAGGAAGTGACACGGGAGGGGAAGAGCCAGGAGGGTATGGTCCAGGAAGTATAAAAGGCTGGGCCAAAGCTAGGTTAAGGGGGCCCAGAGGGAAGCAGCAAAGCCCACTGCAGATGCCTTCACCAGATAAACTATGTTGAGGTAGGCCAAACTCAACTTGTTACCTTGAAGAGCCAGCCTTGTGTACCTACTAGAGATTGTGCTGGTAACTCTGGATCAAGGGACCAGGCCAGAGCAGTACAGTAGCCATGGGAGACCTAGGCCCCCCACTTTGGGCTTGGGTCTCCTCCAGAGCTGCCGCACCCCTTTACCATTGCTGGCGGAGATGCCAGGCCCCTCCTTCTCACGCTGCTTCCTGTCTTCAGATATTAGAGGTGTGCCTTCAACCGTCAATGCAGAGACTCAAGCATGCTCTGAGCATGTGTGAGAAGTCCCTGGGTTGGCAGTAGCCAACATCTGCAGGCAGGAAGTAGTGTGAAGAGGAGGGGAGTGACTTGGGCACTGTATTTATTTGGCTTGTGGGGCCTGGGCATCCCCACCAACAAAAGTATAGTTAACATTGCATGGGGAGAGAGGAGAGAGAAGAATGCATTGCCCCCCGGTACAGCCCTAAGCACCCCCAAAATTGGAGGACTGGCTAAGCCCCTGGACAAGAGACCTGTAAAAGTTGCTGCTGAGCTGAGAGATATTCATATATGCTGTGGCCCTGCAGGTGCAGGTCACCCAGGAACACTGTTATGTTTACAGAACTAGCTTAGAATATTGTTTCTTCTCTTCCTGTGACATGAACAGGAGCCTTTACCAGTTACATTTAATATATTTTATTTGCTTTCAATGTAATTGGCTGAATGTGTGTGGCTTGTCTTACCTTGCCCTCGCTCACGTTACCACAGTCCCAAATTGCTTCTTAACAAACTGCATGTAATATCTAGGGTGATAATTCTTAAGGAGTTAACGAAAGAACATCTATGTTTCCTATCTGTTAATTGAAGCAATTATTTCTTGTCACTGTAGTTTTTTCTTGTCACTTATCATATTGCTACCAGTAAAATTATTTTTTGCTTTTGCATTATTTCTGTTGGCCGATTTCAAGAGAGGGACAGTGAGTCACTGGGAAGGTTATACTGAGCAGAGGAACCCAGCATGAATCATGAAAATCTGTGTGATCATGAGAGCTGAGCAATTACATTTTAAAACATTATTTATATTTATCACATTTTAATAATACATCACAAGAAGATCATGCTGAGGAAGTATGAAGCATAGTATTTTAGAAATAAAAATGAAGCAAATAGAAAAATCTCAAATACAATTCACTCTAGACAATAAAGGAGTGAAAGACAGAGAGAAATGTACAGAGGAGATCTTTATGAAAATACAGTAAAGTGATAGCATAAGTGTAGATTAAGAAACCTGGTGAACATCTAATGGATTAGCTAACTGACCTCCCCAACTCCTGAAATCTGTATCTAAAAAGAGCTCTGTTGTTTGGGCAAAAAGAAAATATAATTCACCCCATCATATTTTCTCAAGCATTGACAAGATTATGTAAGAAAAAGGAAGGTCCCAAGGGGCGTATTAAGGTTTGGTAAATTGGGCTTTTGCTGCACCTTAATTTCTCATGGAAGTAACTAATCTGCAGTAGCGAAGTACCATGGGTTAGTTACCCCTAAGATATATGAATAACTTGCAAGAAGCGTTATTCACACTGCCTGGAATCATCAGTCTGCTAAGACATGGCCCAGTGTTCTTGGGCTACTTTTTAAAGGGGCCAGCCAAACTGCTGATGCCCCCCAGCAATCTCCCTCCAAAGTGCCCCATCCTCCCCTAGGCTCTCCCAGGGTTTACTTTAAGTACTCGTAATCTCTGGTGTTTAAGATGGTCAGGACAGGAGTAATCCCCAGTTGCTCCTGCTCCTTGCCAGTGCTGATTTCAAAATGGCACTGGTGACTCCTAAGGTCTTCTATTTGGGGGGGGGGGGGGGGTTAGGGGTCAACTGTACCATATTGAACCTAGTGGGGACTACTTCTGCTCCCAGAGCCGGTCTTAGGCCGAGGCGACCGAGGCGGCCGCATAGGGCCCCGCGCTTAGGGGGGCCCCGTGCGGCGCGCCTCAGTCAGCCTTGACCTAATTCCAACCGGGGATCACCGCCGCCGCTCGTCCAAACTGCCCGCCCTCTTCTCTCCCCCACGATCGATCACCGATCCCTTTCCTTTTTCGCTTTTAAATTTACCTCCAGTCCGGCAGCGTCAGTGAAAGCGCTCCCAGCCAGTAAAAGCGCTTCTCTTCGCTGTGTTCCGCCTTCTTCTGATGTCATGACGTCAGAAGAAGGCGGGACACAGCAAAGAGAAGCGCTTTTACTGGCTGGGAGCGCTTTCACTGACGCTGCCGGACTGGAGGTAAATTTAAAAGCGAAAAAGGAAAGGGATCGATGATCGATCGTGCATCGTGGAGGGAGAGAAGAGGGCAGGCAGGGGAAAGAGAGACATGGATGAGATGGCAGGGCTCAGGGAGAGAGGGGAATTGCTGGATACATGGGTGAATGGAGGGGGGCAGGGGAGAGAGGAACAGATGGGAGGGCAGGGCCCAGGGAGAGGAGAAATTGCTGGAAATGGAGGGGAAGGGGGAGGGGACAATTACTGGATGTGGATGGAGGAGGGATGGCAGAGAGGGCCAAAGATGGACTTGGATGGGATGGCAGGGCCCAGGGAGAGAGGGGAATTGCTGGATACATGGGTGAATGGAGGGGGGCAGGGGAGAGAGGAACAGATGGGAGGGCAGGGCCCAGGGAGAGGAGAAATTGCTGGAAATGGAGGGGAAGGGAGAGGGGACAATTACTGGATGTGGATGGAGGAGGGAAGGGCAGAGAGGGCCAAGGATGGACTTGGATGGGATGGCAGGGCCCAGGGAGAGAGGGGAATTGCTGGATACATGGGTGAATGGAGGGGGGCAGGGGAGAGAGGAACAGATGGGAGGGCAGGGCCCAGGGAGAGGAGAAATTGCTGGAAATGGAGGGGAAGGGAGAGGGGACAATTACTGGATGTGGATGGAGGAGGGAAGGGCAGAGAGGGCCAAGGATGGACTTGGATGGGATGGCAGGGCCCAGGGAGAGAGGGGAATTGCTGGATACATGGGTGAATGGAGGGGGGGCAGGGGAGAGAGGAACAGATGGGAGGGCAGGGCCCAGGGAGAGGAGAAATTGCTGGAAATGGAGGGGAGGGGAGAGAGGAGAATTGCTGGATGTGGATGGAGGAGGAAAGGGCAGAGAGGGCCAAGGATGGACTTGGATGGGATGGCAGGGCCCAGGGAGAGGAGAAATTGCTGGAAATGGAGTGGAGGGGAGAGAGGAGAAATGCTGGATGTGTATGGAGGGCAAATTGTTGAATTTAAGGGCTGGATCGGAACACTTTGAAGGCAGATGCTGAAACTGGAGAAAGGATAGGGACAGGGGGCTACAGATGGTAGACAGAACACATAAGGACACAGGAGGATGGTGGACACGGTGAGAGAAAAAATATCAAACGGAAAGAAGACACTGCATAAAACAGAAGACACTGGGACCAAAGCGAATAGAAAAACTAAATGATCAGACAACAAAGGTAGAAAAAAAGTATTTTATTCAGAATTTATTAATTGGAATATGTCAGCTTTTAGAAATGTGCATCTGTGATATTTTGCATGTAAGTTTCAATTTTTCTAGTATTGCTGCATGCTGAGTCTGACTTCTTGAGGTAATTTTCCATTCAGTATTTTGCCTTCATATTTGTTGTGTCATGTGTTTTTCATGTGTGATCAAGGTACAGTATCCTGCTAGCATGTAGTATTTGCAGCCCTTTTTTTTCACAAGGTAGTGTATTGGTGTTATAGAGCCTGGTGTAATTACAGTTCTGCCTTTCCATGCATAAGGTTGTAGCTCGTCCTGTCCTTGGAATTAGTGCTGTTATGGTTTGGTAAGGTTCTGACTGTGTTTTTGCACAAGTTTGTGTATAGTGTTTTGCAGTGGAGAGATTGTGTGTCCGCACCTCTGACCCCCCGGGGTTATGAGAATTTGAACTACTAATTGTGGACTTGAATAATTTCTTGGGAGGGGGGGGTTTCATGATAGCATTGTGCTTATTATTTCAATCAGTTTTTCTGTACAAGTTTAGCTTCATTTGTCTTTATTTGAAATTTCATAAATAAAAAAATTTTCTGAAAACTGAATAATCTTATCAATGGGCGGGGGCGGGGCTAGGATAGGGGCGGGGCTAGGATGGGGCCCCACCAAATTGGTCTGCATAGGGCCCCGCACTTGCTAAGACCGGCCCTGTCTGCTCCAATTCCATTGGACACCAGAAATTACTTAATTTAGGCCTGAGGGGCCTTGGGGATGGTGGGAATTGCTTTAAGTGATTACTACTACTACTACTACTACTATTTAGCATTTCTATAGCGCTACAAGGCATACGCAGCGCTGCACAAACATAGAAGAAAGACAGTCCCTGCTCAAAGAGCTTACAATCTAATAGACAAAAAATAAATAAAGTAAGCAAATCAAATCAATTAATGTGAACGGGAAGGAAGAGAGGAGGGTAGGTGGGGGCGAGTGGTTACAAGTGGTTACGGGTCAAAAGCAATGTTAAAGAGGTGGGCTTTCAGTCTAGATTTAAAGGTGGCCAAGGATGGGGCAAGACGTAGGGGCTCAGGAAGTTTATTCCAGGCGTAGGGTGCAGCGAGACAGAAGGCGCGAAGTCTGGAGTTGGCAGTAGTGGAGAAGGGAACAGATAAGAAGGATTTATCCATGGAGCGGAGTGCACGGGAAGGGGTGTAGGGAAGGACGAGTGTGGAGAGATACTGGGGAGCAGCAGAGTGAATACATTTATAGGTTAGTAGAAGAAGTTTGAACAGGATGCGAAAACGGATAGGGAGCCAGTGAAGGGTCTTGAGGAGAGGGGTGGTATGAGTAAAGCGACCCTGGCGGAAGATGAGACGGGCAGCAGAGTTTTGAACCGACTGGAGAGGGGAGAGGTGACTAAGTGGGAGGCCAGCAAGAAGCAGATTGCAGTAGTCTAAACGAGAGGTGACAAGGGTGTGGATGAGGGTTTTGGTAGAGTGCTCGGAAAGAAAGGGGCGGATTTTACGAATGTTGTAAAGAAAGAAACGACAGGTCTTGGCGGTCTGCTGGATATGAGCAGAGAAGGAGAGAGAAGAGTCAAAGATGACCCCAAGGTTTCGAGCTAAGGAGACAGGGAGAATGAGAGAGCCATCAACAGAAATAGAAAACGGGGGGAGCGGGGAGGTGGGTTTGGGGGGGAAAATGAGAAGCTCGGTTTTGGTCATATTTAATTTCAGGTGGCGTTGAGACATCCAGGCAGCAATGTCAGACAAGCACGCTGAAACTTTGGTTTGGATGCAAGGTGAGATATCAGGGGTAGAAAGGTAGATTTGGGAGTCATCAGCATAGAGATGGTAGGAAAAGCCATGGGATGAGATTAATGAACCAAGGGAAGAAGTGTAGATAGAAAAGAGGAGGGGACCAAGAACAGAACCCTGAGGTACGCCGACAGGCAGAGGGATAGAAGTAGAAGAGGATCCACCAGAGTGAACACTAAAGGTGCGGAGGGAGAGGTAGGAAGAGAACCAGGAAAGGACAGAGCCCTGGAATCCAAGTGAGGACAGGGTATCGAGAAGTATGCTGTGATCGACAGTGTCAAAAGCAGCGGAAAGATCAAGAAGAATGAGGATGGAATATTGACCTCTGGATTTAGCCAGTAATAGGTCATTGGAGACTTTAGTAAGCGCAGTTTCGGTTGAGTGGAGAGGGCGAAAACCAGATTGTAATGGGTCAAGAATAGCATGTGAGGAGAGAAAATCAAGGCAGCGGCGGTGAACAGCACGCTCAAGTAATTTGGAGAGAAAAGGAAGGAGGGAGATGGGTCGGTAATTAGAGGGACAAGTAGGGTCAAGTGAAGGCTTCTTAAGGAGAGGTGTGACCACAGCATGTTTAAAGGTGGCAGGGACAGTCGCAGTGGAAAGTGAGAGGTTGAGAATGTGACAGATAAAAGGAATAAGAGTAGGAGAGATGGCATTAAGAAGGTGGGTGGGAATGGGATCAGAGGAACAGGTGGTACATTTTGAGGAAGAAAGGAGAAGTGTAGTTTCCTCAATAGTAACTTCAGGAAAGGAGGAAAGGGAATGAGGGGAAGGAGAGAGAGGGGAACGGACTAGTGGAGGGAGAGCTGGTGAGGTAGAGAAAGCAAGGTTTATCTTTTGAACCTTGTTGTGAAAGAATTCAGCAAGGGTCTGAGGAGATAATGAAGGGGGAGTTGGGGGAGGGGGCACCTTGAGGAGAGAGTTCAATGTGGTGAAGAGAAGTCGAGGATTAGAGCCAAGAGAGTTGGTCAGTTGGATATAATAATCCTGTTTGGCACGTAAAAGAGCAGATTGGAAGGAGGTCAGCATGAACTTAAAGTGTAAGAAATCAGCGAGGGCCCGAGATTTCCGCCAGAGGCGTTCGGCGGAGCGGGTACAGGAACGTAGGTAGCGGATATTAGAAGTCAGCCAAGGTTGGGGTTTTGTACGCCTTACAGGGCGGGTCATCAAAGGTGCAAGAGTGTCTAAGGCAGAGGATAGAGTATTGTTGTAAGAAGAAACAGCCTCGTTGACAGACGTGGATGGTGCCACAGTAGAGAGGAGGTTTGAAACATGGGAGGATAGAGATGAAGGGTCAATATCGTGAAGATTCCTAGATAAATTAGATAGGATAGGACGGGACTGGGAGGGAGGAGATTTAAGTGTGAAAGTTATAAGATGGTGATCAGAGGAGGGATGATCAGAGGCAAGGAAACTAGAAGGTGAACAGTTGGAAGAGGAGATGAGATCAAGACAGTGACCATTTTGATGAGTGGGGGAGGTGGAGCATAGTTGGAGATTAAAGGACGACGTTAAAGCGAGTAACTTGGAAATATAAGAGTTGGAAGGATCATTAGCAGGAATATTAAAGTCACCAAGGATGAGAGAGTCTTCAGGGTGCGGGGAATCAGGAGGGGCCCACTATTCAGAACAGCATTTGGAAGGGGTCATTCAGGAAGGGGGCTTCTATTCTAGAGAGCATTAGGAGGGGACCGTTTTGAAGACAGGGAGATGTGATTGGGAGGAACAATTTAGATGGGGAGGGTATAGCTTCTGCTTTAAAATGTTTAAAAAGCTCCCAGGAACATTGGGACACAACTTTGTGGCCTGATGCCTCCTGGATAGAAAAACACCGCCAAGTTATTGTTAATCTAATTGTGAGCCCTTGTGGTTAGGCTGAGGCTTAGGGAGGACCTTGTCCAAGGCCTAGGGTAGACCAAACAGGCGCTAAGCAATACCATGGGCCACAAAACCCGCACACTCAGGACAATCAACAAGTACCACCAGAAAAGGGAGATAGACCACTCAGGCGGGCCGCAAGGCCGATCTGGAATCCACTTGTACGGGCCACAAGACTGAACTGGAACCCAATCATACACTAGGGAAGGGAAAAGAACAACGAGAGACCCCGAAGGGACTGGAGCTCAAGCAATGCACACAGCGCCAGCCAGTGACACAAAGGGAAGAGCGACAGACAAAACTGGCGGATACCGCCTATGACCAGAGGGCGAGAATACATACAAAGGCTACACAGAAACTCAGGTAGCGGAGGGCAAAGCCCACAGGGAAAAAGGGAGAGCCGGGGACGGAATGGGACACTATAGACACAGAATCTACAAGAGCGAAGCTCCACAGGAATGGCTAAACAGGGAAAAACAGACTGAAAGAAAAGGCTGCTTTCAAATAAGGATAGGAAAGAAGCAGGCACACAAGAGTACTGAAAGGGATAAGGCAGACACCAGAGGAAGGCTGCCTAACAAAGGCAGGACTCACAGAAGGCAAATATCAAACTCTGCACACAAAAGGTTAACACTGAGCAAAGGGAAACAACAAACAAAGCAGGGACGAGCTTACCACGGACAGAAAGGTTGCCTAACAGAAGCAGGGAGAAACGAGGCAGAAGACAGACCCAGCTGCACTGCAGAGAAACAATCAAGTACACACTGGATACAACCAACACACACACACATGGAGATCACAAACAAAAGGAGAGCAAGCAAAACTCCACAAAATACACACTGTGCCACGAGCACAGACAGAGTAAGAGAACCAGAGCTCAGCTGACAGGAATTAATGCTAGAGCGTCCGTCCGCTGTAGGGAGAAGTAAGTTTAAATAGGTCTGACTTCTGACATCTGCTACTTCAGACATCAGCTCAAACCAATCAGAAGTGAGTCCCAGTCATTCCCCTGCCTGTCTCAGTAGAATCATAAGTTATATAGTTATGAGATGCTTTGCATACATTTGTATGCTTTGTATCTCATTACTATGTATCTTACAATACCTTATTTAATGTGCATTACAGCAATATAGTGCAAATTACTGCACTTTTACACATGTTAAGGGGTAAATAATATGCATTTGGGCTGTAATACATGTTAATAAGTACCCCATAAATCACAGGTTTTCTTCCTTATTGCAAGGAATTGCTTTCTTCTCACTTGTGTTATTTTGGCTACATCTGGTAAAATCCAGACCTTTTGTGACAAAAAAGAAAACTTGAGCAGTACAAAAATAAAGTCTCAAAAACAAGCAATACAAGTAGAGGCAATCAGAGTTTTACCTCATGCACAGAATTCTACCCCCCCCCCCCCCCAAAGAAAAAGCAATCAAATTGGAAGAGACTGGTGTATCCCTCCTCCTACTACTACTACTATTTAGCATTTTTATAGCGCTATAAGGCGTACGCAGCGCTGCACAAACATAGAAGAAAGACAGTCCCTGCTCAAAGAGCTTACAATCTAATAGACAAAAATAAAGTAAGCAAATCAAATCAATTAATGTGTACAGGAAGGAGGAGAGGAGGGTAGGTGGAGGTGAGTGGTTACAAATGGTTACGAGTCAAAAGCAATGTTAAAGAGGTGGGCTTTTAGTCTAGATTTAAAGGTGGCCAAGGACGGGGCAAGACATAGGGGCTCAGGAAGTTTATTCCAGGTGTAGGGTGCAGCGAGACAGAAGGCGCGAAGTCTGGAGTTGGCAGTAGTGGAGAAGTAGCTCTTGGTCCGGGTAAAAAAAAAAAATAGGCCTTATTTACTGGAGGGACAGTAGATGATGGAATCTTTAGAGCTTCCACAAACTTTTTCTTAAGAAGATCCTGAGGAGATAATCTTGATGTCTTAAAGAAGTCTTCAAAATGGAGATTAAGATGCCTACTTTGATTCTCCAATTGTTCCATCTTGTGATGGAGCAGTATCTTATCCTGAATCAAAGTTGTATTGACCTTCTGAACTCCCCTGAGATCTTCTATCTTTCTCAATCTACTAAAATAGTCTTTAGAACAGAGACAGAGAATCCACTGTCTTAATAAGGGAACTGATAGCCAGAACTGAAACAGCAACTGGGAAGAGTTACGGTCCCTGATGAATCAGTTCAACAGAAGCTTTCTTGGGAGAGTCCAGGTGAATAACTTGCTTCACTGCCTCCTGCAATTTCAAACTTCTCTCATCTCCAAACATGAACCTCTGTTACTGAGGGATGGCTCAGGGCTCTGTGTAGATGCCACGAAACCTCTCAGCTGGCACTTCCCTCCTGCTTTCAGACATAATCTGGCATGTGACCCTCTGCAAGATTTCTGGGGCTCTGGTATAATTGGCCTGCACTTGATCAGCCTTCACATCATGGGATTGTACCAGGCATGATGCTGGCCTCAATCTGTGAGAGAGACCTCAACTCTGGGCTGCCCCAGTGCACCTCTGTTGTTGACTACAATTAGATTCAAACCCTTCACAGAAGCAGACAAGCTGCAAAGAAATGGATTGAGTTTCTGCTGGACTAATACAGGTGTTGAGGTTTAAAAGGGAAAGACTCTCACCCATAATTTCCACTGAGGAGGCATTCCATAGGCAGAAACATTGAAGGAAAATAAGATGAGACCCAGGGATAAATTCACACCAACAGCCTCAGGCCATCAAGCTGTATAAGCTTTGCATTTTCCCACATGACCTTCAGCACTACTCTGTGATTTAAGCCTCAGCTCTGTTACACAACCTACTCTTGGGTTCATACAAGGCCACACATGAACTTTATGGAAACGCCTTATATAGGAACCAACCTTGAAAGGAAATCAATAGCAGGCACTTTCCCACACCCACACCCTCACTCAAAGCATAAGAAAGATGGGGGAGGGAAGAACAGTAACTTCTCAAGCAATATTATCTAACCTCAGTTATCACTGCCTCCTTTTTTTGGCAGGGGAGCTGCAATATATCCCTATATTTCCCCCTTTTATGGTCAGAGGTCTATAATCCTTGTCCCATCCTCTAACTGGATGCAGGGGCTCTTCTGGGTGTTCAAAGACCTTCTGACAAACCATGCCCCAGACTCTTTCCTGTTAGAGAGAAAGATAATCTTTCAAAGCTCTTATGTTGGTAGAATTTTACTTGCATATCCTGCTACCCCCTCCCCTCAAAGAACAAAATAACAGCACAAAATTATTCCAGATGAGGTTGTTCCAAAATTAAACAGTTAATGAGGGTACTTAATAGAATGGTTTGAACCATATGCTTCATCTGATTCCATTGCGTTTTTATCTCTCTGAAGTATAATTTCATATGTAAACTATTTTTATCCCTGCTGATCGTCCTCAACTTTTTATGTAAGAGAAACTTGCTAGCTATATACAGTATTCCCCTAAAAAGTTGTTACGAAAAAAAAACTATGCGTGTAATTGATATTGACAAAGATTAGTGAGTTTGGCCTTTCGTTTCAAGTCAACCAAGAGCCAAGGCCACATACAGACTGACCATGACTGCAGTCTGAATGGATTTCTATAGAGTTGGAAATGTGATTTCTCGTAATGCAGGAGACCCAGTCTGCAGGCTTCCTCTTTAATGGCTGCTTCACTGCAACAAGACTTCACAAAAAAGCAAAGTGAATTTGTCCCATTAAACTGAAGAGAAACTGGCTGATGGCTCTTTATCAGTGATTTCAAAAGGCTGTGGCTTTGTAATAATCTTCTCAATTCCACCCTATTCTGTCTTGATTCTGCTTTGTTCAGTCTGGCTTCCACTTAGCACCCATTTGCAAAATGCCTTTTTTTTTCTATAAATAATCCCTGAGCAACAGCATGTTTATCTGTTTCTTGCTTGTTTTCGATAGAAAACATCTGTTATGAAGATTGTTTTTGTGACCTTTTGCTAATAACAGAAAAAGACCATATGCTATATCCAGTCTACTCATCCAAACCAGCAGTATAGTCTCTATAACCCCTTCTTATTCAGAGATCTTTTGTGCTTGTCCCACACTTTCTTAAATTCTAATCCATTCAGCTCCATCACCTTCACTAGGAGGCCATATCCACTACCCTTTCTATAAAGAAGTATTTCCTTGATTACTTCTAAGTCTGCCCCCTTTTACACCCATCTTATTACTCCTCATCTAAACATTTTTACCATTAAAAAAGACCTGACTCCTGTGCATTTATACATTGGATGTATTTAAATATCATTATCATCTTTCTCTCATCCCACCTCTCCTCCAGGGTATGCATCTTGAGATCTTTAAGTCTGCTTCCATAAGCTTTATGACAGCTACCTCAGCTTCAGGAAGAGGCTAAAAACCTTTGTCTTCCCAAAGACTGCTTCATAATAATCCACCATGACTTCTACTTCCTAGTATCATCCATTGTCAATATCAGAAAAAATTGCAAACCATACAGAACACAGCTGCAAGACTAATATACAGATTGAATAGATATACTAGTGTTTCAGCTCATCTAAATAAACTTCACTGGCTTCCCATAGCAGAAAGACTCGGGTTCAAAGCTGCTTGTTTAGTTTTTCAAAACTTACAGGACTTCACCTCTGAACTGCTGACTAAGACCGCTTCGCTATATCTGGTCCAGACTAACAGACTGAAACAACAACTAATGCTAGTATCTCCCCGTACTTGGAGCCAAAATATGGAGCTCTCTACCTATTCAGATCAGAAAAGAAAACAGCTACCTTAACTTCAGGAAGAGGCCAAAATCTTTTCTCTTCCTAAAGACTGCTTCATAATAATCCATCATGACATTTACTTCCTAGCATCATCCATTATCCTTTCCTTTAATGTTTTTAGTCTCGTGCATTACACCAGTGGTCTCTAATGTTTCTCGTATCTCACACTAACCCTATCTGCTTTGTCTCACCTAGAATGTAAACTGCAATGAACCCTGGAAAGGGAATGTTTTTTTTTCCATTTTATATTTATTAATTTCAACTTTTAAACAAGTATTGCACTTGAAACAGAAAAGGTACATTTGTCTGAAATAAAGCAGTTTTAAATAAAGAAAGCAAAATCTTTAACAAAGTACACTCTAGTCCACCATATAGATCCAAGATTATCAATGCGGAGATTTTACCAATTATTACATTAGGAAATTAAGACAGGTCGCTTTGGTATCCATTTTACAAATTCAGAGCTTTAAACTCTAAGACCTTCTAGCTGAGATAAATTCAGAAAGCTGTATGGATTTAAAAAAAACATATTTAACCGACTGATAACAAATTATACACTTGCAAGGATAACGTAAAAGAAATGTAGCTCCTATCCTGCAATTTTTTTGTAAAACATTCTAAAAACTGACATATTCCAAGCAATAAATAGACAACCTTTGTTGTCTGGTCATTTAATTTTCCTCATCATGATGGTCCCAGTCACTGGTTTCTGCTTTCCTCTGTTTTCTCTTAACTCTCTTGCCAGGGCCTCTTGGTCAGTTTGGCATTTCTTCTCTCTACATATCCACTATCCATCTTCCCTTTGTGTCGCTATCACTCTGTTAGTATTTCCTGTGTTCCTGCTCCTATCATCCCACCATGTTAAGTATTCCTCTTCTCTGTTTCTGTATTCTTGCCGTATCCTTCTGTGTCCCCATCCCCCCTCATATGCCATCATTCCTGTGTGTCCCTATCCCTCACACACCTGACCAGCATCTCTTCCCCCTTTCTTATGCTTTCCTCCCCAGGAATTAAGGAAAGGTCCCTCTCTTTCCTGCCCCTGACCCCACTTCTCATGGGTTCACTATGTATTTCTCTTCCTCCTTACCTCACAGAATACATCCATATTTCATTTCCTTCTCTCTCTCTTCTATCTCCCTTCCTGTATTTCTCTTCCTTTCCCTGCAGGTCCTGCATCCTCTAGTTCTCACCCTCTTTTGTGGTATGGTAGGTCTCCCTTCCCCTCCTTCCTCCTCCCTCCCCATGGTCTGGCATCTCTCTTCTTCCCTCCCCCCTCCCTACCCCACCCCATAGGCAGTCTGGCATCTCTTTTCTTCCGTCCCCTGCTCCTGTTTGGTATCTCTATCCTTCCCCCCCCCCCCCAGCAATAATATGGTGGCTCTTTCGCCCCCCCCAATCTACCCTCCATACCCAGAATATTCCCCAGTCTCTTCTCCCCCCCATTCCTTTGTGCCCAGCATGCCCTCAAACTCCCCTTCCACCATATCTAGCATGTTCCTCCAATCTCTCATCCAGTCCCACATTCCCTTCCTCCATATTCAGAATGTCACCTGGCCTGATCTCCCTTTCCCACCTTCCTCCTTGCCCAGTGTGTCCCTTGATCTCCCCTTCTCACCTTCCTAGCCGCTGCTTGCTGAGCTGCAACATATTGTAGCAGCGATGCCCAGCCACTGCTGCTCATGCCGGCTCCACTCCACAGTTTAAAATGGCGGCTGCGACCTCTTATGGTAGTCTTGCGAGAATTCACGGACCACCATTTTAAATTGTGGAACTGGTACAGCTAGGGATCACTGCTTCCTGACCAGAAGCCAAAGTCGCTTCCTCTCAATGTATGAGAGGAGGGGGTTTTGGCATGTGAGCTACAGCCGGAGGCCCAATGCGCGTATTACACGCAAAATGCGTGTGACTTGGTATTTCTGGCCTAGTAGTTAGTGCAGTGGACCTTAAACCAAGGGACCCTGGTTCAATTTCAAATCCCACTTTAACATAAACATTTTTTTAATTGTGAGCCCTCCAGAAACAGAAATATACCTACTGTACCTCAATATATAAGCCACCTGCAAGCTTGAAGGCTACTGAAATAGTGTACATTCAGGTACAGTAGATATTTTTTCTTCCTGGAGGGCTCACAATTATAAAATAAAAGAGCCAAAGTTGTATTTGAACTGAGGTCCCTTGGTCTAAGGGCCACTGCACTAACCACTACACTACTCCTCTGCTCTACCTGGATGTCTGTATGTCCATTTTTTTCAAAATGATGCCAGGCAGATGACCCTATCCCTGTTTTTTTGCCATTCATAAGTTGGACATTTCATTTTGGAAAATGACCATTTATTTTGGACATTCTCGGCACAAAAATGTCCATCTCACAGTTATTTTTTGAACAGAAAATCTGAATGTTTTTCCTCTTTCAAACTGGCTGAGATAGACCTTTTTTTTTTTTTTTTTGGAACTTACGAGCAGGACGTCCCAATTGCAACATATTAAACCACTTTTTGAAAATGCCCCTTGTGTGATTGGTTTTGTCCCATAGTTTGTATCACAGGTTGAATTAAAAAAAACCAGTGAAGTCAATTTGCTGCATGATGTCCTGCTGCTGCCCTTACACATACTATGATATGTGCATAGAGCAGTTTACAGTTGATCCAGTACTAAGAAATAAGTCCTGGGTTAATTTAATCTTCTAAGTGCATATACAAACTCTGTATCTCTTTTCCAGGAAATGGTTGACCTAATCATTTGGGCATTGTGTGTCTCATTTTGCAAAGCACATGCCTTTGTCTAAATGTACCAGCAGAGGGATGAAACTACTCTTGCACAGTGCATATAAATACCCATAAAAAGCTTGTGCTTAGGTGACTCAGTATAAGCTAAGTGAGTATCTCTGTGACTTAAAAAAGGGGCCCGTCTCTGATGCATATCTGAAGGGTGATGCACTATAGTAATGATAAGCAACAGCAGAAGTAGATCTGTTGAAAATGAACATTCTCTTCCTTTGGGACTATAAGAAAGTCTTCCACTATACGATAGCACACATAGAACAGATGTGATGTACTAAATTAGAGGAACAAGAGAGGCCTTGTAGTCCTAGTAATGAGCTAACAACCAGGGAAACAAGGGTTCAAATCTCAATGGGCACGTCATATTCCCTTCTGGTACTCATTTACATTTGTTTGTCCTGTTTGTCTGTCCTAAATTAGATTGTAAGCTCTGTCAAGCAGGGATTGTCTCTTCATGTTCAAGTGTACAGCGCTGCGTACTCTAGTAGCGCTATAGAAATGATAAGTAGTAGTAGTAATTTACAGTATAAGTTCTTTGGGGAAGGGACTTGTTACATTTGATTTCTGCAAAAGAAAAAAGCACAGCAAGGCCTTCAAGAGTGGAATAATCGAGAGTCCTTTATTCATTAAAAACCCGACACGAGCCGCGTTTTGGAGTAAGCAACACTTGCTTCAGGAGTCCAATTATTCATATGCTCTCAAAAGCAAAAAAAAAAAAACCCAGAAGATAAACTCCCTTAATCAAACCTTCTTCCTCAATGAGGACAAATCTAACATGGATGCAAATTTAACAGCTAAAGCCTCTATAGTGATTACTGTTGGGTGTAGAAAAAACAGTGTTTTCTCTACAACTGACAGTGGTCACTATAGAGGCTGTCATATTAGCATCCATGTTGTATAGAATACTTAGCTTTATTGCAAACTAGATATAGGTTAGGTGCCGCAGATAGTCACAATAATCAGGTACAGCTGTCAGTGATCAGGTAACGCACAGGAGCAGCAGGCTCTAACTCCAGTCTGCACATCTTCAGATGCTGGTCTGAGCAGGCTGAAGGAGAAAGGACACGTGCAGAGATCAAGAATCCTATTTTTTTCATTTGAGCAGGTGTCTCACCAAACAGCATAAACACAGTAAATATTATAGATTTTATGTTTACAGGTGATGCTGGCCAGAGACAATGATAAAACAGGGAACTATATTTTTTAAAAACATGTTTGCTACTACATTGCTAACAACTTCACTAGCTGGGAAAGATGGATGAAGTCCCCCCCCCCCCCCCCCCCCCCCAGTCTTTTGTGTAGTGGTGTCATGAGAAAGATGCTGGCCTGAGAGCCTTCCATGCCAGAGTAGAAATATACATAGCTCAAAAAGATAGTAAGTTAGTAATGTAATGATAACTAAAACTAAATAAAGAAAATACTAAATTCATGATCATCACCAATCTATTTGACCAAAACGACTACAGCAGTTTCTCAGTTGACAACATTTCATTCCCCATTGACAATAATCTAAAAATTGAAGGAATAATTATAGACAAACATCTAACATTTGATTCTCAAGTTTCCTCAGTAATCACAAAATCTTTCAGGTCTCTTTGGAAACTGAAAAGGATCAGACCCTATTTTTCATCAGAAACATTCAGATTATCCCAATTCGACTATTGTAATGCCATATATGGTGGCTGTAAGGAGTACCTGTTGGAAAAAAACTCCAAATAGCTCAAGACACTGCAGCCAGGTTCATAGACAAAATCTCTCATTTTGAAAGTTCCTCCCCTTTATTAATCAAGCTACACTGGCTTCTCATCAAAGTGAGAATCACCTTCAAATTATGTGCCTTTAATTTATCTTTCAAATCCTAAATGGCACAGCTCCAGACTATATGGTACCATTAATAATCTTACCTCTAAAAAAATGTGATCTACAAAACAGTCCACTCTGCAGACTCCACATACCTAGGAACCAAATGGTGGAACTCTTTACCACTCAAAATAAGAAGTATACAGGAATATGCCAAATTCTGCAAAATCCTTAAATCGTTCCTCTTCAAGCAAACCCTTATAAAGAACATATCACAAACAACTAATTCTTACCTGAATTGGCTACTCCTTTAGTTACCATTAACCTTCTCAATGTTTCATGTACAATTTCTCATTCATAATAGATTTTCCAAATGTTGAATATTCATAGCTTCCAAGTACATCTATGATATTGTATTGTATAATTGGGTTCTTACAAAAAAAAAAATACTTTCTTATGCATTATGTAAGCCGCATTGAGCCTGCCATGAGTGGGAAAGCGCGGGGTACAAATGTAACAAAAACAAGGAGCTGCCTGTGCCTGAATCCTCAGAACCAAAGTCCACCACCCTAACCACTAGGCCACTCCTCCTCTCTGCTGTTCTGCGCTGTTCTGGCGGTATGGGGTCTGCACTGTTGGCTTTAGCACAGGAGTTCTGAGCATTGACCCCCTCAGAAATCTGGACATATGTAAAGTATAAACCGGCCTCCGCCATTCATCAGAACCTCAGAGAGGCCTTACTCAGAATTGAACCCCCCACCTCCACCCTCCCACACACATACTGCTACTGCATGTACCTAATTTTCAGCACTGTTAATATGGCATGCAATTCCCCAGGAAACAACCAACTTATTTAAAGAAGTCATAGCCCAAGAAGAAATTGAAGACTGGAAAATAATTCAAACCTCGGCACTTTCACTGTAATAGGTCATTCATTCTAATATTTTATTTATTACAAAACTCTACTTTATTTATGAGATAATATGGAAATGTCCTTACCTTTGTTACTGAACACCCAGGCTCATTCCTTCAGTATTCACAATGAAGGTGATCACTGGATGGATTTATAACTTCATCTCAGTTACTTATTTAAAGGATATTCCTGTCTTTAATATTACTAGATCAGTCCAAAGTAGAAAGAAACATTCAACTCTGTCACTTTCTCACACTGCCAAATACATCCTAGGAACTACGGGATCCCATCCACGTTCCAATTGCAGTTCCTACCAGTTTTACAGAAAACTGTCGGGTGGAGATTTAGTACTGTTCATTTTCACTACACGTGTTTTTCAGCACCTGCACTCAGCAACATGAGAGACATTTTGTACTCAGAGCTCACAACAAAACTAGCGAGAATCTGACTGTGGAATGACAATGGAATGGTGAAAGAGTGCCTTATACAGAGACAGGACACAGGTCCTGGCTTGCAACCTCCTGAGAGGTGATGAGAATGTACTTTTTCTAAATTATTATGGTGGATATGACATTACATCAACCAGAGGCTTGGGGGGTCAATGTGTGGCTTTTAGTATACCAGGTGCTAGGGATGTTCACAGACAAAAATACTGTTAGTTTACTTTTAAAATCTTTATTGATTTTCAAGGGTTTTTTAAATTTGCTTTTATTCACACATTAAATTTAATAAACACATTTTAATGTCCCTTAGAACTTTTTAATGTATGCAAAGTTATTTACTTAAAATACTTCTAGCCCATACTATCCTACTGTTCTAGGTGGGTTACAATACAACATACACAAATTAAAACCAATAAATACTACTACTACTTATCATTTCTATAGTGCTACTAGACGTACGCAGCACTATACACTTGAACATGAAGAGACAGTCCCTGCTCGACAGAGCTTACAATCTAATTAGGACAGACAAACAGGACAAACAAGAGATAAGGGAATATTAAAGTGAGGATGATATAATAAGGGTTCTGAACAAGTGAATAACATATATGCATAAATTTATGTTAATGTACATTAAATTGATTTTATGTACACTCTGGGCTCCTTTTACCAAGCGGTGGTAAAAGGGGCCCTGCTGTGGCATCAGCATGTGGGTTTGCTGTGTTCTGAGACCCCCCTTTTACCGCTGCCGGTAAAAGGCTTTTTTTTTTTTAAAGCAAATGGCTGTGTGGTAAGTTAAACACTTGCCGCATGGCCATTTCTTGAGGGAGCCTTTACTGCCTCCTATTTAAGAGGCAGTAAGGGCTTATGCGGTATCCTGGCAGTAACCAGGCAGCATGTGGCGCTTCTGGAAATGGTTTGCATTGGGAGTCAGAACTACTGCCAGGCTACCTGGGGAGCCTGGCGGTAGAGAAAAATTGCCGCATGGCAAGCCTGTGGTAGGCCTATCGCATTTTCGTAAAAAGAGCCCCTATATTTTTTAAGGTTAATGAACTTAATGATGCTAACAAACACAAATCTTTGCAAGGTGTAGCTTTAGGGCTAAAGAAAACTGGGACAAAATTGCCATTTTTGTGAAAGCAATGTAAACGTGGGAACTTTACTGCCAAGATGACTTTGAGTGACATTGCCTAGTCCAGTTGATCAGTCAGTATTCCATGACATATAGCACAATGACCTTTCAACTGGAAATGATGGTTCATTGATTCCCATTATGCTATCTTTCATTAATATTCTGCCAACTCCTTTTGTGTTGGTTGGTACATTTTCTCTTTGCAATAAAGCTGAAGCAGCATTGATCCCACGGTGAGTTGGCAGGTGCAGAGGAAAGACTGTTGACATAGGAGGCATCTATAGGGGGAGCTCTTTCACATAGTGGCTCACTGCATTCCTCGGCATCCTCCATCTTCACCTTGCCTTTGTGACTCCTAGTCTTGAACTGCCTGCATCCTTCAATCGCTGGGGACCCTTATTGCCCTGAACCTGGTATTGCCAGGGCTGAATGAGATCTGCAGAAACCAAGGGACACAGGTAGGAGGTGAGAAGGGACTGAGGAGAGGTTTTAAAAATGTTTGTGGGCCAAGTTTGGAGGGTTTAATCTGTTAGGGGTTGGAGTGGGGATGGGGGAAGAGAAAGAGGTGGGATGTCAAACACCATTAGCAAGAAGGAAAGAGAGGTTCAGCTGGAGAATATTGGTATTGGGTAGTGGAGGCTGGGGTAAAAAGAGGGAGTGGGGCAAGAGGAGAAGAGAAAGGTCAGTGAGAAACAGAGAAAGAAGAATTGTGAGGTTATGCAAGAGCACAGAGCACAGTGGAAGGCTGGGGAAAAAGGGAGAGCGAAGGGTTACAAGCAGAAGAGAGAGTGTGACTGCTGGGCTGGAGATGGAAATTGAGAGTGTGTGTGCTGAGATGGGAAAATTCAAGAATGGGGTCAGAGAGAATGAGTGTTAAGGAGGTGAATCAAGCAGTCTGGAGAGAGCAGGTTGAAGGAGGCCACAGTGCCAAGTGCGTCTCCTTTTGAAATGCAAGGCGCTAAAGCAAGGTTTCACAACCAAGTTCTTGGAACACATCCAGCCAGTTTGATTTTCATGATTTCCATACTAAAAATGAATGAGATAGATTTGCATGCACTGTTTCCATTGTATGCAAATCTATTCATGCATATTCCTTGCAGATATGCTGAGAACTTGACTGGCTGTGTGTGTGCTGACACCTTTGAAATTCAGCATTCTAGGCAGTGGCCTATGCTTAAATCCAGGCTGATTCTACCTTTATGGTCCTTATAAATTACTGCAATTAAAACATAATTTAAAAGTACAAAATCAGTAACCTTTCTAACAAATAAATTACTACTAAGTACAATTTCGTTTTCCTATCTCCATGACATTGAAACAAGCTTCTTGAAACATTGGTATGAATTTTCAGTGTTCATCTTAGTTTGGAAGAGCTTCAGAAAGCTTGGTAGATCATTTTAGTTGTGTTCTATGTTTTTTGTTTACATACTTGATTGAAGTTGAAGAAAACCAGAGGTCCATCAAGTCCACCCTTCATCTCTAATACTATCCTTCTAAGACTCCTTCAGGCCCAAGAGCCCATGGATATGCACCTTTCAGTTATACAGGGGCAGGCAATAGCACATCTAACAAATTGAGAAGGAACAATTTTCAAAAGCCAGGTACCAGGCTGTCTGAAAATTAACTTGCACGTGGATAAAACTGTTCACGGAGTTCCACACAACGTTTGCTTTTACCTGTGGGGAAAAATAAGAGCGCTCAGAGGGGTTAAGTCGCTCCTGCTTCTACAAAGTATGGAAGTCTGGGGGGTGGCCTGGGCCATGCTAAAATGACTTGGGGGGGCAGCTCAGGCTGGACCTGGCATGGCCTGGCCTAGCTAGGGAAGGGGCCAATGGGCCGGGCTGGGCCTTGCCTGGCCTAGCCTAGGTAGGGGGCACTGAAGGAGGGGCTGAGGGGGCCAGGAGAGGGATGACATTGGACCACCAGGGTTTATTTATTTATATGAGGGAAGGGGGGGGGGCTGATGTTCAAGTCGAGTCTGGTCAGGTTGAAGAGAGAACATTAGACTGCCAGGTATTTTGGGGGGGGGGCCATTTTTTGCGGCCTGATGAAGCAGGTTAGTTGGGTTGGAAGGAGAGAAGAAGCGCCCCTAGACACCTCTCCTCTCAACCAACCCTTCTACGCTTCCCTGGACCTAGTGTAAAGTTTCCTTCACTAAATGCACCTGAGAAACTTTTTTTTGGACATAGCTGCAGGGTAATTAATGACTACATTTAAACACATTTACATGCGGTCTGCAGTAATGGTTTCAGCGCAAGTTTATAACCGCATGTTAACGCTTGTGGTACTTTTGAGCATCGGCTCCTTTGTCTGTAGGCAGTTTTCAAAAGAAGAGTAACAGAGGACTAGACAAAATGTACTAGTTCTTGTACTAGTATGTTGGAGCAGCTCTTGCACAGGTGTAACTTCCCCATGACTGGTTTTGAACAGGAAAGAATTGCAGTTATTAGCTCCGTGCACAAAAATAGGCTTTGAAGTGTATGGCACACTCATATAACTTATTACCTAGTTACTGATTAGATGTGTGCCCAAGAAGTTTAATCCATTTCTTTTCCCTCAGAGTTTGTGACTAGGGTCTAGGACTTGTGTTCTCCCCTACGCTGAAGTAGGAAATTGATTCACTGGTGCCACCTAATGGAAAATGCTGGTAATGTTTGTAGCCAAGAAGTGAAACTCGGGCATTTTATTGTATCAAATGGATTCTCTCTATTAATGGTGAAAATGAGAATCTAGATGCTGTGAGACCCTCATCCTCAGGGCACACGGGGCACAAAAAGAGTCTGTAACAGAATCAAAATCAAATCTCAGGATATCCTCAGGCTATATCCCTCAAACTTCGGCCTTTGGAAAAGGAGACACAAACACAATATTTTTCTAATGTAAAAATATTATACATTCATCTGTTTCAAAGTCAGATCATTTATTTTAGCTCTGTTTAGATACAGCAGCAGTTCAAGAGAAACCACTTTCCTACCCCCCAAAAAGGGCAATGGAGATAAAGGCCTCATCTCTTCACTGGCTGTAATTACTCTAGGCGACTGAATTGACTGCTTCATGAATGGAATGGGCGACATAGTCAAGGTTCATGGAGTTCAGACTGGACATGTTGATCTGGCCATTTGCACCAAGATGGACGTGCCGATGGATATGCAGGAACTCTACCTGTGAAGCTAAGGAAGAACAGTAGTTTCGATGTGTGTTACCATGCTTGCTTCCCTTTTACTAAAGGGTTGTCGTGTGGCAATGGGCTTGCTGCACGGCAACCTGGAACTACCGTTGGTCTAGCTCAGGTGCCGGCAGTAGTTCCACCCCCAGAGTGCAGCATTTCTGGCGCTAGCAGAAATATTTCAAAAATATTTCCGCAGGGGTTTACCTGGGGGTAATTGGGCAGCGCTGTGTGCTGCCTGATTACTGCTGGGTTAGCGCAGGAGCCCTTATTGCCACTTCAATCAGTGGCAGTAAGTGTTCCCTCCAAAATTGCTGTGCAGCAAGTGCGAACGTACTGCACAGCCATTTTATTTTCGGGCTTTTTTCCTGCTGTGGTAAAAGGGGCCCTGGTGCATGGCAGAAACAGCCACTGCTACTAGCGCAGGGCCCCTTTAACGGCAGCTTAGTAAAAATTAATCAAATCAAACGAGAGGCTGGAAGAACAATGCCCATCATTGGAAGTAATGTACATAGAAAGGGACTGCAAAGAAGAGAGAATAGGAAGAGAGAGAAAAGGAGGACAGGTAGGGTGGGAGATAGGTAGGAGGAAAGACAATTGAGGACAAAGGAAGGGAGATGTGAATGGGCAGGCATGGAAATGAGTCCATAACACTTCAACTTGAAATTGCGTCAATCAGAATCCACAACAAAACCCTGTCTGACCACTTGAACGCCGTCCTGTTTAACAGACCACCAGGAAATTGGAATGAAGGCCAGACTATCTTCACTGACTTCATTTCAAATACATGTGCTACCAACTCCAACATAGGAGACATCAACCTTCATCTAGAGGACCCAAACTCTACTAATGCATGAGAATGTAAGGAATTCATTCATGGGACCTCACATGGCCACAAATGCAACCAACCCATGTCAAAGGGCATACACTGGACCTAATCTCACACAAAGTACCAATAGACCAGAACCTAATAATAACAAATATTGAATGGTCAGAAACAACATGGACCGATCACTACAAACTAAACTTGTCACTAAAATGGCAGAAGAAAGTCTCGTACCGCACACATGAACACACAACTTATAGAACCAGAGGCCAAATAGACCCGGAAACATTCTGGCTACAGATATACAACAATGAATGGACAGCACAAACGGACTCCACACACTACTTCACAGAATGGGACAAACAATGCAGAAGCATTCTAGACAAAATAGCGCTCTTACAAACAAGAACCTCATGCAGGCACAACTCTATACCATGGTTTAATGATGATCTGATAAAACTAAAAACACAATCCAGAAAACTCGAATGAGCATGGAAAAAAATAAAAGATGAACACACACTCAATACATGGAAACAGATACAAAGAAAATACAAATGCGCAATAAGACAAATCAAAAGGACATACTATAAAACTAAAATAGGGCCCGACTACAAAGACACGAAGAAACTATACCAACTTGTGAATAAACTACTAGACACTACAGTGGTCACTGAAACCAATACAGACATCCCATCTGCAGACAAACTCGCTAAATACTTCAATGAAAAAATTATAAACCTACGCAAAACGCTACCTCAGAACAATACTGATATCAAACACTTCATCAATAGTCTGGATCCAAACCTTGGAGAATACCCAGCTGACCGAACTTGGTCAAACTTCACACTCCTTACCGTTGAAACAGTCACTCAAGTGATCAAAAGGTTCTCCAGTACCCACTGTAAACTGGACACCTGCCCCAGCTACCTACTAAAATCCACCCCTGACCGCTTCACAACAGACCTCACATCCCACCTAAACTACATGCTCCAACAAGGTCTTTTCCCTGAGGAATATGGCAAAATCCTGCTCACCCCAATCCCAAAAGATACCAAGAAAAAAACATTCGAACTTGCCAACTACCGACCAGTTGCATCTATCTCACTAGCAGTTAAACTGATGGAGAGCATGGTGACCAAACAGCTTACTGACTACATGGACAAGTACTCTATACTACACGAATCACAATCAGGATTCCGCCCCTACCATAGTACTGAAACTGTCCTAGTCACTCTCCTGGCCAAATTCAAGCAGGAAATAGCTACAGGTAAAAGCATACTTCTTCTCCAATAAGACTCCTTGACCACTTCGGAATTGGTGGAAAAATACTTAATTGGATCAAGGGCTTTCTAACCACCAGAATATACCAAGTTAAATCAAAATCAAACTCAAACACATCACCACCGTGGAAAGCAGCCTGCGGGGTACCTCAAGGATCACCATTATCACCAATACTGTTCAACATAATGATGATCCCACTGGCAAAGTCCTTATCCAATCAAGGCCTCAACCCGTTCATCTATGCAGGAGATGTTATAATCTACATTCCCTTCAGACATGATTTGACAGACATAACCAATGAAATCAAGGTAGGCTTGAACATCATGGACTCATGGGCAAACTCATTCCAACTGAAACTGAACACTTAAAAACACACTGCCTCATCCTTTCATCTCAACACAACAAATACAAACCCATAACTATAAACACCCCAGAACACACCCTCCCTATCTCAGACAGCCTAAAAATACTCGGTGTCACAATCGACCGCAACCTTACTCCTGAGAGCCAAGTAAACTCCGTAACAAAGAAAATGTTCTACTCAATGTGGAAACTTAAACGTGTAAAACCATTCTTCCAGAGGGAAATATTTCAAAACCTAGTACAATCAATGGTTCTAATCCATGCAGATTACTGCAATGGAATCTATGTGGGATGTAAAGAACAGCTCAGAAAGAAACTCCAGACCACCCAAAACACAGCAGCCAGGCTGATATTTAGTAAAACAAGATTCGAAAGCACCAAACCCCTCCGAGAAAAGCTGCACTGGCTCCCAATTAAAGAACAGATCATCTTCAAAATCTGCACCCTGGTCCACAAAATCATCTACAGCGCTGTCCCAGGATACATGACAGACCTTATAGACCTACCAACTAGAAACCGAACCAAATCATCACGAACATACCTAAACCTTCATTACCCAAATTGCAAAGGACTCAAATACAAAACAACCTATGCATCTAGCTTCTCCTTTATAAGCACACAACTATGGAACACACTCCCAAAAGCTGTGAATAAAATCCATGACCATCTAAACTTCAGGAAATCACTTAAAACCAACCTGTTCAAAAAGGCTTACCCTACTGACCCAACGTAACTCCCCACACCCGGCAACACAGCAAAACCAATGATCATACTGGACAATATACAACCTTCCCTCCCTTTCGACCCTCATGGTGCCTGAAACACACCGACCTTATTCGACCACAATATAACCTTGTATTTGTTCTCTACTGGACTTGGCGAACGCCTTTACGGTACTATGTAAGCCACATTGAGCCTGCAAATAGGTGGAAAAATGTGGGGTACAAATGTAACAAAGAAATAAAAATAAAGGAAAAAGAAAAGCAATATGGATGCAGTTAGGGGGAAATGGATGGAGAAAGGAGAGGAAATGGAAACAAAATGGGAGGAGAAGCATAATGCTTTGTGTTCTTCTCTCATTCTCTTGATAATAGCATCTGATCTGTGTTTCTCCATTGGAATAGACCCCACATACACCCTTCCCCTAACTCCCAACCACTTACACCAGCACCTGCTCTGTCCATTCATCCTGTGTCTCTTTTAGCCATTGGAATCCTACAGCAAATGGCAGTTAAAACCTATGTACCAGATGCCCTTTCACAGCTTGAGACTGGGCTGTCAGACTACTGCTGGAGCTTGCATTTAGCTACTTACCACTCAACCCAGAGAAACTGTATATTCCCGTCTGTTTAGTGATATGGTCCCAGGTCCCAAGCGTACCCAGTGCCCTCAGCTTGTCTTTCAGGTTCTTTCTATTGAGCATAAGATGTTTGGCCATCATCCGTATACTCCGTTTCCTTAGGAAAAGAAAGTAGTGTGATCCTTCCAATCTTGTGTTCAATTCTGGTCACCGCATCTCAAAAAAGATATAGTGGAATTAGAAAAGGTGCAGAGAAGGGCAATGAAAATGATAAAGGGGATGGGACGACTTCCCTATGAGGAAAGGCTAAAGTGGCTAGGGCTCTTCAGCTTGGAGTAAAGGCGGCTGAGGGGTGATATGATAGAGGTCTATAAAATAATGAGTGGAGTGGAAAAGGTAGATGTGAAGTGTCTGTTTACGCTTTCCAAAAATACTAGGACTAGGGGGGCATGCAATGAAGCTACAAGGTAGTAAATTTAAAACAAATCGGAGAAAAGTTTTCTTCACTGAACGTGTAATTAAACTCTGGAATTCGTTGCCAGAGAATGTGGGAAAGGCGGTTAGCTTAGCGGAGTTTAAAAAAGGTTTGGACGGCTTCCTAAAGGACAAGTCCATAGACCATTATTAAATGGACTTGGGGAAAATCCACTGTTTCTGGGATAAGCAGTATAAAATGTTTTGTACTTTTTTGGGATCATGCCAGGTATTTGTGACCTAGATTGGCCACTGTTGGAAACAGGATGCTGGGCTTGATGGACCTTTGGTCTTTCCCAGTATGGCAATACTTATGTACTTATGTAGATGGCCACAGCATCATATACGACCATCAAAATAACAACTTGGGGGGGGGGGGTGAAATGCAACTTTACCAAGGAAGTAGAGATTGTTTAATTTAGTGAATAATCTTACAAATTGTGATGATTTGAAATTAGAACATACTAGTGTTTCTCCAACAGCTGATATGCTAGCTTGTTACTTTAGGGTTGTGGTTGCTAAAATTCAGCAACAACTTCGATTATAGCTGGGAATCAAGTTGAATCTAACATGTTAGATAATATCTCAGTAGATCGTATGTGGAATAACTTCCAATCTCTGGAAACTGAGCAGGTTAAGCAGTTGCTATATAGATCTGCAAAATCAAATAGCTGTCTTGATCCATATGCGGTATATTTAATGAAGTCTGCCAGTGACACTTATTTTGTCAGCATTGATATTCTGGATTAATGATTGTTTATTAAATGGTAATCTTCCATCATTATGGGGAGATATTGCTCTTACACCAATTTAAAAAAATCCCAGTGAAGACTTGCGAATGGTTAGTAATTATTGTCCTATTACCTCAATCCCGTTATTTGTTAAAATAATGGAGGGATATGTGTCTAAAATGTTAGATGAGTACTTAGACGATAGGAATATTTTGCATCTAGTTCAGTCTGTTTTTTGTAAAATATTATGGCACCAAGACAGTGATTACTTCTATTGTTGCCAAGGCTAAAATGTTGCTAAGCCATGGTCAAAATGCAATTATGGTTCAATTCGATGTCTGCTGTGTTCAACCTGGTCAACCATGACATTTTGCTGTTCAGGTTGAGCGATATAGGGATAGGTGAGAAGGTTTTGAGCTGGTTTAGAGGGTTTTAAACAGTTTGTCATTATAGAGTGCAAAAGGTTGGTAATATTTTTATGGGTTGGACCCCTGATTATGGGGTTCCTCAAGGGTCACCACTCTCGCCATCATCATTCAATGTGTTGCTCCAACGAGTTGAAGATTTCATTCTTTGTCTATGCCGATGATATTACTTTGTTGTTACCGGTAAAAGGGGACTGGAGTGATACATTGAAAGATTTGGGAATCTGTGTGCAGATAATAGAAGACTGGATTTCTACCCATAGACTTAAGTTGAATCCAGAAAACCTAAGGGCCCTGTTTACTAAGCCGCGCTGTAGGCGTGCTAGCATTTTTAGTGTGTGCTAAAAATTAGCAAGCGCTAATGCTAGAGATACTGATATTTTCCTATGGGTTTCTCTTGCATGAGTGTGCGCTAAAAACACTAGTGCACCTTATTAAACAGGGCCCTAAATTTCTTTGGTTGGGTTTGTTTGATCCTATTAAGTTTCACTTTGCAGTTTTCTCTTGGAACAAACACATTCTCACTTGATTTTTGTTCTAGAATATTAAGAATGGAGATAGATAGATAGATAGATAGATAGATAGATAGATAGATAGATAGATAGATAGATAGATAGATAGATAGTATATTAACATTTTCCCAACTTATAAAATCTTTAACTAAGAAACCATTTCATGCATTAAGGAAATTGAGAACAATTCGAAAATATTTTGATTTTGATAAATTTAGATTATTAGTTCAGGTTCTAACCTTATCTAGATTAGATTACTGTAATATTATATACAACGTCTGCTCAAAAAATCTTGGAAAATGACTGCAACTCATTCTAAATACAGCAGCACATGTAATATTTTTGGTTGGTAGATTTATACCTGCTATCCCTTTGCTGGTTAAACTGCACTGCTTACTGGTTGAAGCCAGGATCGAGTTTAAATTATTAACAGCTGTGTTTAAAGTTATCTACGGTGATGCACCACAGTATTTATCCAACCTTGTTCAGTTTTTACACAGTAGTTCAATTACCAATGTGACAACTCGTGACTGTATGTTATTAAAGTTTCCATCAGTTTCTTTCTTAAGATTTAAGAAGACATTTAATACTTGTCTTCAGGGTCTTTTTACTAAGCTGCGGGGAAAAAGGCCCCGCAGTACCGGTGGGGGCCATGTTTCCCGCGCTAGGGCCCTTTTTACCACAGTGGGTAAAAAGCCTCCCCCCAAAAATAGCCACATGGTAAAATAACCCTTACCGCGTAGCCGAATGGCAGGGATCACTTACCACCACACATTGAGGTGGTGGTAAGGGCTTCTGTGGTAACTTGCTGGTAACCGGGCAGCGTGTGGTGATGCCCAATTTACTGGGTTAGCGCCACGCTAGAGAAATAAATTTCCAGAAATGGTGCGTGCTCCAGCCAGAACTACTGCCGGCAACCACGTTGGGCCGGCAGTAGTTCCAGATTAGCGAGCGGTAAGCCGACATTGGGCTTACCGCCTTTTAGAAAAGGACCCCCTTCATTATTTGGTTGCGTGTTTATGGAATGTTTTACCATTAGAAATGCGAATACATAGGCACTGCCAAGTATATCGTAAAGCTCTTAAAACATTCTTGCTTCAACAACATTTAACATAATCAGGTTTGTTTACAATTTGGTTTTTTAAGGTTATGATAATTGATTTATGATAAGATTCCTGAGGTCATGTCTCAGTTTTCTTTTTACATCTGCAATGAACTATATATTAGGTATTTGTGGACAATAAGCCCTGTGTAACATAACATAATATAGCATAGCATAACATAATGTGCATTCATTTCCAAAACATTTGGTTCATTATCCTGTCTTAAAAAATTCAATGCATGCCAAATCAATTTGATCCACATTAACCAATAAATGAATGCATAACACATTAAAATGTTGTAACACGTATTAATGGTTTTTTATATTAAAGCAAATTTTGAAAGCAAATGAAAAAAATGTCCAAAAATGACCCCAAAAAGATGTCTTAGCCTAATAATCTATCATCTCTACCCAATGAACGAGATGTTTCTTGTTTAATGGAGGATAAGTAAAGACTTCAAAAGATGTTGGGTTTCATTCACTGCTCATGCCTGCTTTCATGCATGATCATCCACAGATGGATGTTCATCTAGGGGACCACAGGGAGGGATTAAGACATAGGCAAGCTAGGCAAATACCTAGAATTCAGAGATTTAGGAAGAACGCTCTCAGATGTGGTAATTCAGTGGCTTTCAAGGCAGATTTTTGACCTGGTTAATCAGCTGTTAGGAGAAAGAATAGTATGTATGGAGTGAGGTGGGGAAATCAGACCCTCCGCTGCCTACTGAAATCTGTATATTTTCCTCACCCTCAGAGCATTTTCTCCAGTCCACAGGAGGAACGATGCTTCTTATCTGCTGTTTCCTCCCATGCCAGTTCTCCTGTGTAGTGGAGGCAAAACCATGGGAGGGCCACCCAAGTCAGCAGCAGTGGCATAGGCCAATAAGAGAAGAATGTCTGTACTTGTCTAGTTGATCTCGATTACCCCCTCATTTATTTTGGAGAACATTGTCAATCACAAAACAATGAAATTTGTCAGATGAATGATTCCTAGCAATACAGTGTGACACAAGAGGTGCTCTCATCTTTCTTCTATTAACACAAGAATGATGTTCAGTAATCCTTTGGTGTAAAGAGAATCGTCTTTCAAACATTTTGTATTTATTTTATTTATTTATTTGGATTTTGCTTACACTTTGTTTCAGTAGTAGCTATATTCAGGTACATTAGGCATTTCATACCACTTCTGGCAGGTACACTGTAATACAGCATAATTTGATTGACTTGTGGTCTTCTGCTTCAATGTAAATCTTTTTCCATTCACTGGATTTACAAATTCTGAAATTTAAGTTGTAAATCGAACAAGTTTTACAATGGTCACAACGAAAGTGACAGTTCTGATTTTGTATCTCCCTTTGTTCTACAAGCTTTTCTTGAGGTAAATATGCAAGATATTTCCAATGGATGGAAAAAGATTTACATTGAAGCAGACCACCACATGTCAGTCAAATTATGTTATATATGTATTACAATGTGGGTGCCAGATGTGGTATGTTGGAAAGACAATTCATACGTTACATCAAAGGGTTATTGAACATCACCTCTTGTGTCAAACTGTATTGCTACGAATCATTCGACACATTTCATTGTTTTGCAATGTACTGTCTAGTGCCAACCCATGTTAGCCTCAGGCTACATTAAAAAAATTAGTTCTGTCTATGCCACTGCTCTGTGCTCAGAACCACCTAGGGCCACTGATTGTGGTAATTTAAAAATGTATTTATGTTATGATGGGGGGGCCTGACACACTTGGTTGCCTAGGGGTCTCCAAAGTGTTATTCCTGCCCTGGTGGGCCACCATTATATCCCCTGCCCATGGCTCTGGTGCTATGTGTCATACATTTCTTCATCTGCAGTTTGACTTGGTTCAAATATCCCTAGACAAACAACTTATTAGAGGCAAATGCAAGATAGAGAAGGACTTCAGGCACTAGAATGCTTTGAGATGCAAGTTTTAAAAACCAACTCATGCAAGACGGGTGAAGCAGTTCCTAATAAGATCACATCTGTGAATCTAAGGTCCCTGGGCTACTGTCCACGTAAGAACCACTGCTTAATCCCTTTACATACGCAACTCCTACTGATGAAATCCCTTTTCAGTTTATAAGAATCCTTGCTTTAAATAAAGAAGACATGGGCTGCAATATGTAAGCACTAAGCAATTTGGCATGTGATGCACTTAGAAATATTTCCCAGGTCATGCAAAAACATCTGCTGGCCCTATTAAAAGATCTGGGTTTTATAATTACTTGTGTGTTTTAGGAAATTAGAGTACATTAGTATGCTGGAAAACCCAAGGAGACCTAGAACTAGTGTCTATTTGATGGAGAGCAGAATACTACCTTCAACCTGATAGGAAAAATTTAAAGAAGTGATATTGGGGAATCACTTTAGACTTTTTCCTTTTTGTTCACTCCTTTCTGTTTTAATAACCTTTGCTTCTGATGGCCACTACAATCAGCTTGAAAGGAAAAAGTGAACCTCAGGTAGAGGTCCAAACAAGCCATCAGGGACAGGCAGAATCAGCCCTTGTTTAACCTCCATTGCATCAGCAATGGCAGAAACAATAAGTAAAATCAGGACAGGCTCAATCTGACCCTTGTAACTTGCTAGTAAACCTAACCACGAAAGAGAAGCGGGGCTTGGGTGTGATTGTATGTGATGATCTTAAGGTGGCCAAACAAGTAGAAATGTGACGGCAAAAGTTAGAAGGCTGCTTGGGTGCACAGGGAAAGGAATGGCCAGTAGGGAAAAGGAGGTGATAGTGCCTCTGTATAAATCTCTAGTGAGACCTCATTTACAATACTGTGCACAATTCTGGAGACAGCACCTTCAAAAAGATTGAAACAAGATGGAGTCGGTCCAGAAGGCAGCTACTAAAATAGTCAGTGGTCTTCATAATAAATCATATGGGGACAGACTTAAAGATCTCAATATGTATACTTTGGAAGAAAGATGGGAAAGAGGTTAGAAATGTTTAAATACCTCTGTGGCTTAAATTGCACAGGAGGTGAGTTTCTTTCAATTGAAAGGAAGCTCTGGAGTGAGAGGAATAGGATGAAGGTGAAAGGGCATAGACTCAGGAATAATGTAAGGAAATACTTCTTCATGGAATGAGTGGTGAATACATTGAACAACCTCCCAGTGGAGGTGGTGATGAAGACTGAATCTGAATTCAAGAAAGCTTGAGACAAGTACATAGAATCTGTAAGGGAGTGGAAGGGATAATAGGTGGCACAGATGGGCAGACTAGATAGCTCATATGGTCTGTATCTGCCTTTATTTTTCTGTTTCTATGATAAAGATTCTAGGTTTTCATTTAGTTTGATTTTGAAACTTATATCAGCTGGGGTTTTTTTTTCTGTATCTCAGACTTCCTTACCAATCATTGAAGAGGGTCGGGTTGTTGAGTACTGTGGTCACAATTCGAGCTCCCAGATTTGGTGGATTAAGCCATGTCACTTTCACAATCAGGTCCAGCTGAGATCGAATGTTGATGAGGGTCTTGTTGTTCTTTGTTATCACAATAAGATTGCCAACGTTATCATCTGCAAGTAGAAAATATCCCATGAAAGAACATTTATGCTGTTAGTTCAGAAAATGTCAGCAAACCAAAGAGCCAGCTGAAGACAGTAGAATTGGTTTAATTCTACTTGATTTACCTTTTATTTTTTTCCATTCTTTTGTCTATGACAGTTGTTCTCAATCCAGTCCTCAGCACACATTCAGGTTTTTTTTTTCAGAAATCTACAATCAATATGCATGAGATAGATTTGCATACAAAGGAGGCAGTACATGCAAATCTACCTCATGCATGTCTCTGTGGATAGCAGAAACAACAGACTATCAAATAAAGTTCAAAGAATTTATAAGGCTTTAATTGCACTAAAGAAATACTATGCCCAATGTGGCCACATTTCACCTGCAAAGGCTGCATTAGGGGCAGTAACTGTTAATCAAATAAAACAACCAAAATTCAAATCATAAATAATACCATAAATATGTAGGAACCTGTGGATTTTTGTACAGAATTTGTGCATAGAAAATTCCACTAGGTTCCTCCAATGAAAGCATAAACGAGAAGTTGCTGATCTGACTGGTTGCCGTGCAGAAAGGTACACTTAAGTGAGCTGGAAGATGATGTCAGTAACCAGAGGAAATGGGAGTGTCCCAAGCCCTAATTGGTGAAAGTCAGAAAGTTAGGAGGAGTTTCACTCCTGGAGGGAAAGTTAGAAAAATACATAAGGGAGCTCCTAGATTTGAATTTTGTCTGTTGGCTTCAGCCTCCCGAGCACCGACCCATGTAACAGGGAGAGCCCTCCAGCAAAAGGTCTCCAGCTTTTTAGACACAGAAGACATACTTAAGTGCCTAAACTCTGCAACACAATGAAACCAAAGCTTGTAAAAGACTCTGCATAACTCTTCCTCTCTATAATTCCCCAATGTGTATAACACATGAACTTTATTCGATCACATCAACTCCTTGTATTTGTTTCTCTACCGGAGATGGCGAACGCCTCTACGGTACAATGTAAGCCAAATTGAGCCTGCAAATAGGTGGGAAAATGTGGGATACAAATGTAACAAATAAATAAAGAAATAAAATAAATAAATAAAAATACTTACAGCAGTGTTGTACTAACACAGTCATCACATTCAGGATCCTGTTTACAAAGGCGTGCTAGTGTTTTTAGTGTGCACTAAAAATTAGCACACACTAACCATGTAGATGCCCATAATATTCCTATGGGCGTCTACACAGTTAGCACATGCTAAAAAGGCTAAACAGGGCCCTTAAACTGTATCTTGTTACAGACAGGCAGTGGTGTACCAAGGGTGGGGTGGTCCACCCCGGGTGCAAGCCGCTGGAGGGGTGCAGAGAGCAGCCGCATGCCTGTCGGCTCCGCTGGTTCCCTGCTCCCTCTGCTCCCTCTGCCCCGGATCAGGTTACTTCCTGTTCCGGGGCAGAGGGAGCAGGGAGCCAGCGGAGCCGAGAGCCGCGCGGCTGCTCCCAGCAGCTAAGAATGCACCGGGGGGGGGGGGGGTGCGCATCGGCGATCCGCCCCGAGTGGCAGCCGACCTAGGATCATCACTGTAGACAGGATTCAGAAGTGTCACCCAGACCTCTGACCTGCTGTTTCTTTGCTAGGGTGTGAGGCTGGAAATTGGCTACCAATCCAAATATTGCAGAGTCTGTCAGTCAGAGCCTAAACCACCAGGTGGGAGAGGGGGGCCTTATACGGTTCCTGAAACAAAACCCCAGCACCCATGGGCTTATCCTACTGACCTCCTAATTTCAAAAATAACCTGATTGAGTTGACGGATAATTAGATGGATAAGTCATCAGAGACATGATCCAAGGGGCAACAACCATAAATAATTTTAAATGTCAAGCCACCTTAAAATCTATTCGAGCTCTTACAGGCAGCCAATGTAAATCTTATAGCAGTGGAGTGGCATGATTGAATTTCATACAACAAAAATCAGTTTAGCAGCACAATTCTGTAAAAATTGCAGCCTAGCTTGAAATGTCTGATGAATGCCCACATATAGGCAACCTGGGGCAAGATAATTGCTTGAACCAAAAGTTTAAACTGTTAGCTGTCATAGCTTAAAAAGACCTTTTTACTCAAACTTTTAATTAGACATTCTATTGTCAAATGTGAGTCTAGTATAAATCGAAGAACCCTGGAAGACATTTCAAAGCCCAAGCATTCCCCTGTCTTAAGTGTAATTCTTTCAAGAATATTCACCACAGAAGCGCTAAAGTATGACAATTTCGTTTTAACAGTATTAAGTTTTAGCAGATTTTGGGATGCCCAAAGATGTGTTTTCTCTATACAATCTTTAACTAAACTATCCACAACAGAGTTCCCAGGTGGCAATGGCACCAAGATAAAAAATATCATCAGCATATGAAGAAACATAGCATTGAGATGAATTTCCCAACAAATTCATATATGAGTTTCCAAATGCCACGACCTAACCCTACGAACCCACCTATTCATCACCTGATCCTGTGACAACGGCAATGACTCAGACCACGCCTCCTCTAACTTTTCCCTATGCTTACCCTGACCCTATCCCCTGATTATCTTAATCTAGCCTAAAACTAGCACCTCCTCCTATCTCCTTTACCCTCTCTCCCTTATAATATTACCTATCTACACATCCCCATTACTCTGCCAAGCTTAGCCTGCTCTCTCTGTACTATACTTTGTAATCCTACTACTATGTAAGCTATACTTTGTAATCCTACTACTATGTAAGCTGAGTGGGAAAGCGCGGGGTACAAATGTAACAAACAAACAAACAAATAAATAAATATAGAGGGTCTTTTACAAAGCTGCACTAGTGTTTTTAGCTCATGGTAAAAATCAGCAGGTGGTAAATGTCAAGATGCCCATTATATTCCTATGGGCATCTTGGCGTTTACTGCTGGCAGATTTTTACCAGGAGCTAAAAATGCTAGCGCAGCTTTCTAATAGCCCCCCATAGATATTAAATAATATAGGGGGCAATGGTGAAACTTGGGGGGGGGACTCCGTAGGTAGGAGTCCAACTTTTAGAGAATTCCTCATTCTTTCTGACACAGTAGCATCTATTTTATTAAAAATTCTGCAAACCATTTCAGAACAGCTCCTGAAAAACCAAGTTCGTTCAATTTATTTAACAAAAGGGTGTGATCTACTGTGTCAAAAGCCCCAGATATGTTAAATTGTAACAACACTGATGAAACATTATGGCTTAATAGCCGCCTAACCTTACTGACTAATGCATAAGCAAAGATTCAATACTATGCATTGGCCTGAATCCGTATTGTGAGCTATGTAAGCTTTGAAACATATAAAAAAAAGACATGACTTGAGATGCCACCAAAGATTCCATTAATTTGGTTAACCATGGTATACTAGCCACAGAATGAACGCTGGACACTACAGACAAGGCAGCACCCACAGATTTTGGAATTGGCGTTAATATAATATCTCAAAGAACCAAACCAGCAGTATTATGGTGTCTATATTAGAAAAGGGGGAAAAGTCTCAACTGATGCGGCAACTATTATTCAAAAATTTTGTTGCACGCACAAAAAGTCATCATCGACTAGAAAACCCCCCGTAAAAAACATATTTACTTTTTTGTATTTTTTATTTCGTGCTTAAACCCAATAGACTCTTGTCATGTGCCCTTTCCTCATAAAGTGCACAAAAACACTTATCTTTAAAATGTGTGCTTCAGCTTGCGTGTTGATTCCAATGGTCCCATTTCGGTATTCTTTTTCGGGGAACTATACCACAAGACGTTTGATAACAATTAATGCTTCATGCTGGAGATTACATCAACAAGAGTCTATTGGGTTTAAGCACGAAATAAAAAATACAAAAAAGTAAATATATTTTTCACGGGGGGTTTTCTAGTCGATGATGACTTTTTGTGCGTGCAACAAAATTTTTGAATAATACTTGCTGCATCAGTTGAGACTTTTCCCCCTTTACTAATATAGACACCATAATCCTGCTGATTTGGTTCTTTGAGATATCATAATTAGCAGTTATTGTTGATCTGTGTATGATATTTTGGTTAATATAATATCCCCTAATTTTAAAGTGAAATGACCTTCACTAAGCATGTTATTTATCAATAAAGTTAACCATTGAACTAACTCTCCAGGAATTTTTCTTAACAGATACGACGGGCAGAATTTCACTGCCAGCATTTTTAGCTTGGAGTGAATCTCATCTGTACTTTACCAAACAGTCAAAAGAGATGTCATTACCATACCTCTCACCAATGTTATATATTCCACTAGAAAAATCAAATCCTGAATACAGTAAAGCTGACCTTAGGTTTTCAACTTTATCAACAAAATACCTGGCTAATTCCTCTGCAGTGGCCTGCTGTTTATCAGATAACTGAGTAATTGCAGAGGAATTTGTTAATGTACTGAATATTCTAAATAGTCTCTTCTGATCCAAATGACCCTTGACAATTGTTGATGAAATATTTTTTTTTAGTTTCAGACACCGCAGTCTTATAAATCTTTATCATTAATCGCCAATCTTTGTTTATTTGATGGTCAGATGATTTCCTCCATGCTCTTTCCAACTTTCTGCAAGATCTTTTAATCTCCCTAAGTAAGTCATTATACCAATGTGATCTTTTGATTCTTGAATGTTTCTTTGCCACCTCTTCAGGAAACCGATCTAATGCTTTATCAGCTTGATAATTCCACTCCTTCAGTATATTATCAGATGGCCCAGAATTGTTATCAAAAACTGTTCTGCTACAATCGTCCTCACAGGATTAAAATTTCTGTGTTAACAGACATTTTGCTTATTACCATAAGGAAGATATAATATAAAAGACGCCAAATAATGATCAGACCAAAATACACTATACTAGTCCACATTAGATAAAGATTTTCTCAGATGTATTGCTGTTAATAAAGCAACTACTACTACTACTACTACTTAACATTTCTAGAGCGCCACTAGGGTTACGCAGCGCTGTACAATTTAACAAAGAGAGACAGTCCCTGCTCAAAGAGCTTACAATCTAATAGACAAGTGAACGGTCGGTCCGATAGGGGCAGTCAAATTGGGGCAGTTTGGATTCACTGAACGGTAAGGGTTAGGTGCCGAACGCAGCATTGAAGAGGTGGGCTTTAAGCAAAGACTTGAAGACGGGCAGGGAGGGGGCTTGGCGTACCCAAATGAGGACAGTGTGGCAAGAAGTAAGTCAAGTGTATGACCCTTTTCGGGAGATGGATTACTAACATGAAGCTGGAGTTGCAAAGAATTCAGGAAATCTAAGAAACTTTGCACTGAAGGTTCCACTTTATCCTCCAAATGCAAATTCAAATCACCTGCTAGTAATACATAGGAAAAGGAAGCAGAATGTTGTATAATAAAATCAACCAACTGAGCCTGAACTAAGGAGGAGTAGCCTAATGGTTAGTGCAGCAGGCTGAGATCTTGTGAACTGGGATCAATTCCCACTATAGCTTCCCTTCTGCGCTGGCATTGGTGCGTGTTTTTGATGCGCACCAAGGCCCCCTTTTACCATAGCTGGTAAAAGGTAGGTCTTTCTTTTTTTTAAAGAAAGGTCCGTGTGGCAAGTGAAGCATTTGCCACGTGGCCATTTCGGGAGGGGGGAGCCCTTACTGCCACCCATTGCCACCCAGTGCTAACCCGGCGGTAACCGGGCAGCATGTGGCACTGCCCAATTACCGCTAGGTACACACCGGTTCTACAAAAATAAATATATTTTTGTAGCACCAGATATAATGGCACGCTAGAGGTGCGATTACCGCTGCTTTGTAAAAGGGGCCCATAACCCTCTATTACCCCATGCACAAAACTTAGACTGTGAGCCGACTAGGGACAGAGAAAGTACCTACATATCATGCTAGATTCTATATATCACAACTAAAATATCAGCACTGAAAAATCTAGGAAAAATGTTCCTAAATTTCCATTTGGTTTATAGAATATGCCAAGCACCCATCTGCACAACTAAATTTAGTCATAGGCAGTTACGCCAAGCTAAACTTGTTGTAAATGTGGGCACCTAAATTAGACGTGCACTGATTTTAGAAATGCCCATGACCAGCCGATGGCCATGCCCATTTTCCTCCAAATATTTTATTAATTTCCAAGAATACAAATAACAGGAAAACAATGATGGAAAAACATAGGAAGCAAGAAACACAACAGGTGGGAAAGGAAAAAAGAGAAAGGAAAGAAGAGAAAAAAGGAGGGGAAAGCATCCAGGTGTTTAACAAATAAGTCCTTTGTACTGGTTTAAGGTGTGGCCTGAATAGTTTGGAGGTAGTTGTCCAAAATAGACCAAATTTTTTTCTTAGATACTATCATCCGACTTTTTGCAGCCATGGCGGGTTCTTCCGCACTTCTGAATACAAGCCCATGTGGCTGCAATTGGAGGGGGCCATGGCCATGCCCATTTTCAACTATGTGACTTAGAATGTACGCGCATCACATTACAGAATACGCTTAGTTGTGGACGTAGATTCTGCTTAACGCCTTTAGTGTCAATAATTGCTTGTTAATTGGCAATTATCAGTGCTGATTGGCTTGTTAACTAATTAAGTTGCGTGTGCAAATCCAGAATATGGCTGGATTTACACACACAACTTAAGTCGTGCTATATAGAATCCAGGAAATAATGTATACAGTGCTGCATACTAGTGCTATGCAAATGATTAGTAGTAGTTTATAGTTTATTTACACTAAAAAAAACCCTGCCTTTTACCTGCTGTGGTAAAAGGGAGTCTTGGCGCACAGCAAAAACATGCGCCAATGCTAGCACAGGCCCCCTTAATTACCTAATTATTCTCATCTCTAGATCATTTATAAATATGTTTAAAAAACACCGATCTCAGCACAGTGTCCCTGGGGACACTACTATCTACCCTTCTCCATTGAGAATACTGGCATGGGAGAAGTCACGTATGTATGATGGAATTAGTGGAATGGATGGTCTAAGACAGTGGTTCCCAAACCTGGTCCTGGAGGCACCCCAGCCAGTCAGGTTTTCACAATATCTACAATGAATGTTCATGAGACAGATTTGCATGTAGTGGAGGCAGTGCATGCAGATCTGTCTCATGAATATTAATTGCCTGCAACCTGAAAACCTGACTGGCAAGGTGCCTCCAGGACCAGGTTTGGGAACTACTGAGCTAAGAAATGTATCAGTAAATATGGAAAGAGGTTCCAAAGACAGACGATTGCCAAAACAGTCTGCCAGGGGATGAAACGAGAGATTTATGAATTATTGGTAATATATAAATAGCATGAGCCCTGGGGTGATTGGCATTCAAATAATCTAACTCTGAGAAATCCTGCCAGGTTGGCAATTTCCAGTGCAGATGACATTTTATTTTTTTAATCATTTGAATGGGATCACTTTTCAGTTTTTCATAGAAGTTATTGTCTCCTAATTGTTCATTTCTGCCACATAATCCAATTTATCCATAATCACCATTGCCCCTGCTTTATCTGCCTGTTTAATTATAATTTCAGGATTGTTCTTGAGTGAGTTCAAAACTGATCTTTCATTTTTTTCTTACGCTAAAAAAAATTTTTTTTAACCTTTTCTTTCTAATGTCTCAATGTCGTTGAGTATCAGTGTCTCATATGTAAGCGGAAGAGGATTAGTGACACCTGGTGGGTTCCAGGTGTTATTATTTCTATCAACAGACATCTGTGTTATGGTTCTTAGAGAGGGAGAAGAAGAGGGAGAAACATGATGACCAGAGCACAAGACAAGAATTGGAACAGATATCTGAACCAAAATTGAGAGTGGTAAGTTTTGTTTTGTTATATTTGTACCCTGTGCTTTTCCACTCATGGCAGGCTCAATGTGGCAGCCAATGGAGGGTTAAGTGACTTGCCCAGAGTCACAAGGAGCTGCCTGTGCTGGGAATTGAACTCAGTTCCTCAGGACCAAAGTCCACCACCCTAACCACTAGGCCACTCCTCCACTCCACTCCTCTCCTCCTCCACTGCATGTTTGTGCAGTAAAGAACTAAATAAGGATGAAATCTCAGTATTGGAGAAAAGTTTATAGTTTGTTCCTTCCTACTCCTTTCTACAATGCTTTCAATACACAATTAGGTTTGTTCAAATTTACCAGAAAATTGAAAATTATCAATTGTTTCTCTAATAATGTATTTTCTAATAATTACACATTATATAGATTGTATTGAATGTATTTGGTTATCACTCAAATTATTTATTTGTTAAAGGCATTTTATGGCCTATATTTTGCTAGGTGTTTCAAACCTTTTATTTAATGATTTCATGTCATAGATGTAGGGATTAATGTGTTGTTACCTTTTTAATATGTTGCCTATTATTCTTTTAAAGCAGGTTTTTGATCAGTTTTTAGCAATTACAGAACAGCATAACAATTCATAGATTTCTTTTGGTGTGTAATGATTTTCCAGTGGCCCTGATTCCGACGATGTCATCACAACATCATTGGAATGCATAAAATGGCCGCTGGAATGTATAGAATCTAACAGTGATTTTTAAGGGGCCCTTTTACCAAACAGCAATAAAATGTGGCCTTAGTGCTTACATGGGTCTTTACATGCAATAAGGCCATTTTTACCACTGGGGTACAATTGTTGAATTTTCTATTTTTTTAAAAATTTATGGCCATGTGCTAATTTTGCCATTAACACATGGCCGTTAGTGCATGAGCCCCTACCTCCATCCACTCACGCACTTATATGTTAATCAGTTAGCATGCAGCAATGTAGCTGTGCTACTCTATTAGCACAGAACAAGCCCACTCTCTACCCTAGATATGCCCCCTGTGCCAAAAAATAAATTTTATTATTTAGCATGTGGGTAGCATGCACATATAACAAAATTACACGGGACATCATTTTTTGCTGTGGTAAGTATGCATTAGTGCTTACCACAGCTTTATATAAAGGACCCCTAAGGGATCCTCTTACTAAGCCATGGTAAAAAGTGGCTTGCGATAGTGTAGGTGCGGGTTTTGGGTACGCGCTGAAATATTTTTCAGCGCACATACCAAAAATGCCTTTTTTTAATTTTTGCCAAAAATGGACATGCGGCAAAATCAAAATTGCTACACGTCCATTTTGGGTGTCTGACCTTACCGCCAGCCATAGACCTAGCAGTAAGGAATCTGTGCGGTAACGACCTACGCACATCAGATGCCACTTGGTGCGCATCCACTACGTGCGTCTGAAAATAAAATATATTTTCCAGATGCGCGTAGCAGACGCATGCCAAAAATGAAATTACCACAAGAGTCATGCGGTACTCGGGCGGTAAGTTCATTTTGGCGCACGTTGGGCACGCGTAGAGCCTTATGTGGCTTAGTAAAAGGAGCCCTAAGTTTTTAAGGAATTTAGGACCTCTTTTACCAAACCGCGCTAGCGATTTCCAAGTGGCAATGCAAATGAAGATTGGTTGTTTGATGCAGAGAATCTGAATGAACTGTCTGAAGGCTGTAAGAAAGATCTCTTTGAGGAGATGGTTTGCTTTTAAATGTGTTTTTTTCTGCTTTGAATCTTAAGTTCATTTTTTATCCTTTGGAATCATTTTAGATTTGCCACTGATTGCTAGATCTAGCTCCTTTATTACTCTCAGTTTGAGATATCTGCACAATTATTACTGTCAGTGTTTTCAATTCTGTGTGCTTGCACCTTTTGCACAATGATTTAGATATTTTCATGGACATCCTGCACATACTCATCGTTATATAGTATAAGAAAAGTGCACACCAATATAGCATGCATTTTGTACTGATGAGATAGCCACTCCTGCTTATTTTCGAAGGAGATCGCCGGCCATCTTCTGACACAAATCGGGAGATGGCCGGCCATCTCCTGAACCCAGCCAAATCGGTATAATCGAAAGCCGATTTTGGCCGGCTCCAACTGCTTTCCGTCGCAGAGCCAGCCAAAGTTAAAGGGGGCGTTTCGGCAGGGTATGGAAGGCAGGAAGGGGGCGTGGTTATGAGATGGCCGGCTTCGGACGATAATGAAAAAAAGAAAGCCAGCTCTGAGGAGCATTTCGCCGGCTTCACTTGGTCCATTTATTTTTAGGACCAAGTCTCAAAAAAGCGCCCCAACTGAGCAGATGACCACCGGAGGGAATCTGACCTCCCCTTACTCCCCCACTGTCTTTTAGATTGTAAGCTCCTTGAGCAGGGACTGTCCTTCCATGTTAAAATTGTACAGCACTGCGTAACCCTAGTAGTGCTTTAGAAATGTTAAGTAGTAGTAGTAGTAGTGGTCACCAACCTCCTACCACCCAAAAAAATAATTAAAAATCATTTTTTTGCCAGCCTCTATGCCAGCCTGAAACGTCATACCCAGCTCCATGACAGCAGTATGTAGGTCCCTGGAGCAGTTTTTAGTGGGTGCAGTGCACTTCACACAGGTGAACCCAGGTCCATCCCCCCCTACCTGTTACACTTGTGGTGGTAAGTGATGAGCCCTCCAAACTCCCCCAAAACCCACTGTACCCATATGTAGGTGCTCCCCTTCACCCCTAAGGGCTATGGTAGTGGTGTACAGTTGTGGGGAGTGAGTTTTGGGGGGATTTGGAGGGCTCAGCACCCAAGGTAAGGGAGGTATGTACCTGGGAGCAATTTTTGAAGTCCACTGCAGTGCCCCCTAGGGTGCCCGGTTGGTGTCCTGGCATGTCAGGGGGACCAGTGCACTACAAATGCTGGCCCCTCACACGACCAAATGCCTTGGATTTGGCCGGGTTTGAGATGGCCGGCCTCAGTTTCCATTATCGGTGAAAACCGATGCCGGCCATCTCAAACCGAACCACCTCTGACATTTGGCCGGCCCCAACCGTATTATCGAAATGAAGGATGGCCGGCCATCTTTTTCGATAATACGGTTCGGGACCGCTGTTTGCGGCGCCAGTCATATAGATGGCTGCCCATGTAGATGGGCGGTGCCGTTCAATTATGTCCCTCATTGTCATTTGCATAATTTTTACTTTTATTTTAACTTTTTTAATAGGTTATATTTGATTTTAATTTCATTATGCATGTTTTGATTATTATTTTAATATTAATTTGCATGTGTCATATTTTGTTTTTAATATAATTTATAATTTTAATTTAGGTTCTTCTATTGAATTAAAAGTTACTGTTGCTGATATAGCCTTTCTAGGTGAAATGTGGCCATGTCGGGCATAATATTTCTTTAAAGCCTTATAAATTCTTTGAACTTCTTTTAGGGGTCTGCTATTGTTTCTGCTACCTGTAGCTTTGCAGATCCCTGCCTCTGCTTCATCCCTATTCTCTGTGGTTATAATAATCACAATAATAAAAGTTATTTATAACATGCATTATCATACAAATTCTAAGCGAGGAAAAAGTCACAAACATAATAATAATAATATCAAAAAGGAATAAACAACGATGTTACAAAAAATATACAACACAACATTAGGATTTACAGCAGAAACATAATCAAAACCTCAGTTGTTGTCTTCATTGTTCCATTAGCCCATATATTTGAAGGAAAAAAGTAAGTTTTAAGTTCCTTCTTGAATTGTGTTATATTTTGTAATGTATGAAGAAGCTCAATGGGCAGAATATTCCATAATCTTGGGCCTATAATATATAAAAAATGGAAGATCTATACTCCTCCAATCGCACAAGGTGGTGAGATGGTACATCGAGGCTTTTCTGAGAAGATCTCAAGGAAGATGTTGGTTGGTAAAATCTCAGAGTAGAGTATAAGAAGGGGAAACATAATTATTAAGGGGCCCTTTTACAATGCCGTGGTAGAGCTACCATGGCATTGGTATGCACCAAGCCAGCCCTACCGCTGGCCCTCCACAGAGCTGGCAGTAGTGCTGCCCCCACCGTGCACCATTTCCAGCATGACAGAAATTATTTTTTCTTTTTTGCACTGGGGCTTATCCGGCAGTAACTAGGCAGCACCACGCGCTGCCCGGTTATTGCCGGGTTAGCGCGGGAGCACTTACCACCTCCTAAATAGGTGGTGGTAAGAGATTTCCTCCGGAAATGGCCACACAGCAAGTGTTCTCTTACTGCACGGCCATTTCCCTTTTTTTACCTTTTACCTGCTACAGTAAAAGGAGCCTCGGTGTGCGGCAAATCCACATGCTGATGCTACAGCTTGCTAAAAGGGGCCTCAAGAGCCTTAAAAACAAGCAACAAAATCTTAAACTGAATATGGCACTGAATAGGCAACCAGTGTAATGATTTCAAAATTGGAGAAATGTGACTAAAAATGAGAAGTACCTGTAATCACTCTAGCTATAGAATTTTGCGCGACCTGGAGCACTCTGAGAGAATTCTTTGTAATATCCATGAGAAGACCGTTATAATAATTAATTAAAGGACAAACAATAGTTTGAACTATCTTATAAAAATTTAAGAAAGTAACAAGGCTTAATTCGCTTAGGGGGTCTTTTACTTAGGTATGCTGGCGTTTTTAGTGTGTGTTAAAAATAGGCACACGCTAAACGCTAAAGATGCCCATAGGAATACATTGGCGTCTTTAGCGTTTAGCGCATGCCTATTTTTAGCGCTCACTAAAAACACCAGCGCGCCTTAGTAAAATACCCCCTTAATTATTCTCAGCTTATAAAAAAACTTTACGAATTAGATTCAAAACTTGTGTTTTCATAGTGAGTGCAGAGTCCAACTAGACTCCAAGGTGCCTAATCTTGTTCAAAACTGGAATCTTAACAGAATCCATCTTAAATGGGCTAAGAGCAGCAGTAATAGAAGAACCTGAAAGGAGCCCCGAGTTACATGACAGACTTGATCGACTTACCAATTAGAAATACATCCGAATCAACACGATCATATCTAAATCTGCACTACCCAAGCTGCAAAGGACTTAAATACAAAACAACTTACGCATCTAGTTTTTCCTACATAAGCACACAACTGTGGAACGCACTACCAAAAGCCTTGAAAACGACATACGACCACCTAAACTTCCGGAAACCACTAAAAACCAACCTGTTTAAAAAGGCATACCCTACCGATCCAACTTAAATGCCTGATCTCTGCAACACAACCAAACTAAAGCATGTAATGGACATAACACAACTCCTCCGTTCTCTGATTCCCTAATGTGGCTGTGCCACATGAACTTGATCTTACCACAACATCACCCTGTATTTGTTCACACCGGAGCCTGCAAAGGCCTCGCCGGTACTATGTAAGCCACATTGAGACTACTAATAGGTGGGAAAATGTGGGATACAAATGTAAAAAATAAATATACTATTACCCTTCATTCACTGATTGATACTGGTAATGTGTAACAGTGATTAGGTGGGTGTGCCCAAGGACTGAGTTGAGAATCCATGGTCTACGGAAAGCCCTTCTTGATAACTCACACCAAATATCTTCTATATTTTGACTTCTTTAATAGGCACACTGTTGTGCTAAGGATAACATATTGGGATCTAATATACCAGTCAATCATGAATTGCAGTGCAAGTAGAAACAAACAGGAGACAGTCTATTGCAGAAGCGGAACAGACAACCAAACAGGAGCAGTGATCCAAGGAAGGACAAACACAGCAAGAGTTTATCCAAATGTCAAATTTAGTGGAAACAGGACCCCACCTGGCCAAGTTTCGGAAAAACCTTTGTCAGGAGTCACATAAGTTCTCACAATACATTCACAGATTCAAAATATGTAGTGCAATACTCTGTCAACATTGTGTTTAAAAGAAAAATGAGGTCCAATATCAACCACCAAGAAAGCATTCACCTCCCTCTGGAAGCTAAAGCGAGTGAAACCATATTTCTCAAGGGGAGTTTTTTGCGACCTAGTCAGATCGTTAGTCTTGAGCTAACTAGATTACTGCAATGGCATCTACGCAGGGTGCACCGGCGTACTCTTAAAGAAACTACAAACCGTCCAGAACACAGCAGCTTGACTCATCTATGGAGTGTCAAAGTTCACCAGTTCCAGTCCACTTTGAGAGAAATTACATTGGCTTCCTGTGCAAGAGTGTATAACTTTTAAAATCTGCGCCCTAGTCCACAAGATTCTCTACGGAGCAGCCCCTGCGTACATGGACGCCCTAGTCCACCTACCACCAAGAAACTCATTCAGAACTGCCTGTTCCTACTTAACCCTCCTTTACCCTGCGTGTTCTAGGCTGAACCAATCCAAGTTACATTTAATATACAGTCAAAACTTGTGAGAATTCAAAAGTAATTAACATGAATAGTGCAAAAGAATCAACAATAATGATACTCTTAGGGGCCCTTTTACTAAGCTGCGTAAGCGTCTTCACGCACCAGTGTGCCAAAATGGAGTTACCGCCCGACTACTGTGTGGTTCTTGCGGTAATTTCATTTTTGAGGCTTCAGCTATGTGCTCCAAGTGGCATTTGGTGCATGTAGGTCATTACCGCTCGGTTACTGTGTGAGTCTTTACTGCTAGGTCAATGGCTGGCAGTAAGGTCTCAGACCCAAAATGGACGTATGGCAATTTTCATTTTGCTGCAAGTCCATTTTTGGCAAAAATAAAAAAAGGCCTTTTTTACAGGTGTGCTAAAAAATGGATTGGCGCGTGCCCAAAACCCACGCCTACACTACTGCAAGCCATTTTTCAGCGCACCTTTGTGAAAGGACCCCTAATGAAGTAATCTAAATGCTTACACAGTGAATCAGTTATTTTCATTAACAAGATATGATTCTACCAAGTAAGGTTTTAGTAGTTTATGAAATATGAAATAGTCAGTTGTATGACTTAATTGCTTGGGAAGGGAGTTCCATTTTTTTTAGAGCATTATGAATTGTTTTGTATTGTATTTTATTACAGTTTGGAAAACGGAGAACAAGGAAGTCTCCAGAGGATTTAAATGCATTACCTTTTGGTAGCTCAATAAGATTCTACATATAGGATGGAGAAAGGCCATTTGATAAGCGAATACACATAATTTGAATGTGGTTCATGTGTTTTTTGGGAGCCAATGCAATTTCAGTAGTAAGGGAGTTGCTTTAGAGTAGCAGGGGGCTCTGAATACAAAACGAGCAGCAGTGTTTTAGGCCGTTTGTAGTTTTCTTAGCAATGAGGTTTTTAATCCTGCATAAATGTCATTATAGTAGTCAGATTTAGATAGTAATAATGATTAGATTAAGGATCTAAAAACTGAACTTGAGAAGTGTGGTCTCAATCTTTTTAATTTCCACAGGGGTCCTTTTACCAAGCTGTAGTTAAAGGGGGCCTGCACTAGCGTCAGCGCATGTTTTTGATGCACACTGAGGCCCCCTTTTACCACAGCAGGTAAAAGTCTGTCTTTTCGGCTAGCAAGAAATGGCCATGCAGTAAGTGAACCGCTTGCCACGTGGCCATTTCGGGGGGGAGCACTTAGCGCCACCCATTGAGGTGGCTGTTAAGGTCCCACACTAACCCGGTGGTAACTGGGTAGCGATTACCACCGGGTAAGTACCGGTGCTACAAAACTATTTTTGTAGTGCCAGAAATGGAGGACGCTGAGGGTGGGAACTACTGTTGGGCTTCTGTGGTGTTTCCAAAATGGTACATGGCAAGCCTGTTATTGTGCCTCAACCTTTTAGTAAAAGGGCCCCATAGTGATTTGAAGACATTGGATACTACTTTAAGTACCTGAGGTTCAAACGATAATTGCTGGTCTATTGTTACTCCTAAAATTTTCATATTGAAATCTAATGATGAAATTTTCGGTTTGTACTGGTTGGTAAGGATTTGTTAGTATTAGAAATGTAGGTTTTTTTTCCTATTAAGTTTCAATTTGAAGTTGTTGGCCCAAGTTTCCATTAGATCTAGTTTCCATTAGATCTAGTCTAGATTTGATTTTGGTCATAATTTCTGTGATATTCTGTGATATATAGTAATATTACATTATAAAGAGGGTCAAAGACCTGCTCATATCTAATAGACTACCAGACTCTATGTCAGGTGGCCACATTAATACTATGATGGTCTAATGGACTGGATATAAGAGCTTTAGGAATGTGGTAGAGTTACCCAAAAGTAGTGATTGTGAAACGACACAAAGTTGTGTTTCGGGGACTGCTTGAACTGACAGGCAAAGACATTGAAAACTTCAACAGATGAGTTTATGTTTTATTCTTATGTTCTTCTAATTGTCTGCTTTTACACATACAAGGAATTATATAGTAATAAGTATAATTGTGAATACTCACTTGATAGATTGTATGGAGTCACTTATATTTACAGTAATATGTTATTGAGTACCAGAGAGCACCTATGATTAAAAGTTAAGTCACCATAAACAAGTCAGCCTAAGGGACAGCTTTTTTCTCAAAAGGCTGTATTGATGGCTTGATCAAGATTTATGAGATTCTCTCCATCACATTTTTGAATAATTGATTTTTCATTTTGAATTTTGGTGCGTCCTGTTCAACAGAATGTTTTGTAATCATTATGCACCATGTAGCAGCAGCAAGTCTCCTAATGACTAAACCACTGTGGGTATGTTTTAGGCAGGACAGGGTTCTGTTGAAGCTACATATTAACTTATTAAAGCCTTGCTGAGCACCAACTAGATAAATCTTTATAACCAATATACTATTCCACTATGGATGTATACTGTAGTTCTTAAGATTCTAAGCTTTCTAGAGCAATGATTCATTTAATTTAATACTGACACTTATAGTCTGCCTTTTTCAGTCTCTGGATCATACCAAGCAGGTAATAATCAACATAAAACATCAATAATCATAAACATTATAAAAGTAGTTAAAATTAAAATAAATTACAAGAAATTCTATGTCAAAGATAAAGACCAATGGGGCAATTCTATAACTTGGCACCTCCAGTTAGGCATACTAATGCCATGTGCTGAGCACCAATTCATATTGGCATTGGTGTACCAAGAACACCATTATAGAATAATAGCATAAACCTGCATTGACACACCTAAATGTAGGCACAACCATTACACCAGCTCTGTGGTGGTTATAAATGAGTGTGTCTAAGTGAACCATGCAAATTGCGTAAATTATAGTATTCTTTAAGTTACACGTGTGAGTTGGAGACATGCCAGTGCTCCCTATGCTCTGCCCATATATATGCCCCCTTGCAGTTATGTGCTATAGCACTTAAGCACAACCTTATAGGCATTGTTCCCCAAATTCTATAAAGGTCGCCATAAATTTGTATGCAAATTTAGGCACGTTCCCAATTTCTATACACAATTTAATAGAATAATGACTCAATAATTGGCTTTTTAACAAGCAATTATTGGCACTAATTAGATCTAATTGGGACCAACATGTATAAAGTTAGGCATGGGATCCATGCCTAAAATTTACACACAGTTCAAAAAAGAAGGAGCAGAAATGGAAGGGCCATGGGCGTTTTGGGACAGAATGGGGGCGTAGTTTTGAGTTACATCTATAATTAACAGAATAATGGTGCTCCGCGTGTAAATTTAGGTGTGGGCATTTGCACCATGTTTTCATTGGTACAAATGGCTATGCTAAAATTTATGCGTGACTCTCTGCTTAACTGTCTATTCTATATATCGTGCCAAACTTTAAGTGAGGCTTATAGAATACCGTTTAAGCAGATTTTGTTCAGCGATGATTTTTTTAGGTGCCATATATAGAATCTAGCCCTTACTGCTAAATTTTGGCACCTCTGACACATGTAGCTGCCTCGTATTAGGTGCAGAAAAGTGACAGAAGCCCCTCAGCTAGATCTCAAAGTTTTAAGCAGCCATATTTTTAGCTTTCAAGTAAACAGAGTATTCTTCCAGGCCTTTTGTTTCTAATGGTAGCTGATTATGTCAACTTCTTGTGCCTGTTCTTGATGTTCTATTGTCTCCAGAACTCAAGGCCGCCTCCTCAGCCTATTCGTGCTGCACATCTGGTACTACCCCTCTCTAAGTATGGCAGACCTTTATGTTATTGGCAACCACTTTCATTTGAACTGGGACTTGGCCCCACTAGCTTGCCAGTGTAAAGTGCAGTACACCAGTTATATCTGCGGGATTGGTTGTTCTCCATTAACACTACATATTTGACTAGAGTCTTGAGAAGGAGCAGTTCTTCTATTAGATTGTAAGCTCTTTGAGCAGGGACTGTCTTTCTTCTATGTTTGTGCAGCGCTGCGTATGCCTTGTAGCGCTATAGAAATGCTAAATAGTAGTAGTAGTAGTAAGAGTAGGCTTAATCCATTCCCAAGTTCACCTGAGAGAGTAATATTTGCTTTGTGTGCATGAAACACTCATTATTTGTAAGTTATTGAGTTCTTGAAGTAGTCCTCATACAGCCACGAGAGAATCAAAACAGTGTCTTAAGTTACAGCTTTCAACCCCCATACACAAACACACATGGCACAGACGCTGAATGATTCATATTGGCTCATACGGAGCTCAGACCAGTTACATCCCAGGTCATGTGTGACACTGTTGTGAATATGACTGCTCCCAGAGGTTCACTGGAATGACGACTGTCAGTTCTAAGAATTTACAAGTAATATGCTTTCCTGTAGCATGCCATGTACTAGCCACCGGGGTGCAGCCAACGTACCATAGAGTCCAAAGTTTTTAGAAAATGACTGGGCACAGAAGAGTTCAAAGCCCTGGGTAATGAAGAGGCGCAGGGGCAGGGCGTCTTTGTCCAGGTCCCCAGAGGCCAATCCCTGCGCAGAAAGGTGGAAGAAAGGAAAGAGCTTCTTTTTCTGAAATACACAGAAAAGAAAAGAAAAAGCATCAGATTATGTAAAGTGTGAGCCTATGTTGTATGTCACTGACTTCCAGTCAGCTGCTTTTACTAAGACCGAAATTCCCAAATGCATGCCGAGAGGAAAGCTGAGCCCTTCTATTCTGACTCTATCCTTAAGATCATAAGAGGGCACTACCAACTCACTGAGAACCATTAATACAGCATGGTATAAACTCAGTAGGGAGGGAGGGCTGGAAAAACCTATGAGTTAATATTCGGTCTACAGCAGTCAGCATCTTTTGATGCACTGGCCGCCGTGGACTTTTAATATCTGGATATTCAGCACTAGGCCATACTCAGATACTGGTACTGATTGTCCAGGTATAAAGTGGGTAACTACCCTACTAAAGTTTTTGCTGTCCTAACTTTACTCATATAGTTACCTAGGGGTCCTTTTACAAAGGCGTGTTAGGCGCTACATGCGTGCAGAACCCACCAAAATGAGACTACCACCAGATTATCACGCCCCCTTGGCGGTAATTTCAGATTTGGCTCACACCCATACCGCTTGGATGATTTATTTATTTATTTCCTTCCATGCGCATCATTTCCGGCAGTGATCAGCACTTGGTGTGCGCTGACCACTCACAACACATGTAGATCAATGGGTGGTGTTAAGGGCTCAGGCCAGTTTTGGGCATGCGCTGGTTTGAGTTTTACTGCAGGTCCTTTTCCCATCCCATTTAAAAAAAGGCCCTTTTTTGCAGACACAGTAAAAACTAGCCTGACGTGCGCCCAATACACGCGTCTACACTACCGCAGGCCACTTTTTACCGCGGCTTAGTAAAAGGACCCCCTAGTTAGCAGACTTAATATTGCCACTAAATAGGTAACTCCTGGCTTCGCCTCAGCTCTGTTTCTGGAGGGGTGGAATCGATAGAGGAAAGGCCTCGCGGACTGCCCACAGGCAATGGTTCCTGGCTGTAAATCACAATCCACCTTATAATTGAAAGAGAAAAACGCCTAGATTTTGACCCAAATCGGGAGATAGACGTTTATCTCACAAAAACGAATAAATCGGTATAATGGAAAGCCGATTTTGGACGTTTTCAACTGCACTCCATCGCGGAAGCGTACAAAGTTGACGGGGGCGTGTTGGAGGCGTGGCGAAGGTGGAACTGGGGCGTGGTTATCGGTCGAGGAGAGATGGGCGCCTTTCGCCGATAATGGAAAAAAAGTATACGTTTGTAGCTAGAATTTAGGGCACTTTTCCTGGACCCTGTTTTTTCACGAATAAGGCCCCAAAAAGTGCCCTAAATGACCAGATTACCACCAGAGGGAATCGGGGATGACCTCCCCTGACTCCCCCAGTGGTCACTAACCCCCTCCCACCACAAAACATCATGTTTCTCAACTTTTTATTTTCACCCTCAAATGTCATACCCACCTTCCTGGCAGCAGTATGCAGGTCCCTGGAGCAGTTGTTAGGGGGTGCAGTGGACTTCAGGCAGGTGGACCCAGGCCCATCCCCCCCTACCTGTTACAATTGTGCTGCTTAATGCTTAGTCGTCCAACCCCCCCAAACCCACTGTACCCACATTTAGGTGCCCCCCTTCACCCCTTAGGGCTATAGTAATGGTGTAGACTTGTGGGCAGTGGGTTTTGAGGGGGATTTGGGGGGCTCAACAGACAAGGGAAGGGTGCTATGCACCTGGGAGCTCTTTTACCTTTTTTTTGTTTTTTGTAAAAGTGCCCCCTAGGGTGCCCAGTTGGTGTCCTGGCATGTGAGGGGGACCAGTGCACTACGAATCCTGGCCCCTCCCACGAACAAATGCTTTGGATTTATTCGTTTTTGAGCTGGGCGCTTTCATTTTCCATTATCACTGAAAAACAAAAATGCCCAGCTCACAAATTGTCGAATAAAACATGGACGTCTATTTTTTTTCGAAAATACGGTTCGGTCCGCCCCTTCAAGGACCCGTTCTCGGAGATAAACGCCCATGGAGATAGACGTTTTCGTTCAATTATGCCCCTCAATGTCTCCCCACTTGTGGTCCTCATTACTCTCTATGAGGATCCAATCTACCAGTCCATTAATTATACCTAACCAATGGATTGAAAACTGCATGAATGCTTTATAGTTACAGGTCTTTCCTTCCAGCCTTTTGCTGGGTTTTCTTTGTGCAGGGAGAACTCCCCTGTGGTCTGGGTCCCAAAGCTGCCCCATGCCCTTTTCATTTTGACCCCACCCAGGCATCTTTTCTGTATATCTAATGTTCTACCCTTTCTATAGGCTGTTACTAGTATCCACCTACTGGAGCCTTTCCTCATAGCGTTCTCATATTCCACATAAATCACACCTAAGTAATAATAATAATATTTATTCTTGTATTCTGCATATTCCAAAAGAATTAGTTCAATGTGGATAACACAAGTTAGATAACCAGTACATTCTGGGAATACAGTGAACAATCAAATATAAAAAAATGAAATAATTATAGCTTATAAGTCTATATCTTAGTACAGTACATTACTGTTGCAAAACAAATCGTTCAAATAAAAATGTTATAAAAGTTTTCTAACTAATGTGTGGCCCTGGCGGTAATTTCATTTTTTACGTGCGCCACTATGCTAACCGGGAGGTAACCGACATTGAATGCATGCTGACAATTACCGCCCAGTTAATGTGTGAGACCTTACCGCTAAGTGAATGGGTAACAGTAAGGTCTCAGGCCCAAAATAGATGCGCACCAATTTTCAGTTTGCTGCACATCCATTTTCAGACAAAAAAGGCCTTTTTTGCAGGTGCACTGAAAAATGGACCTGCACGTGTCCAATACTCATGTCTACACCAGCGCAGGCCACTTTTTGGCACACCTTAGTAAAAGGACCCCCTTTGGAAACAGAAGTAAAAATGAGGATACATATACTGAGGAACCCAATGATTGCCCCGGGATTGGTACCATGGAATGTTGATACTAATGGGGCTCTTGCCAGGTACTTATGACTTGGATTTGCCACTGTTGGAAGCTGTATACTGGGCTAGAGGGACCATTGGTCTGACCCAGTATGGCTATGATTTTGTTCTTACCTATTTCCTTTCCCTTACTTCTGAATCATCTCTGCTTGAGGATATCGAGTGCTTTCTGGATCCTCCATTTCTTCTGGCTATTCCAGGTTAGCTTCCTCTCTCTTCTCTAAGAAAGGGTTGCCTTTCTTTATACCTCTTTGAGGAGCCTTTTTTCCCTTATCCTTTTCCTTACATTGCTTCTTTTGGGGTCCTCTAGAATCTGCCACCCATAAAGGGGCATAATTGAATGAAAATGTCTATCTCCATGGGCGTTTATCTCCGAGAACGGGTCCATGAAGGGGCGGACAGAACCGTATTTTCTCAAAAAATAGACGTCCATGTTTTATTTGACAATTTGTGAGCTGGGCGTTTTTGTTTTTCAGCGATAATGGAAAATGAAAGCGCCCAGCTCAAAAACGAATAAATCCAAGCCATTTGTTCGTGGGAGGGGCCAGGATTCGTAGTGCACTGGTCCCCCTCACATGCCAGGACACCAACTGGGCACCCTAGGGGGCACTTTTACAAAAAACAAAAAAAAGGTAAAAGAGCTCCCAGGTGCATAGCACCCTTCCCTTGTATGTTGAGCCCCCCAAATCCCCCTCAAAACCCACTGCCCACAAGTCTACACCATTACTATAGCCCTAAGGGGTGAAGGGGGCACCTACATGTGGGTACAGTGGGTTTGGGGGGGGGGTTTGGACAACTAATAAGCATTAAGCAGCACAATTGTAACAGGTGGGGGGGGATGGGCCTGGGTCCACCTGCCTGAAGTCCACTGCACCCCCTAACAACTGCTCCAGGGACCTGCATACTGCTGCCAGGGAGGTGGGTATGACATTTGAGGGTGAAAATAAAAAGTTGTGAAACATCATGTTTGTGGTGGGAGGGGGTTAGTGACCACTGGGGGAGTCAGGAGAGGTCATCCCCGATTCCCTCTGGTGGTAATCAGGTCATTTAGGGCACTTTTTGAGGCCTTATTTGTGAAAAAACAGGGTCCAGGAAAAGTGCCCTAAATTCTAGCTACAAACGCATACTTTTTTTCCATTATCGGCGAAAGACGCCCATCTCTCCTCGGCCGATAACCACGCCCCAGTTCCACCTTCGCCACGCCTCCGACACGCCCCCATCAACTTTGTATGCTTCCGCGATGGAGTGCAGTTGAAAACGTCCAAAATCGGCTTTCCATTATACCGATTTATTCGTTTTTGTGAGATAAACGTCTATCTCCCGATTTGGGTCGAAATCTAGGCGTTTTTCTCTTTCAATTATAAGGTGGATAGTTTCCTTCACTTTGGAGGTCATACTGCTCTTGCAAGAGCATTGGCGCCTATTTTTCACGTGATCTGTCATGTTTAAAATACATGCTGGCTCCATCAACAGTCCGCTGTCTGTCCCCCCGTGCCCTCAAACTGGCTACGCTTCTGGCTGTTATGTGCGGGATACACACACACATATATAATGCACGCACATAGCACATGTAGATGTGAGGGACATATACACTCATAGCACATTTCACACACATGTCCACAACAACTTTTTTACACTACTGTTACGTGTGGAACACACATTTCATACACACACACATGCAGATTCTATTAACAAATGCTTCACAACAACTTTTTTACATTACTATTATGTGTGGAACACACACATATAATGCTCGCACATGATACATTTAACATGCAAATACTATTTAAGAATGCATGCAGACTGCTACACTGAGAAGTTGCCCTCATGCAACGACAGCTCCAGATCAGAGAAATGTCTGTGCATTGCATGGAATGTTCATTTTAATACTAATGAACTTGTAATACATTTGCATAGAATTATCGGTAGCTGCTACCGCAAACTGTAAAAGCTATGTAGAACCCCATTTATAAGGTGTGCACTAGACTGACTACAATCAGTCTAAATCAAAAGTTGCAAGCATGGTAAGCTTTGAGCATTGGGGCCTTAGTGAAATACGAGATTGCAAGGGCAAGAGTCAATTGTGTCCGATGTACTGAGTACTTATGTTAGACTGTACTCTTTCCTGGGAAGAGAAATCTATGCTCTGCCATATAGCATAACTTGGGCTCGGAAAGGACAATGTCAAAGTGTGCTCAGAAAATCCTCCCTTTGATTTGTCCAGGCCTTTTCCCATATACATAGAATGGGAGAAATGGTTTAGAGAATCAGGCTCCTCACCTGCATCACACTAGCAAGCTGTGTCCACTCCTCAGGAGTGAGGTCCATTCCTGTCGGGTTATGGGGTGAAGCATGCAATAGAACAATGGAGTTTTCTGGGGCATCCTGAGATCAAATGGAGAGAAAAGGGTCAAGGATGAATCTACTGAACTCACAGCTGGTGGGAGGAGCTAGCAACTCCAGAAATTTAGGGCCCGATATTCAACCGGAGGCTGGCAGTGCTTTTGCTGTCCGCCACCAGCGTTAAACTTGGATATTCAATGCTGGGCCTTTTCCAATGACCGACATTGAATATACGGGGTTTTTTAACTGCTAAAAGGTTAACCTGCTATGCCCGATATTCTAACCGGTTAACTTTTTAGCAGTTAAAGATAGGACAGTTATTTATGTGGACCTATTTGACTGCTAGACTTACCCGGTTAGTCGCTGAATATTGGCGCCTAACCGGATATGTCACACGATGTAGCTGGTTATGTACTAGGTGCCAACTGGCAATATTGAGCGGAGATAGCCAGTTATCTGTCACTGAATATGAGTGGTTAGGTACCGATATGCTATTGAATTGGTCAGCAGCCGTTTCTGGCCAGTTAAATAGCTTTGAATATCGGGGCGGGGGGGGGGGAGGGTTAGGGCCCGATATTCAGCTGGTGGCACTCAGCGCTTTGCAGACTGTCACTGGCATTAACCCAGAAATTCAATGGCAGCTCATGTCTGGGCACCGGCATTGAAATTCCGGGTTTCCGGATCTGGCTAACGCATAGAGGGGCATAATCGAATGTGAACGCCCATCTCCATGGGCGTCTATGTCCGAGAACGGGTACGTGAAGGGGCAGGACACACCGTATTTTCGAAAAAAAATGGGCGTCCATCTTTTTTTTTGATAATACGGTTTCTGCCGGGCAAATGCATCGGATTTGTGCGGATTTGAGCTGGGCGGTATCGTTTTTCAGCGATAATGGAAACCGAAGGCTCCCAGCTCAAAAACGAACAACTCCAAGGCATTGGGTCATGGGAGGGGCCAGGATTCGTAGTGCACTGGTCCCCCTCACATGCCGGGACACCAACCGAGCACAATAGGGGGCACTTGTAACAATTTAAAAAAAAAGTAAAATACCTCCCAAGTCCATAGCTCCCTTCCTTTGGGTGCTCAGCCCCTCAAATCCCCCCCCCCCAAAACCCACTGCCCACAACTCTACACCATTACCATAGCTCTTATGGCTGAAGGGGGGCACCTACATGTGGGTACAGTGGGTTTTGGGGGCGGTTGGGAGGGCTCCCATTTACCAGCACAAGTGTAACGGGTAGGGGGGGATGGGCCTGGGTCCACCTGCCTGAAGTCCACTGCACCCACTAACAACTGCTTCAAGGACCTGCATACTGCTGTGATGGAGCTGGGTATGACATTTGAGGCTGGCAAACAAAGTTTTTAAAGTTCTTTTGTTTTGGTGGGAGGGGGTTAGTGACCACTGGGGGAGTCCAGGGAGGTCATCCCCAATTCCTTCTGGTGGTCATCTGGGCAGTTGGAGCACTTTTTTGGGACTTGTTCGTGAAAAAAAGGGTCCAAAAAAAGTGACCCAAAATCGCGGTAAAAATGCCTTTTTTTCGATTATCAGCCAAAGGCGCCCATCTCTCCTCGGCCGATAACCACGCCCCAGTCCTGCCTTCACCACGCCTCCAACACGCCCCATTCCTGCGACGGAGTGCAGTTGAAGATGCCCAAAATCGGCTTTCGATTCTACCGATTTGGGCGCCCATCTCCCGATTTGGGTCGAAATATGGGCGTCCATCACTTTTGAAAATAAGGCTGATAGTGTGATAATCAACACATAACCAGCTAAGGATTACCACATAAAGATAGGACTGACTTTTATGCGGTTCTGCTTATGCAGCTAATCTGGCTGGTTAGGTGCTGAATATTGGCGTTTAACCGGCCACGTACTGACTCAGCCTCAGGACGCCTCCAAAATAGCCAGTTTTCAGTTTGGTGCTAACCGAATATTTTCAGCGGCACTAACTCGAATCTCTTCGTAAAAGTGGTTAATAAATCCCATAAATAAATAAATAAATAAAAATAAATGCCACTGAAAATTATTTTTTAGCCCTGAACAAGCAATTTAACTGGCCAGGAGTCATTTTTGGCCAGTTAAATTGTTTTGAACATCGACCCCTTAGAGTCCTCACAGGTATAGCTTGGGCAGTAGCAATACTATTACTACTACTACTTATCATTTCTAAAGCGCTACTAGACGTACGCAGCGCTGTACCCTTGAACATGAAGAGACAGTCCCTGCTCGACAGAGCTTACAATCTAATTAGGCCAGACAAACAGGACAAACAAGAGATAAGGGAATATTAAATACTATCTCTCCCCTTCCCATTTCTTTCCCCATCACCACTTCACTCTCACTCCCCTCCCCCACACATTGACCCAATTCAGAATGTTAATATAAATAAACATTTTAAATTAAATTATTAGATACAGCACAGGCAACAGCAATACAGGCGTTTCCCCCTTCTTATCTGTCTACTCCATCCCCACTTCACTCTCCCTCTCCTTGCTCATACACTGCCCCAATTCAGAATGGGTGGCAGCAGTGCAAGCTTCCTCTACCAATAGTTGAGTTGAAGGTGATCCTGACTGTCTAAGACAAATGATCATAGATCTCTGATCCCCAGAGCTGACACAAATACAAATCTTTCTCTATGTTATATTGAACAGATTCTGAAGGCACTGCAAGCCAAAGAAAATTTTATAAAAACAGTTACCTTCAGCTCAAACAATAGCTCTTTCATGTCTAAGCCCAGTAGCCTGTTGTCCCAGTACGTGTAGGAGCGGATATCAGTGAATCCAGCATCCTGGAATATGCACTGGTGAGTGTCTGCCAAAGAAAAGACACAACAGCAGCTGTTAACTCTCCAATCCAGTCCTACTGAGATAAGCAAAACACTGGCAGTCACGGGCAGTGTCATGCAAAACATTAGGGAAGGGCACCCAGAAATTTTTCATTTTGTGATAGTCCCTTTCATTTAGGGGGATGCTATTTTTAATGCTTTTTTATTCAGAATCCAAAGTGTAAATACAGTGGGGAATGTTCCTTTTATTTGAGGGTTCCCTCTCCCCCTTTACTCTCATGGGAGATGACACAAAATTAAAATTTCCTGGGCCTCCTTCCTATGCCCCCCACCCCCCAGGACCAGACAAACCCCTCTGTTCATAGGTCCCTCAGGCCTACCAGAATCCCTGGCGATCCAGTAGGATTTGTTGGGTCATGAGCGATGCCCATTTGCTCCTGTCCATGACCTTGGCCACATCCAAAATGGCAGCCGAGACCTTTCACCCAACTTAGATGTGAGCCTACTAGGGACAGAGAAAGTACCTGAATATAATATGTAAACAGCTTTGGCTGTTCCACAGAAAGGAGTTATATCAAAGGAATCACCTTTACCAAGACAAGAAATGACATCCCTACAAAACACCATGCCTGACTAAATGAGCGTCTGCTTACAGGGGCCCACTCTCTTTAAGCAATGAGCACTGGGGTGCCATGATATGCCCTATGCACACAAGCAATGGAGCCAGAGGCAGATACTGTTCATGTATCTACTGGTTAATCAGGGCTAGTGGTGGTGGGGGGTATACATAAGACAATTGTTCTGAGCCCCCCCACCATGCCATAGTGGGCCCAAGAATATAAAAGAAACACAGCCTGCCCGGGGGCTTTGGGATCAGTCCCAAATTTCTACCTGGGTCCCAGCATGTTTAACACTAGTACTGTGGATTAAAACTTTAATAAGGTTAACAGGGGATCTGAGAATACAGCCATTGCATGCACCACAGCTAGGTTAACAGCTTATTGAGCAAACCCTACAAAATTCTTAGTTTGGACCAATAAAAGGTTTCAACTAGCAAAACAATCCACCTTTCCCCATGTCTAAAGAGCTCTCAAAACATTAGATTAGAGATCACTAATTCAAAGCAAACAAATATGAAAAATATGTTTAGAGGAGCATTTTTGATATGATGTCTAAATTCAATTTTGGATGTTTTTCACAAAACGTCCCAAAATCCAGTAGTGAACAAGGCCATTTTCAAACTAGAAAAACGTCCAACTTTTTGTTTCTAAAATGGCCATTTGCTAGACATTCTTGTGTTCAGTTCATCTTTCTTTAAGAATCATTTTAAAAATGCACAGAAATAAACCATTGGGATGTATGGTGGGGGGGGCAGCATGCTTAATATACTGGCCACACACACATCCTAGCAGAGCTGTGGGGCACAGCAGTGGACATCACATAAAAGGTCTCAAGTGCACGTCTCACTATTACTCCCTTATATTGTATGGTGAACCCTCCTAAACCCACCAAAAATCTATTCTACCCAACTGTATACCACTACAGTAGCCCTTATGCCTGCAAGTATAACCTACAGTGGGGGAAATAAGTATTTGATCCCTTGCTGATTTTGTAAGTTTGCCCACTGACAAAGACATGAGCAGCCCATAATTGAAGGGTAGGTTATTGGTAACAGTGAGAGATAGCACATCACAAATTAAATCCGGAAAATCACATTGTGGAAAGTATATGAATTTATTTGCATTCTGCAGAGGGAAATAAGTATTTAATCCCTCTGGCAAACAAGACCTAATACTTGGTGGCAAAACCCTTGTTGGCAAGCACAGCGGTCAGACGTCTTCTGTAGTTGATGATGAGGTTTGCACACATGTCAGGAGGAATTTTGGTCCACTCCTCTTTGCAGATCATCTCTAAATCATTAAGAGTTCTGGACTGTCGCTTGGCAACTCGCAGCTTCAGCTCCCTCCATAAGTTTTCAATGGGATTAAGGTCTGGTGACTGGCTAGGCCACTCCATGACCCTAATGTGCTTCTTCCTGAGCCACTCCTTTGTTGCCTTGGCTGTATGTTTTGGGTCATTGTCGTGCTGGAAGACCCAGCCACGACCCATTTTTAAGGCCCTGGCGGAGGGAAGGAGGTTGTCACTCAGAATTGTACGGTACATGGCCCCATCCATTCTCCCATTGATGCGGTGAAGTAGTCCTGTGCCCTTAGCAGAGAAACACCCCCAAAACATAACATTTCCACCTCCATGCTTGACAGTGGGGACGGTGTTCTTTGGGTCATAGGCAGCATTTCTCTTCCTCCAAACACGGCGAGTTGAGTTCATGCCAAAGAGCTCAATTTTTGTCTCATCTGACCACAGCACCTTCTCCCAATCACTCTCGGCATCATCCAGGTGTTCACTGGCAAACTTCAGACGGGCCGTCACATGTGCCTTCCGGAGCAGGGGGACCTTGCGGGCACTGCAGGATTGCAATCCGTTATGTCGTAATGTGTTACCAATGGTTTTCGTGGTGACAGTGGTCCCAGCTGCCTTGAGATCATTGACAAGTTCCCCCCTTGTAGTTGTAGGCTGATTTCTAACCTTCCTCATGATCAAGGATACCCCACGAGGTGAGATTTTGCGTGGAGCCCCAGATCTTTGTCGATTGACAGTCATTTTGTACTTCTTCCATTTTCTTACTATGGCACCAACAGTTGTCTCCTTCTCGCCCAGCGTCTTACTGATGGTTTTGTAGCCCATTCCAGCCTTGTGCAGGTGTATGATCTTGTCCCTGACATCCTTAGACAGCTCCTTGCTCTTGGCCATTTTGTAGAGGTTAGAGTCTGACTGATTCACTGAGTCTGTGGACAGGTGTCTTTCATACAGGTGACCATTGCCGACAGCTGTCTGTCATGCAGGTAACGAGTTGATTTGGAGCATCTACCTGGTCTGTAGGGGCCAGATCTCTTACTGGTTGGTGGGGGATCAAATACTTATTTCCCTCTGCAGAATGCAAATAAATTCATATACTTTCCACAATGTGATTTTCCGGATTTAATTTGTGATGTGCTATCTCTCACTGTTACCAATAACCTACCCTTCAATTATGGGCTGCTCATGTCTTTGTCAGTGGGCAAACTTACAAAATCAGCAAGGGATCAAATACTTATTTCCCCCACTGTATATGTAGGTACAGTAGGCTTTTGGTGGGTTTTGGAGGGCTTACACTTTCCACCACAAGTGTACCAGTTATGTGGGCCTGGGTCCCCTTCTCTACAGTCCACTGCATTAGGCTACTCCAGGGACCTGCTTGCTGCTCTAACAGGACTAGTCATAACATCTGAAGCTGTCATAGAGGCTGGTATGTACTGTTTCTTTTCCATCTTTGGGGGGGGTCAGTGACCACTGAGGGGGAAAGGGGAGGTTATGCCTTTACCTCTCAGTGGTTATCTGGTCATTTAGGGCATCTTTTTGTGACTTAGGGGGTCTTTTATTAAGCAGCGCTAAACCGGAAGTACCACCAGGCTACTACAGCAGCCCAGCGGTAGTTCCCACCCACAGCTCGCTCCATTTCCAGCACTACAAAAATATTTTTATTTTTTTAGCACTGGTGTTTGCCTGGTGGAAATTGGGCAGTGCCATGCACTGCCTGGTTACCACCAGGTTAGCACAGAGGCCAATGGCAGTAAGTGCTCCCCCTGAAATGGCCTTGTGGCAAGTGCTTCACTTGCCATGTGGCCATTTCTTTAAAAATAAAAACAGCATTTTACCTGCTGTGGTAAAAGAGGGCCTCAGTGCACATCAAAAACACTCGCTGGAGCAGCGATCCAAGATGGCGCCTAGAGCAAGTTGTGTGTTCTGCGCTCCTGAGAAATTCTGAAGTAGCCAGACGCTAAAGAGTTTTCCACAAACGGTATGATGGGGAAACGAAAAGTGAAAGCCAGGGCTTTTACCTCCTCAAACCTGGCAACGATCCCTTCTGAGTGCCAGGCAACTTTGGAAAATTTCGGGGTAAGAGCGCTTGAGGAGCGGAGGCCCGCCTCGATGGGTTCCGCGTCTTCGGACGCGGACCATAGCATAGAGGGAGCGTCATTGAGCCCTCCCTCTAACATAGCTCCCCCGTGACCTGGAAGAGAATTGGCGCCGAAGGAGTTACAGCAAGCGGGGATGAATGATGAACCAGCCCTTGCTGAAGGAGGAGGACCTCGCGACGCGTCGACCCCGAGCGGATTGACAACAGAGGGGATGCAGGGAATGCTGCTCTCCTCTTCTGCCCAAGGTTTAACTTCTAGCGGAAATGGGGATTTGTCAAGACCAGCTGTGGTGATGATGGAGTCATTATGGGACACTATACAAGGTTTGAACTCTACTTTTACATCAATTTCTAACTTCTTTAAAGGAGAAATTATGGAACTGAAACAGACTACTCAAAACCTGTTTGCAAATATTCAGGATCAAGTAAATCAAACAACAGCCTTGAAGGGGGAAGTTGCTCAATTACATAATGTTACAGCAATGCTTATAAAAGAGAAGGATATTCAAGCCCGAAAACTTGAATTCCTGGAAAATCAAGGCCGTAGGAATAATTTGAGGTTCATAAATTTCCCCAAATCACCGTTAATAACTGCCTTGGATATGTTAAAAAAATATTTTGGAGAAATATTAGGAATACCAATGGAGGGTTTTCCACCTATAGTGAGAACCCAGTATATAACAGGTTCCTCAAGATCTCCTAATGTGCAAGCTCAACCTGTTCCTGATTTAAGTTTGACTGAATTTTTGGAGAGTTCATTAGAAATGGTGACAGAAAGAACTACACTTTTGGTGACTTTCGCTTTAGAACCGGACAGAAATAATATTTTCCGTGCCTACTTTCATCATATCAATGCACTCTTTTTAGGAAGCAAAATTCAAGTTTTTCCAGATTTGGCCAGGGACACACAAAAAAGAAGAGAGTTCTTGGTGTACAAACCAAGAGTTCTCAGTTTAGGAGCATTGTTTAAATTAAAATTTCCCTGTAGATGTCTTGTGTCCCTAGAAACTAATAATTACATTTTTTTGACACCCAAAAATTGTTGGATTTATTATTTCTAAAGAAAGCGTTAGGGATTCTTTGGATACGCCCATTACTTAAAATGCTATTAGTTTGATTGTGAGTATTCTCTTTGCTCTTCCTTGCTCTAATGAAATTATTGTCTTTTTGCCTTTTTACTTTCTTTTTGCCTAGTATTTGGATCCAAATGTTGTGTTGTGGACAAATTTAAAAAGGGAAAGATTTCTGTGTAAATTTGTTTATTGCCTTTTGTCATGAATTTATGGATATTGCTTAAACATTTATATTTGAATGTAAATGTTAAAATCAATAAATATATTTGAAAACAAAACACGCGCTGATGCCAGCGTAGACCCCCTTTTGCCACAGCTTAGTAAAAGGACCCCTTAGGTTTGATTGACACAGGTCAAGACCAAGATGTCTAACTTTTAGCCCTTGATGTTTTTGCTTTGTTCTAATATGGCAGAAAAACATCCAAATTTTGGGAACGCCCAATCCCACCCCCAATACGCCCCCTTGTGATTTGGAATCAGTGCAGAGAAAAATCTCTCAAATCCGAGTTTCAAAATTGCAATTTGGATGTTTTTGAAGAAAAACGTTCAAATGCCACTTTATTCCATTTTTATACGTTTTTCTCTTTTGAAAATGAGTCCCTTTGTTAGATAACTGTATTTAAATTCATGGATGTGTAGCAGTATTACAATGTTTCTTTTCTTTCAATTAGCCAAGAAGAATTTGGCTATAACATTAAATTATGTGTTTATAAAATGTACTTTATTGTTTTGTCAACTAGATGAAAACTCTGAGCTTTCCTTTGTAAGGAACTCCTTCAGCAGCCTCTCCAAGACTGACTTAGTTCCACTAGAAAGTCACAGAAGCAGAAATTCAATGAGCTGGTACAGATCCTTTGTGATGTCCCAGTCACATTTTTGTTACAATCATCAGCTAAAAAAGGCTTGTGTGACACAGAAATCTCTAGAATCAAATAAAGTGTAAGACATTTGGAGATGTTTTTTGCTTAAAAATAATGAAGCTGTGTTCCAAAAACTCAACTTATTTTGACCAACAGGAACTAATTGACAGAGATGGCTTTTATTTTTGTTTATTTTCAAGTATGCTTTTGTGTTGTCTTTTAACACAAAGCCTAAGAACATTTTGGCAATAATAAACAGAAGGAGGGCATAAAGCTAACACAAGCAAGATGATACTAGTCTGAATGAAAGCATAGCCTCTGTGCCAAAAATGTGTTGGTGTGTTACACATCAGCTGCCCCGAGGGATGTTGGAGACTATGACCCAGGGACATAGTCTCAGCCTTCCAAAGAAGGAATACAGCAAAAAAGAGGTTTACTGTGAGGCACGCTCAGGCGTCCCATGGTAATTTTTGCATGTAAGCGCTGTACCCACGAGCGGGTCTGGGGTGGAGAGTGGGTATGTTCTGCGCTGCTAGTGTGTGGTTAGCTTGTGAACCCTTACCACCTACATAACGGGTGATGGTAGGGGCTCATGCCCTAATGGTCACACACTAATGGGCCATAGTGGTAAGACCTAGTGGACCATTTACTAAAGCTCAGTCTGGCCGATATTCAGTGCTATGTAACTGACCAGGAACGGCTCCTGGCCAGTTAAATAGCACTTAACTGACTATCCATGAATATTCAGCAGGAGATAATCTCCTGTTGATTATTTATGGTCAGCACATAGTGGGTAACTGGTTATCTCAAGCGACATAACTGGCTATCCGCGAATATTCAGCACTTTGCCAGCCAAGATAATTGGTCAAATTGGGCCACCAAAATAGCAGGCATACTTTGGCCGCTATAAACTTAACTGGCCTGTGCTGAATATCAACTTAGCCAGTTAAGTTTATAGTGGTCACAAAAAACCTGAATATTCAATGTCGGTCACTGGAAACAGCCTGGTAATGAATATCCGGACTCAGCGCCAACTGCGGGACTTAGCCGTGCTGAATATCGGCCCCAGTGTGTGCTAAATGCTGAACATCCTATTTTATACCTATTGGCCATGTGGCACTTAGTGCACTGCACACTAGTGTCCATTAATGCATGCTAAGCTTTAATAAAAGGGCCCCTAAATGAATTCTTTGCTTGGGTCTTCACTTAGGAAGATGTGGAAGAGATACTCATGCCAGAAATGGTATATAATGGCGATAAGTCAGAGAAACTGAAACAAATCTCTGTAAACCTGGTAAATATAATAGGGCAATTTGGCAAACTAAAGAGTAGCAAATCACCTGAATCAGATGGTATACATCCTAAAGTATTGATAGAACTAAAAAAAATGAACTTGCAGAGCTATTATTAGTAATTTATCTTTAAAACCAAGTATGGTACTAGAAGATTAGAAGGTGGCTAATGTAATGCCAATTTTTTAAAAGGGTTCCAGAAGTGACCTGGGAAATTATAGAGCAATGAGCCTGATGTTAGTGCTGGGCAAAATGGTAGATATTACTCAATGATCTCAATGAGCTGTTAAAATGTGGCTCTCTTCCTCCTGATATGGGCAAAATTGTTCTCACTCCACTATTGAAGAGATGTGGGCTAGACATAACATCATCTGCAAACTACTGTCCAGTGGTAAGCATACCCCTTTTTACTAAAGCATTAGAAACCTACATTAGTGAACAATTCTCTTTTTATCTGGAAAAATTTTCTATTTTACACTGGTCACAATTTGACTTCAGATCTTCACATAGTACTGAAACATTACTGCTAGTTCTAACTACATATGTCAAATAACACGTATGCAAAGGTGACCGAGTAATTCTTCTCCAGTTCAATATATCAGTCGTGTTTGATGTGGTTGACCACACGTTGCTACTCAAATTCCTGGATCAGATAGGAATAACAGGGACTGTGCTCACATGGTTCAGCGAATTCCTTTCAAATCAAAGCTATTCTGTCAAGCAAAACAACCAACTTTCCAACTACTGGGATCACCCCTATCACTGATCCTGTTCAACCTCTTTATGCCATCCATTCCCTCAATACACCTGGGACTTAATGAACTACTATTATCCTACACGGATGACATCCTGCTTCTCTTACCATCAACAACATCAAACAAAGACCCAACTCAGTCTGTAGCGAATGGTATGACTGCTGTTAGCACCTGGGCCCTGACCAATAAATTGAAACTGAATGCGCAAAAAACCAAGGTCCTGTGGTTCCGAAATCAGGGAGTTGAGATCCCATCATCAATATCTTTGTCCAATGGTCAAACCTTTACAGATGAATCTGAAACCAGAATATTTGGGGTCTTGCTTGATTCTTCACTCACCTTCTCTTCCCATATTAATCAGCTATGGAAGAAAACACTATTCAAAATGAGACAGCTACATCTAGTCAGACCATTCTTCGATCAAAAGGCCTTTGCATTAGTAGTCCAAATGTTAGTCCTACCTCACTTGGATTACTATAACGTTCTATTTCTTGGTATTAAGCGTCAATATCAGAAAAAAAACTGCAAATCATACAGAACACAGCTGCAAAAGTAATATACAGATTGAATAGATATGTAGGTGTTTCAACTCATCCAAACAAACTGCACTGGCTTCCCATAGCAGAAAGACTCGGGTTCAAAGCTGCTTGTTTAGTTTTTCAAAACTTACAGGGCTTCACCTCTGAACTGCTGACTAAGACCGCTTCGCTATATCTGGTCCAGTCTAACAGACTGAAACAGCAACTAATGCTAGTATCACCATTTCAAAAGACAATTCAAAATCAGATTTTCAACTCTCTATTCCCCGTACTTGGAGTCAAAATATGGAACTCTCTACCTATTCCCATCAGAACAGAAAATAGCTACCTCAACTTCAGGAAGAGGCTAAAATCCTTTCTCTTCCTAAAGACTGTTTCATAATAATCCATCAAGACTTCTACCTCCTAGTATCATCCATTATCCTTTCCTTTAATGTTTTTTTAGCCTCATGCATTACACCAATGGTCTTTAATGTTTCTCATACTTCACACTAACACTATCTGCTTTTGTCTTACCTAGAATATAAACCGCACTGAACCCTGGAAAGGGGATATTAGCAGTATACAAGAATTGAATTGAATAAAGAACAAAATTACTGAGCATACACATACACATGGATTAATGGGACAAGGCCAGCATAGATTTAGCCAAGGAAAAACTTGCCTCACCAATCTGCAACATTTCTTTGAAGGAGTGAATACATATGTGAATAAAGATGAACTGGTTGATATTGTGTATCTGATTTTTCAGAAGGCATTTGACAAAGTACTTCATGAACAACTCATAAGGAAATTAGAAAATCATGGGATAGGAGGCAGTGCCCTATTGTGGATTAAGAACTGGTTAAAAGATAGAAAACAGAGGGTAGGGTTCAATGGTCAATATTCTCAATGGAGAAGAGTAAATTGTGGGGTTCCCCAGGGATCTGTGCTGAGACCACTGTTTTTAAAATATATTTATAAATGATCTGGAAACAGGAATAATGAGTGAGGTGATTACATTTGCTGACAACACAAAGTTATTCAAAGTTGTTAAATCACAAGATGATTGTGAAAAATTGCAAGAGGACCTTACAAGATGGGAGACTGGGCATTCAAATGACAAATGACATTTAATGCGAGCAAGTGTATTGTAATGCATGTAGAGAAGAGGAACCCACACTATAGCTACATGATGCAAGATTCCACATTAGGAGTCATTGCTCAGGAAAAGACTTTAGGTGTTATCATTGATAATATGTTGAAAGGCTTTGCTTGGTGTGCAGCAGTAGCTAATAAAGCAAATAGAATGTTAGGAATTATTGGGAAAAGAATGGAAAACAAAAATGAGAATATTATAATGCCTTTGTATCACTCTATGGTGCAACCGCACCTCAAATATTTTGTGCAATTTTGGTCAATGCATTTCAAAAAAGATATAGTGGAATTAGAAATCTTACAGAGAAGGGTAACAGAAATGATAAAGGGAGGGAGGAATGACTCCTGTGTGAGGAAAGGCTTAAGAGGTTAGGGCTCTTTAGCTTGGAGAAGAGACAGCTGAGGGGAGATATGACAGAGATCTAGAAAACACTGAGTGGAGTGGAACAGGTAGATGTGAATCTCTTGTTTATTCTTTCCAAAAATACAAGGAGGCAGGCAATGAAGCTACTAAGTAGTACATTTAAAACAAACTAGAGAAAATATTTCTTCACTCAACGTGTAATTAAACACTGGAATTTGTTGCCAGAGAATGTGGTAGAAAACAGTTAGCTTAGCAGGGTTTAAAACAAAGGTTTGGCCAAGTTCCTAAAAGAAAAATCAATAAATCATTATTAGGCTGGTCTTGGGAAAATCCATTGCTTATTCCTGGGATAAGCAGCATAAAATCTGTTTTACTCTTTTTGGTACCTGTGACCTGGAGTAGCCACTGTTAGAAACAGAATACTGGGCATGATAGACCTTCAGTTTGTTCCAATATGGTTGTGCTTATGTACTTATGTATGTAAATACAGAGGAGAAAGTCAGTCTGTAAAGGAATTTTAGCTTCATCATAAATGAAGTTGAGGCATTGAACCCCAAGTTACCAATGGCCTAAAATAAAAGATTATTGTGAGTAAAACTATTGTGCTCTTAATTTTTTAGGTTTCAGATACCAGTGCCACCAGGGCTCCTATTCAAGGCCTTTATATTTGATAAATCCTATTCCATACCATATCCTATCTGCACATTTCCTGTTTGTTGAGTGGTTGCCTATACTTACCCCACGCTGGAAAGGACACATAAACGGCTGTTGGCTTGAGGATGGTGTCATTGTACCACTGCCGAAGGAATCTGGCTCCAAGCCAGAGAGCTCCTGTCCCCCCTGGAGTCTGAATGCCACCTGCCTTACTCGTAATAAGAAGATAAACAATAATCACACAGTGTTCATCCAGGACCACACACTCCTATGGCATTGCAATACTGAATTGTTGTCTTGATGTGTTTCATTTTATATATGAGTCTGTTTGGGGTGTTTATTATATATATTACATGGAGTGGCATTTTGGAAAAATACATCCAAGTCAGAATTGAGACATTCTGCCTATAATGTCCAAATAAATGCCCATCTCACAGCTATTCTTGAACAGGAAATATGTCCAGCTGTCCTGTTTGAAAATATGTGAGAAGGTCGTCCTTATGGTGGAGATGTCCATCCTAAACAACCATTTTACAAACCGAAATGTTAAAATTATAGAGGAAGACAAGGCACAGGGATGTCTGTCTGGCAGCAATCCTAGAACATTGCCACACAGACAGCCTTGCAGAAAAGAGGAGTAGCCTTGTGGTTAGTGCAGTAGACTGTAAGGCAAGAGACACAGGTTCAAATCCCACTGTAACTTTTTTTTTTTTTAAAATAAATGTGATCCCTCCAGGAAAAGAAAAATAGCTACTTGTTCTGCCCCCATAGTCATGGAGGCAGGGTGTATTATTATGTGTATTTAGTATGAGTATTGTTTGTATTTAATTGCATTGTTTGTGTAATAGCACTGTGTACTAGGACTGCTTTCCTATAGTTTGCAATACCCTGTGATTGACTCATTGTGTGCTTTCCCTATTGGCTCTTAGCTAGGGCCAGCCCTCCCTTTGTGCCCTGGGGGCTGTGTGAGAGAGCCCTGTCTTCCTTGCATGCTTTGGTGATCAGCAGCTGTTCTAGGGGACTGATCCCCCCCCCCCCTTAATCTACTGTAATTCCATCAAGATTTTTCACCATTTCCCTAAGTCAATCCCATTTATTTTCCCTGAGCCATTTCACGAAAAGGTACGTGCCAGACATGAGAGGAAGAGAGAGCAGGGCAGTGTAATAAAAGTGAATTTTAAAGACTGTTTTTCAACTCTGTTTTGACTGACCAGTGCACTCGGGGTGTGTATTGTTGATTAGAAGTAATTCTGTTTAAAAATTATTGTTTAACTTTGTGAAAATAAGTTGTGAAAATAAGTTAGAATGCAGAAGATAACACACAGCTCTAATTAATTTGGTATGTGAAGAGGAGGATGGTGCTTGTTTTCAGAGTTCAGCCTGGCCACCTGGATTTAGAAAACATGTGACCACGTTCCCACAGTATGGCTTGTTTACCTAAACAGAGAAGCATTCTGTAATTTTCCTTAGCTCTGAATATGAGTTCTAAGCCTTATAAAAAGGGGGGCTTGTTGCAGCAGAGTTTTGAGGCTCATCTGTGGGTAAATGTATCGCGCAGAGGACTTGTTCCTGGTCATAAGGAGACTTCGGGCTTTTGCTGCAACAGGCCTGAAATTCCTGACCAGTGATGTTGTATGTATAATATGTATATATCTGTCTTATAGCTTTCTTTTAGTTAGATGATTTAATCATTGTATATATATATCTTAATCATTGTAGATTCTAGCACCTCTAACTAATAAAGGTCTCATTTACCTAATACAAATCCAAAAGAATCCACAGTAATTATTGAGTAGTCTGTGTCAGTGAGTCAGGCTGTAAATCCATAGCAGTACAGGCAGGCAATGCAACGGCGCTGGAGACCAGCGCTGGACGAAGACTTCAGCTGGTGGGGGTTGGGGACCCCCACCAGCTAAGCCAGGGGCCTAGAGAAAATTTGTGGGGCCCAGGTCCCATGGCCCCACGTAGCTACCTCACTGCTCCAATAACCTTCAGGCTTGCAGGTGTCTTATATCTTTAGGTACAGTAGGTATATTTCTGTTCCTGGAGGGAGCCCCAAAAAGAAAGAACTAATAGAGTTATAGTAGGATTTGAACCTGTGTCCCATGGTTTACCATCTACTGTACTAACTACAAGGCTACTCGTCTGACCTGCTTGCTGCTTTGTTCAGGATGGTCATAATACTTGCAGCTGACTAATAGCCTGGTTTTCCTTTCTGGTTTCATTATCAGGGGAGAGGGAGGGGGACAGCAAACATTGGGAGATTAAGGAGGAGTCATGCCTTAATCTCTCCAGTGATCAGCTGCTCAATCAGACCTCCTTTTTGCACTTGACTGAAACAGGTCTAGATCAAACGTCCTTCTTTTTAGACATGGACATGTGAGACCTTACATGTCCTTAAAAGGCCAAGGAGTGAAGGATCAATTCTCAGTTCATCGACTTCTGCCTCACATTCACAGATGTTAAGCATGATTTTCCCTTTCCTACAGCTGTACCATAGACCAACCTTGGTCTTTGGCTTTGCTTCTTTCTTTCTGGATGTTTCTTCCCATATGAAATAAGCTGTAGTCCCGCCCAAAATACACCCACTAAATGTTCCCTTGCTATTTAGACGAACTATATCGTGAAACAACAAAATTCTGACTTTCCAAAACTCAGGATTTGGGCATTTTTAGCAGATGAACTTTTTTTTTAGATATTTTGAGATGTCTATCTGCTTTGAAAATGAGCGTCCTAATGTCCTACAATATGTATTTGAATTTATTGATTTTACTATGTAATTCCCTTAGAGCGTGAAATAATGCAATGACAGATTATAAGTCTTAATAAAGAAAATGTTTGTATAAACTGTCTGTTCAGTTTCTTTTTACATCTACGACATTAAGAAAGATGAATAAGGTTAACTGTTTCTCTAGTCCTTTCTACTTGGTATAAAAGCAGTGCTTACCAATGATACTAAACAAACACAAATATATAGCCAAAATCATAGCTTGCCACTGCTCTTGTTGTGATTCTTAGCACGCCTCAGGTTAGTTTTGCTGCTAATAAAAAATAAAATTTTCCTGAACTCCTTAGTCTATCACATGTCCTTACAAAGAGTAAATATCTAGTATGGGAAAACTCAGAGCTAGCATATCTCCAATCTCTTTATCAATCTAAACATAAAGCCAGAAAAAGAAGTGTCTACTTCTAGGTTTGATAAGATTTTTGGATGACACACAAACCAAGGATTAGGGTGGGTAGGCTCTTCCGAAGGACACAAGGGAGACACAAAAATATATTGATTATAAAAAGATATAATTGTTCTCTCCTAGTCTCCTGAGGCAGGCACCTATGCGCCAAAACACAGCCGCTGTGTCAAGTCTTTTGGTGTTTTTTCAATAAAATATCACATGCAAGAATCATTGCGTCTCCCTTGTATCCTTTGGAAGAGCCTACCCTACTCCTTGGTTTGTGTGTGCTACAGTCATAGGGATAGAGCGTTCCTCCATGGTATGTGGCTGTTCCCCCCAAGTGAACTCTGAATACATATAAGAAAGGCATATAAATGACCGTCAGTTAAGGTTTGAAGCTTGGTGGGTTGGTGCTATTGCTTATGAGTTTATTTTGTTATTTCATAGAAACATAGGGGTAGATATTAAGCCAGTGGCACTCAGCGTTTTGCTGACCGATGCTGGCGTTATTCCCAGAAATTCTATGTCGGGTCCTGTCTGGGTTTCAGCATTGAAATCCAGTTTTGCAGAGCCAGCTAGCACATAGCACATAGCACATAACTGAATATGGGTTATTATTATTATTATTAGCATTTGTATAGCGCTACCATTTAATTCAATTATCCTAAATCTTCCAAAATGCACAGGGTTGGGAAGAAGCCCAGAGGATTCATAGTTGCCAGAAAGAAAGGGGCAAAGCCAAAAAACATGTATGGTCTGTGATACAGCTGTAGGAAATGAAAAATTATGCTGAGCATCTGTGAATGTGAGGCAACAAGGTCAGTCTTTGGCAGGGGTGACAGGGGTGCTCGGACACAGGGCCTTATGCGCCCAAGGGCCCCACAGCAGACTTAGCATCTCTCGCCCACTCCCTGCTTCAGCAATCATTGCTGTCTCCTGTTCTCAATCTAACCGCCTTTGTCAGCTCTCTCCTACTCCCTTTCGACTCCCTGCAGAGCTGCCTTCTTCAATCCAGGCCGCTGGCATCGTCAGTAAGGTAAACACACTGCCTTCAGCGCCCCGGATGTTTTCTGCTGCAATTTCCTGTCCCGCATAGGCAAGACACTGCAACAGAGGGAGAGCTTCCAGGGCTGCCTAAAGGCAGTGTGCCTACCTCACTGATGCTGTCGGCGGCCCGGAAAATTGAAGAAGGCAGCGGTGCTGCGAGCTGGAACTAAAGGAGCGAGTAGGAGAGAGCTGAAGGTGGTTAACTTGAGATGGCTGCTGAAGCCCATGAGGTTGGTCTCCCTCTCCATCTCCTCTGTGCATCTCTCATCCCCTTACCCAAACATAGCAAGCAAATCTATGAGTTGCTTTATCCATGTTGTCATTCATTATTGTTGGTAACATTTTTATTGGACCTCACTTATATTTTCAAAAATGCAGGCTTGTGTAGGATACGGATGTACACAGAGGAAATATTAGTTTCATCTAATTAGTTCTAAATCATAATTATTGTGTCATTTGGAGGGGCTGGTTTATAAGGATTCACCAAAACAGACGTTATGAGTATCAGACTTACTATTTATAAGTACAGTTAAGAAAAATTATGAATTAGGTTGAGACCTAAGAGCATTTAACATCTTTCTTTCCTGTGCCTACATCAAAAGAAAAAGATGGCATGTTGGAACCTGCTCCTTTTGCTTTGTGGAATGCAGTGGTATATTATAAAAGTGTGCTTGCCTTTTTTTAATTACTACTATTTCACAGAGAAGGTATTGAATAATGAGGGAAGGGTTTCCTTCATGCAGAACTGTCCAGAGTCAGTCTAAATGTACCAACATTGTCCAGGTCAGCACACTATTAGCTGCCAAGTTCATACAATGTTAATTATGTTCAGTGGAAAATAAATCTGTTGGCTCGGGCTGCTTGCTATGTAAATATTCAATCACTGTTTCATTATTGCTACCAAGTATTACACATTAAGGGCATTTGTTTTAATTCATTTATCCAGTCCTTACATTCACATAGTTTTGCTTTTTAAACCCAAAGGTTTCCTATGATAGCATTGTGTTTATTTGAATTAGTTTTTCTGTACAAATTTTGCTTGATTTGTCTTCATTGGAAATCAAAAAAATGTTAAAATACACCTTGTCAACAAGGGGCAGGGCTAGGTGGGGGCAGGGGACCCCACCGAACTGGTCTGCACAGGGCCCCGCAACTACTAAGACCTGTTCTGTGAGGCAGACAGCAATGCACTGAGAATTGATCCTTCTACACTCTTTGCCCTTCTAGCTAAGAACCCCCCCCCCCCCCCCCCCAAAGTGTAAGGTCTCACATTTGGTCTAAGGATGATCCCTTCCTGGCCAGTTGCTGAGGTTAAGAACCTATTTATAAGGACTCAGCTATCATCAGCTATCAATAAAAGCACTGGCACTAAGTTAAAAAAAATTAGATCAATATTCAAATGCTGCAGCCACAGTTGTTTTGAAATGCTAGTTGCAACATTTAAATATATTACTATCCAGGTAGTGAGCAGTGCTGAATATATGTGGATAGCACTGAGCACATTCAACCTGGAGTACCAGGAGTCTATCAATCGGGGTCACCAGTGCCATTTTGGATTAAAACACTGGCAAGTGCAGGAGCAACTGGAGATCACTCCTGCCCAGGGATTTTTGGGGCCCTTTTACAAAGGCACGGTAGGCTCTATACATGTGCAATACATGCCAAAACGAGAATACTGCTAGGCTAGCGTGCATCTTGGTAGTAATTTTGGATTTGACATGCGCCCATACTGCTGAGACAAATAATTTTTAAATTCCCTACTTTGCATGGCATTTTCAGCATTAATCAGCAGTTGGTGCGCGTCAACTGGTCACTGTGCATATAGCGCAAGAGCCCTTACTGTTAGATCAATGGGTGGAATTAAGCGCTTAGGCCGTAAATAGGCATGTGCTGGTTTCAGTTTTACCACAGGCCCTTTTCTCAGCCCATTCAAAAAAAAGCCCTTTTTCCCAGATGCAGTAAAAACTGGCCTGGAGCATGCCAAAAACATATGCCCACACTACCACAGGCTGCTTTTTGCCGTGGCTTAGTAAAAAGACCCCTTAGTAAGGTAGGCCCAAAGGGGCCATCAGGAGGATGGGGAGGGGGACAAAAGGGGTCTTCAATTGGGGGAAGGAAGATTTCCAAGTGGTGGGTTGGCCAATAGGAGGGTTCTTTGGGTTGGGAGGGTCTGGTTGGGGCAGCACTATGGGGAGGGGTCTTGATTTTGGGGGGGGGGGGCGAGGGGCTTTGACTTGGGGGGGAGGGTGCTCTGGCCTCCACTATTACCTAAGGGTGCTGACTCCTCTAAAATGAAACCCAGGAGCACTGGGCTATGGCTTTGTGGCCTAATGTTTCCAGATCAGTGGAATAATGCTGCTTGGGAAGTGCCTGCCTTTTACTGTGCCTTGATGATTTTCCCCAAAAATTTCTTATTAAAAAATATAAACAACAAGGAAGGGACACTATGGAGACTAGATGGGCCTCTAAAAAAAAACACCTCTTATCTTTGTAACAACTGCTTTGAATTCTTTTCTCTGTTTTTCTATCAAAATACTTTTCTTCAAATTTAATTTTAATGGTTCTGGAGTTTCAGATCCACTCTGAAATCACCTAGACCAGGGCTTTGCTAAGATCAATACCCATTTCTGACAATAATAACTAATATTCTGTCCATAATTCAGCAGGAAAGTACAGCCACCTGTGACTAGGGCCACCATATTACCCAGACTAATGAAATATTCTAGGTTTTACTTTTATAATCTTCCAAAGTTCTGAGTTCTCACAAATACATGACAGTCCTGCAAAGTATACTATAATTACAATTACTTGTATTTATTGGTGATTTTGCTTGAAAAAGAAACAAACTACTATTTTATAGAGATAGGCAGCTAGAAAGGTTTTCTGTCACGTAAGTTTCTGTATGGTTTATGGGAAAGTTTGTTTTGTATCTGGGTTTTTTTTTCATTCCAGGATAAATGTTGATAAGAATGTGCACTCTTCCTAAAGAGGGCACACTGTTTTAGAAAGATGATACACTCTTGCTAAAGTGCACACTATCAGCAAAGAGTACATACTGTTAACAAAGAGTGTGCAATATTATAAAAGAGTGCACGCTGTTAGCTAAGAGTGTGCACTATTAGTAAAATCTGCACACTATTAGCAAAGAGTAAACACTATTAACAAAGGGTGTGTACTATTTGGAAAAAATGCACACTGTTAGAGTGTGCACTATTAGCAAAAAGTGTGCACTATTAACAAAGTGTGCACTATTAACAAAGAGTAAACACTATTAACAGAGTACACACTATTAGCAAAGAGTGTACACTATTAGCAAAGAGTGCACACTATTAGCAAAGAGTACACACTATTGCGCACAATTAGAGAAGAGTGCACACTCTTAGCAAAGATTGTGCAGTGTTTTCCCAATATTGCTTGCAGACATGAACCATTGCACATGCCACACTATTGAAAAAAGTGTGTACTCATTGCTAATACTGCACACTCTTTCTGAAGAGTGTGCCTTCTTTTTGTAACAGTGTGCACTTCTTGCAAAGAATGTGCAGTATTACTGTAGTATAAAAAAGTACAAAGGAGTTGATATTAACATTGATTTAACCAGCCAGGAATGGCTCCTGGGCAGTTAAATCACCAGTTCGGGGCTACCAATTTTCAGTGGCACTTAACTGGTTAGTGCCGCTGAAAATAACTGGTTAGCACCAAATGGAAAACCGGCTATTTTGGGGGCATTCCAGGGTAGAGTCGGCATGGCGTTAAATTTCCGGGTTTAACGTCTGTGGCAGTCAGCAAAATGCTGAATGCTGCCAGCTAAATATTGGGCCCAAAGTGGGGTTTTTTTCCCTCTCTTTTTCATTTGTTAATGACATGCAATAACAAGATATGTCACTGACGCAAATGACAGCCCCTCCCTACTATTTTATATGATATTTACTTTAGTACCTCCCTGGAAACGTGGGTGACATCACAGCCCCCACTTATTAAAGTACCCACAATTTCCATTTTGTTTTATTGAAATGATTCCCAAGGCATACTCTATTCTCTAAAAGAGCAATACTGTCTTTGCCAATTGCCAACTCTGTTGCCACCCGAGTGAACTCTGACAGTCCTAGCGCTGGCAGGTAGTCGTGATGCAGAGTTGGGTCACTGCTGATGTTCAGCTGAGTCATCTTGATCACTGGTGCTACCCAGGGAAGTCCATTATCTGCCCGGAAGTCTGGGAGAGAGGAAATGAGGGGGGTCATGTGATTGCTGCTCTCCAAGGTACTGCCACCAATTATAGTGCTTCTCAAGCCATTCCTGGTGTAGTTCCCAACCAGTCAGGCTTTCAGGATATCCACAATGAATATACATGAGGGAGATTTGCAAGCACAATTGTAGCAGGGAGCAGGGTGTGCAGATCTCTCCAATGCATTTTCATTGCAGATATCCTGAAAAACAGGCTGGCTGTGGGAGACAGGATGATATGCTGAGACTAACTTGAGAGACATTCCACTACAGTGTTAGTTAATTAGTTATATTTTGCTCACACCTTTTTCAATAGTAGCTCAAGGTTACGCTGGATATTTCTCTGTCCCAGGAGGCAATGGAGGGTTAAGTGATTTGCCCAAATCACAAGAAGCAGCAGTGGGATTTGAACCAGCCACCTCTGGATTGCAAGACCAGTGCTCTAACCACTAGGCCACTCCTCCACTCCATGAAATTGACAAAGGCAGGTGGCATCTTATAGACCTTATTGAGGCATGAGCTTATGATGGTGCATTTTTGACTGAAACCAAAACTTTTTGTGCTATGTGCCATGGCTGTCCTCCCCCCGCCCCCCCAAACCAAAGTAGTTCCTGTATATCAAAATGAGATATATCAAATCCCGTCCCCTTCCTTTTCCCTAATGTTAGGGTTTGGCAGCATCAGTGTTACTTGAGGAGGAATATTATTTTAAGTATAAGTTTTTTTAAAGTTTTTATTTCAATCTGCCTAGGATTTAGGTGGACCATAAGTTTATTAAATAAATAAGGTTCCAGGAAGAGTGACAAAATTGATAAAGTGGATAGAATGCCTTGGGGAAAAGATGACAGAAGAGATTTGATAGAAAATGATAACATTATAAGTGGGGTGGGACAGTATATGGAGACTGGTTGTTTAACCTGTCAATCAACACAAAAATAGAGGACATAACCAGCAGATTGAAAACGAATGATAGAAATATTCTTTTTTCACAGGAGGATGTGATCAAGGCAACTAACACAGCAGGAAGAGTCCATGAAATGTATTAAGCAGGTAGACTTGGGTGAGCCATTGCATATTCTGCAAATGAGCTGTGGGAAACAGATCTTTTTTTTTTTTTTTTTTTTTTTTTTGGGGGGGGGGGGGGATCTGCCACATACTTGTGATCCTTGGAGAAAGGATACTGGGCTTTATGGACCTTAGTCTGACTCAACATGGTATTTCTTCTGTTCTTAGTATAGCCTTTTTTTCCCCCAATAGCTCAATGTGAGTTATATTCAGGCATAGTAGGTATTTCTCTCTTCCTGGGAATCAAAGGGGACAATTCTATAACTGGGCATCTGCGTTCACTGATCTGTGCTTTCTTCCTCCTGGTGTCCTGCACGTTCCTTTAACGTGTAGGATGTCAAGAGGAAGAAAGCACAGATCAGCGAATGCGGTGCGCCTGCACGTGCCTTTAAGTGAAACTGAGCATGCTCAGTTTTACTTAAAGGAACGTGCAGGACGTCAGGACTCAAGAAAGCACAGATCAGCAGTGAGCGTGGCATGCCGGAGACCAGCGCTGAAGAAGGCTTTGGCTGGCAGGGGTTGGGGACCCCTGCCAGCAAAGGTACATTGTGGTGGTGGTGGTGGCGGTGGCGGGGGGAGGGTTGGAAGTGGCAGGGGAGGGGCGGCAGCTGGGGGAGGCAGGCTAAAATGTGCCCCCCACACGCACTTTGGGCTCTGGACCCCCCTCCCACCGAGGTCTGGCTACGCCACTGCATGGGAATACTTTCAATACTAGAAGGAAATATTTTTTTCACTCAACAAATAGTTAAACTCTGGAACTCATTGCCAGAGGATGTGGTAATGGCAGTTAGTGTATCTTTTTAAAAAAAAGGTTTGACAAATTCCTGGAAGAAAAGTCCATAGTCTGCTATTGAGACAGACATGGGGAAACCACTGCTTGCCCTGGGATTGGTAGTATGTAATCTTGCTACTGTTTGGGTTTCTGCCAGGTACTTGTGACCTGAATTGGCCACTGTTGGAAACAGGATACTGGGCTGGATGGACCACTGGTCTGACCCAGTATGGCTATTCTTATTTCTTATGTCCCAGTAATGCTTCAAATGTAACTCTCCTTGAGCTACTACTGAAAAGGTGAGAGCTAACTCCAAATCTCTTTCTTCCCTCTATGACAAAGATTACAGAGTGCTTTGGCAGAAGTCATTGGTGGGGGTGCAAATGCATCCACAGCTTACCAGGAAGAGCCTCTCCTCCCCTGTTAACATTTACTTAATACACCTAGCTGGTTGGTTTTTGGAAATAGGCATCAGCACACATCCAAAGTTTGTAACTAACAACCTGCTCACCACAGAATGTGTAACTATGACCCAGACAGAACTGCTGTGGATCAGAATGATTATGTACCTGTGGGACCAGAAGACAAAAAAAAGAAGGTGGAGGTAGAGAAGAGACAGGGGTAGGGACCCTCAGAAGGAAGCCTGCAGCTTCAAAGGTGGGAGGGAAAAAAGGGAGGAAATGTGCCTGGCTCAGGTTGGTGGGGAGAGCATGGCCATTATTGGAAACAGGATGCTGGGCTTGATGGACCTTCGGTCTGTCCCAGTATGGCAATACTTATGTACTTGTTAAAATATCCTTGGGCAGCAGAGGTCCCTCTCTACTGCTGCCTGGGAAGGTGCCAGGATCCATGATGGTGTCTCTGCCTTCAAGCACCTCTAGTCATTCCTGGACAGCAGTGGAGAGGGATTACTGTTGCCGGGGGACATCTACTATGAGGGTAGGTCCCAGTAGGTTGGGGGAGGGAGTGAAGGTAGTGCTTGAGGATGCCATGGCTCTTTATTCTGAGTTATGCATAAGGGGAATTGGAAGGCATTGGGGGGGGGGGGGCAAAAGAGAGATTGGGTATAAACAGGGGAGGAGGGTTCAAGAGGAAGACCAGGGCTTTGGAGGACTGGGAGGAGGGACACCACCATGGAACATGGAGTTATGGGAGCTCTACATGCTCTATGTAGTACATGCAGCGTAGATGCTGGGCACACTCCCTGCATGTAGCCACACAGGCTTTGCACTTACCCTGTGTTATGCTTTACAGTGAACAAGGGTAAGTACAAACAGTTATGGACCTTTCCACCAAGGGTCCCCAGATATTCCAGGTAGCAGGTCTAATTCCCGACATGACCTTTACGGACATGGGCATTCTTTCCCCTTCTGCAATAGGGAATGAATATCTTTATTTTTAGTACACCCAAGGCCTGCTTAGAACTAACCCAGACCACACCCTCTTCCCAGATGCATGTTCTTCAGGTTTAGACACCCCTATCTTGGCTTTAAAGAAATCAGGATTTGGATACCCATACAATATGGACATCTAAAACACAAATTGTGCTTCTAAAATAAGTACTTTAGGTTCACAAGTATGACTGAAAATTGGACATAAATTTAAGAGCCTAACTTAAGAGCTCAGCTTTTTTTTCTATATCACGTCCCAAATTTTGTACCTGAGGCAATAGAGGGTTAAGGAGCAGCAGTGGGATTTGAAACTAAATTCCCTAGTTATTAGCTTTCTGATGTAACCATTAGGCTACTCCACTCCAAATGGACTTTAGAACTGGAAAGAAGAGGGCCTTGATGTATAGATGCTTTTCCTCCTTAGAGGCGGGGGCAAAGGACTAAGTTTTGATTTCTAATATTTTATATTATTCCTTTTAATTTGATCCAGTATTTAAAGACTTTAAGGAAACTTTTATTAGTTCCGAACATCTGGACTGGGCTGTGCACTTTATGCAGTGGACAGTGAGTGGAGTGTGTGATCCCTGTTCTTAAGGCCTTCCAGTGTTTGCTATTCCTGTCCCAAGAGCCCTGATACCTGAGGTTCTGACTTACATACAACCTCTGAAAATACACCCCTCCCCATCTCTCTCCAGTATAAGCTGCCCTGAGAGGCGCAACAGACCCAGAAGCTACAAGTGAACTGCTTTTTTTAAAAATAATTCACTAGTATATTCTAATATTCTCATTCTATTTTGACCTGGGTACCAACTCCCAAAAGCTACTCACTTTACATTTTGTTTTTTTGTTTGTTAACCTTTCCTTCTATACATTAATGTGGACTAACACAGCAACCATATTACTTTATATAAATATAAATTGTCATGAAGCAAAATCTTGTGGGAATGAACCCCTGGTGTGGCCTGTACAAAATTCTTATATTTATCCCTGCAGCTACTCTTGTCCTCCTCCCTCCCATTGCATCCCATAATTCAAGCTATATGAATACCTGGGTTTGGGTATGAGGGGTTCTCTTTCTTTTCCCTTCCCCCTTCCAATGAAAACTCCTATAGCACATGCAATAAGGAACATAAGTTAATTATTATATTAATTATATTTCTTCTTGTAAAACATTTATTCAAGTAAAGATGAGTACTTAAATCATGTCAGTGATATCAACCTAAGGGTGCATGAACAGTAAGCTAAGTGCTGGTATTCAAGTAAAGATATATATTTAAATATGTTAATGACATTTAGCTAAGAAAAGTAAAAAATTAAAAAATCAAAAAAATAAGAAAATTATATTGGTTTAGAGTGGATTACAGGAGGTTTTTGACCAATGATATGATCATAGTCCAATATGAGCTGACATTAAGATTTTACACTTGCCGCCTAATAATAATAAAACTTTATTTATAACCCGCTATATTTTTAAAAGTCTAAGCGGGGAACAAATCACTTACAAAATATCAAAAAACAAGACAATAAAAATTATTTCTTTACACAAACTATACAAAAAAACTCTACAAGGACATTTGAGGTCTTTTCCTCCTTTCCAGCAATAAAGGTAAATAGGATACTGTTTGGTCATCGAGGGCAGAGGCATGGTCATTAAGTTGTCTTTCAGCTCATTATTGAGTCACAGATAGAAGGTTTCGCTGAAAAGAGTCTACTTATTTTGAATAAGTTCTTGTAAAACAGACCATCTTTTTAACTTTTTTTCACAACAGTAAGTTTTTTAGGATATCCTGAATGAGTATACATGATATAAATCTGCATGCACTCTCTTCATTGTATACAAACCTCTCTTCTGTATAGAGATTGTGAGTATCCTGAAAACCTGACTGACTAGGTGTGGCCCAAGAATTGTGTTACGAACCATTGCTGTAGACTGCCCCATGCAGATGCATGACTAAAATGCAATATATACCTAGCAAAATCAACTCCATTTGGAAGGGGATGAAATATGTCTATCCTCTTTCCTGACATGCACTAGATAATGAAAGGACTCAGCAGGGCCATATGCCCTAGGAGAGTACAATAAAGATGCATATTTATCCCCTTTGTGGTCAGGTTGTATGGAGGCTCTTGTTAACATACCTCTATGCCCAAGGAAGATCTTTGTAGAGTCCTTATCCTGTATAAAACCTTCCAGCGGCTGGTCTCTGGGCATACAGGACGCTTTCAAAGTTTCACTGAAGGCAGACAGGGCTGACATTGCAGAAAACGCTCAGCTCTCCCAGAGGAGCACGTTAGAAAGAAATGAAGATTAGAACCATTACAGGGGAAATACAGGTAATAAATATGATAGAAAACTGCATATTCCTGCCACTACTCCATCTGCAGTTTTACCTGGTTGTCCTGGCAACAGAATGTAGGGAGGGAGGGAGAGAATTATTTGCTGTCATAGCAGCAATAAACAAGATTGGTTAAAAGCACAATATCTGGGGAAGGAAAGAAAGCAAAGCTTATAAAATATATACAGTCCCATGAAATGCTGGGGGACCTCCTGCACAATAGCCACTTTCTAGGTGGCTAGTACCTGGCATTCCACACAGCTTTAGCCAGGGGAAAAGGAGATATGTCAAAGTTGTACTTCTGGATTCATCTCACACTATCCTTGAGTCCGTCAGTACAGTTACTCCTTTAACAAAAATGTTCAGGCTTTGAGGAAGCATAAAAGTTGATGAATTTCTTTATGATACATACAGAAAACAGGCCAGGGTTAAGTACATGACATGAATAGACTTAATCAGGTCCCAGACTACCTGCTTTTTCTGTCTCCTACAGCTGTTGTATCTTTCATGGCTATGGTTCCTCAGGCTTTGTGGAAAACAGACCTTACCCCCCCCCCCCCCCCCCCAGTTCAAAATATTAACAAGAAATCAGGCACAAAGACATCCATTTCACAACACATGACAAACTCTTGCTGAGCAACAGTGGCGTAGCTAGGGTAGTTGACACCCGGGGCCGGTCATTTTTTTAACACCCCCCCCCCCCCCCCCCCAAATCCAGTACTAGGCATACCGAGAATACAAAACACTCAGGACCTATAGAGCAATTCTACCATACCATAAACAGTAATTTGTACGAGTCACACAAGGAAAAGGAAAGCATCTTAAACACTACAGTGAGCACTAGAACATCAATTCACCTATTGTAAAACGAAAACAGACAGATTAGTACAGATCATCAATCCTGCACAGTCAATGCCAACTGAAAGCCGTGTCTTTTTCACAAACACAGATACATCCTAATCCACTATAGAATAAGTAATCATAAACTTTCTATTTAGACAAAAATTAAACTGAACCCCCGATGCCAGACTCTGCATACAATGCAACACCACAGAAACAGTAAATGTCCCCTAGTACTGTGCAAAATATAAAGACAGCAGATGTAAATTTGAAAAAACTAACAAATACCAATCACCACTTTACAAATTAACAAATAGAAATAAAACAAATACATAAAATAAAATAATACCATTTTATTGGACTAATACATTTGGCTTCCAGAGGCCAAAATCTCCTTCCTCAGGTCAATACAGTATAGTACTGTTACAGTATCCTATCCTGACCTGAGGAAGGGGGTTTTCTTCTCTGAAAGTTAAGTCAAAATGTATTAAAATTAGTCCAATAAAAAGATTACCTTATTTACATGTTCTATTTATAAACATTTATTAACACAGCTACAATACTATATCCTAAAGCAAAAAAATAAAAATATATATTTTATTTACAGTTTGTTGTCTCTGGTTTCTGCTTTCCTCATCTTCTTTTCACTGTCTTCCTCCCATCCAGCATCTGTCTTCACTCTCTGCCATCCAGTGTTTGCCCTCTCTAATGTCCCTTCCATCCACTGTCTGCCCTCTCTCTCTGCCCCTTCCATTCACTGTCTGCCCTCTCTCTCTCTCTCTCTCTCTCTCTCTCTCTCTCTCTCTCTCTCTCTCTCTCTCTGCCCCTTCCATCCACTGTCTGCCCTCTATTTCTGCCCCTTCCATCCACCATCTGCCCCAGTCTGCCATCTCCCTCCCATCCACATCTGCCCTCTATCTCTGCCCCTTCCACCCACCATTTGCCCCAGGCTGCCCTCTTTCTCTCTCCCTCTTCCACCCACCATCTGCCCTTTCTCTTTGCCCCTTCAATCCGTCTGCCCTCCCTCTCCCATCCATCCAGGGTCTGCCCTCCCTCACACTCCCCACTTCCATCCAGGGTCTGCCCCCCCTCTCTCTGCCCGCTCTTTTCAACCCCCTTCATCCACCACATGCCTTGCATCCCCCTTTTTCAGCCCCAGACCCATTCTCCTACCTGCCCCAGGCATGGATCCATTTTCCCTCCTGCCCCCTTATCAGACCCCAGTTACAGCTTCAGACCCCTTCTCCCCTCTGAGCACTCCCCTCCCCAGTCCCCTTCTCCCCTCTAAGCTCCACCACCCTCCTCAATCCCCTTCTCCCCTGAGCACCCCTCTAAGCTCCCCCACCCTCCCGAATCCCCTTCTCCCCTCTGAGCACCCAGTGACCCATCTAAGCTCCCCCACCCTCCCCAATCCCCTGCTCCCCTAAGCACCCCTCTAAGCTCACCCACCCTCCCCAATCCCCTTCTCCCCTGAGCACCCCTCTAGGCTCTCCCACCCTCCCCAATCCCCTTCTCCCCTGAGCACCCCTCTTGGCTCACTCACCCTCCCCAAACCCCTTCTCCCCTGAGCACCCCTCTAGGCTCTCCCACCCTCCCCAATCCCCTTCTCCCCTCTGAGCTTCCCCCTCCCCCGAGCCGGTCCCATCCTGTGCCCCCTCCGTTGAGAGCCAACAGCTCTCATCTCCTGCCGCTATCCTGCTTTTTTTTTTTTAATCCATTGCACCGTCGCAGGCAGCGCTTCCCGTCTACCCTGTGAAGGAGAAAATTGCGTCTCTGGCATCGGGCCTTCCCTTGTTGTGTCCCGCCCTCGAGGAAATAGGAAGTTAACTCAGAAGAGGGCGGGACACAATGAGGGAAGGCCCGACGCCAGAGACGCGATTTTCTCCTTCACAGGGCAGACGGGAAGCGCTGCCTGCGTCGGTGCAATGGATTTAAAAAAAAAGCAGGGTAGCGGCAGGAGACGAGAGCTGTCGGCTCTCGACGGAGCACCCCCCACCCGCCGACACCCGGGGCGGACCGCCCCACCACCCCGCCCTTGCTACGCCACTGCTGAGCAATAGTATTATAGACAATCAAAAGAGGACCTCCCATATAAGGAGGTTACTCCACTCTAGACATCTCCCTACTACTACTACTACTATTTATCATTTCTATAGCGCTACAAGGCATACACAGCACTGTACACCATACACAAAAAAGAGACAGTCCCTGCTCAAAGAGTTTACAATCTAGATAAGACAGGAAAACAGACAGAACAATTAAGGGTAAGGGAACAAAGAGGTGAGGATAAAGGACAGGACAAGTGAGTAATGTTAGGCGTCAAAAGCAGTGGTAAAGAGGTGGGCTTTAAGTCTGGACTTGAAAACGGCCAAAGACGGGGCTAGACGTACAGACTCAGGAAGTCTATTCCAGGCGTGAGGTGCAGAAAGATAAAAGGAACGGTGTCTAGAATTAGCAGTAGAGGAGAAGGGGACGGATAAGAGAGATTTATCTACAGAACGGAGTACTCGAGGGGGGGCGTAGGGAGAGACAAGAGTGGAGAGGTACTGGGGAGCGGCAGAGTGAATGCACTTATAAGTCAATAAGAGAAGCTTGAACTGTGTCAGAATATCCTCCTGTCTCAATTCATCACTGCTAATGGAGCCTGTTAAGCTTCTGGTGGTGAAGGTTTTGCTCCCTTTACCTATGGTGATCTTTCAGAATTGTGACTGTCCGTTTGACATTAAGGTGGAGCGTTTCTACAGAGGACTGGGACCACACTACCATTCTACACCTTAGTGTACTGCTGGTCCCTCTCATGTAATTTTAATTTTATGAAATATCAGCACATGAACACTAAGAAGGGTACTGCCTCAATGAAATACAATTTGCAGATTTCAGAATTGCCCAGCACAAGCTAATCTTAGGATAAAAAGCAGGTCCCTGCATTCACCCTGGTTACAGCAGTGCAAGGTAGGAATGTGCTACTCTATCGCAGCAGGGCTTATAGCGCTTAAATTCTTATTGTCATGGGGTTCCAGCCCACCCCTGTAAAGCAAATGCTGTTGACTAGTTTGCTAAAATGAAGGATATTATACAATTTCTAACCAAGCCAGCTACCAGGGTGTGGTAAGGTGACTGAGGGTATAGCTTGGATCAGGCTCAAACTCAGTCATACACACCAAGGTTGCAAGCAAAAAGAAAAAGACTACTTATTTGACATAGCATGTGCCCCTGTGTTACACTCCAAGTTTAGCAGAGGACTTGTTAATCGGTATGTTTATCCTGTTATCTTCGGGCATTACTTTTGGTTCTTTTTTGCGACATGCAGTTACTATGATTATTTTTTTTTTTAAGAGTTTTTGGTGTCACATCCATAACATTATTCTACACTTACAACACCATGACATAAGGTTCATAAGTTTGTACTCAAAACACAATGGTCTTACTATTTGATTATGCCATGATTATAACAAAATGTTACTGACCCATTATGCTAATAGGGACAACGTCTGTCCCTTTATAATTCATTCTATTTAACTAAACCAACAAGATACTATTTTGTTTTACTATATTTTTATAGATGTTTCAATGAACTGGTGTGAAATGTAAACTGAATCACCCATCAGATATATAATTTTTACTATTATTTTTTAAATTGAAACTGTGTGTATCTTCAATATCACTATTATATTTGGCATTTTAAATATAACATTGCATTTTTATATATGTTTTTTTTATTCTACGTGTGTATGTTTCATATTATATATTTGTATCTTTAAAATTTTTACATGGTTCTTTTGATTTACAATTGTGTGTGGTTTATATTGATAGTATTGCTTTTATTTTTTACTTTCATACTTTTGCTGCATATTCAATATTGTTTTTATTTTTAATTGTATATTGTTTTTAAATCTTATGTTTTTAGACCCATGAAGAAGGCCTTTTCTGCCGAAACACGAATTCTCTAGGGTCTCAATAAACTCGGTTTGGAGCTCTTACTTCTGTGTTTGGGCGGGACATGCTTGATATAGAGAAAGGCAGTAAAGGTGATTAGAGGGATACACTGGGCAAGGAGGAAGGTGGGTAAGGAAGGTAAGGGTAACATTATGGACACAGAAGAAGGTGGAAGAGGAGATTGGGGACATGCTAGGCACAGAGGAATTAGGAGAGATTGAAGAACATTCTGGGTATGGATGTGGAAAAGAGATGGGGGAAGATGTGTTGGACATGGTAGAAAGGGAGATTAGGGGATGTGCTGGGCATGGAGGAATGTGGGAGGGGAAATGAGGGGGGCATGGCACAGAGGGCTGAAAGTGGAAGGCAAGATCAGGGGGAGGTGCTGAAGAAGAGGGAAGGTAGAACTGGAGACCAGGGCAGATGCTAGACAGGAGAGAAAATGGAAGAGAAAATCAGGGAGAGATGCTGGGCAAGAAGGGAAGACAGGAGCAATGCCTGGCATGGATAGAAAGGAAATAGAAGAGAGGGCATGATGTTAAAAACAGTTGGTGGAAAGAGAGGGAGAGCTAGATAGAAGCAGTAAAAAAAAGAAAAAGAAAAGGGAGCTGGAAGACTGGAGGATGAGAAAGAGGGATAGAATTTGAGGCAAAAAAAAATAAGTATCAGAGGATGCTGAGCATGAAAAAAAAATCAATGTCTGAATGGAAGAAATTATGATAGGAGGAGAGAGAGAGAAACATGGGAAATGGACAGGAGGCCCTGAACAGCGAGATAAGGAGGAGAGACTATGACCACTATGCTTAGAAAAATAAAATCACCAGACATAAAAGGTAGAAAAATAATGTTATTTCATTTATCGATTGCAATGTGTCAGTGACATCTGCAATCTTTTCTATTTCTCTGGTGTTATGCTGCCTGTAGAGTCTGGCTTCTTGAGGTTTCAAGCTAATTGCTTACATATTTCTACTCTTAGTACATAGGGGCCCTTTTATGCACTAACAGGAATTAGCATGTGCTAAGTGCCCAGTGGCCCATAGGTATAAAATAGGACATGCAGCGTTCCATTAGCACTCACTAAGCTTTATTGAAAGGGTCCCTTAGTTTGTGGTCACTTATCCTGTATTGGAGAGGGTTTATTTGTGTTTGCATGTGTGACCAAGGTCAGATAGTCTGTTAGTGTCGATTGTTGGTTTGGACCTGTAGTAGTGGCCTAGTAGTTAAAGCACCAGTCTTGACTTCCAGAGGTTAAATCCCACTACTGCTCCTTGTGATCTTGGGCAAGTCACTTAATTCGCCATTGCCTCAGCTACAAACTTAGATTGTGAGCCTTCCAAGGATAGAGAAATACCCAGAGTACCTGAATGTAACTCACCTTGAGCTACTCTTAAAAATGATGTAAGCAAAATCTAAATAAATAGTAATCCAGCTTGTTTAATTTTCCCCCAATAAGTATATTGATGCTCTGGCAATGTAAATATCAGGTTGAGCCCAGAGATGCCATGTTAACCAGTTCCAGGCTGGAGATTTTGGGACAGTCCTGGATTGCTGACCACCCCATCCTGTTGCATTATAGGACTTACTAGTAAAAAAGACCCATTTCTGCCAGAAACAAAACAGGCGCTAGCAAGGTTTTCCTCGGAGTGTGTATGTGTGAGAGAGTGTGTGTGTGAGAGATGGAGTGTGTGTGTCAGAGAGAGAATGAGAGACAGACAGAGTGTGTGTGTGTTTGTGTGAGACAGAGACAGAGTGTGTGTGTGAGAGAGAGAGTGTGTGAGAGAGACAGTGTCTGTGTGTGACAGAGAGATTGAGTGTGATAGACAGTGAGTGTGTGCCCCCCTCTCGCAGCCCCCCCTCCCCACCTCTCTGGTCTCAGGACCCCCTCCCCACCTACCTCTCCCCTGCCCCCCTCCCGCACATCAAACCCCCTCGCCACCCGCAGCTGCCACTGGTAACGCTGTCCGGCCGCTGCTGCTTCTCCTGTTGAGCAGCAGTGGCCGCTACAAAAAGAAAAAAAAGCAATAAATGTTTTTAAACATCAAGCGCAGCACCGCAGACAGCCAGCAGGCATTGGCTGTCAGCTCTGCAGCCGCTCCTCCTCTTGCCTGTCACGTCACTGCGCTCCTCCGGGGTCTTACTCCAGGGGCAGTGACATGGAGGTGAGAAGAGGAGCGGCTTCAGAGCCGACAGCCAGTGCCTGATGGCTGTCTGAGTTGCCGCACTTGATGTTTAAAAACATTTATGACTTTTTTTTCTTTTTGTAGCGGCCACTGCTGCTCAACAGGAGAAGCAGCAGTGGCTGGACAGCTTTACCAGTGGCAGCTACGGGTGGCGAGGGGGTTGATGTGCTTCGGGGGGGGGGGGGGGTGTTTCAGCGGCACACTCACAGCTGATTCCCAGGCAGGGGGAGTAGGGAAACACGCTGAGCAAGTTGCTCCGCGTGTTTCCCTACTCCTCCCCCTGCCTGGGAAATCAGCTGTGAGTGACATCAGCCTGGCTACGGAGCCTAGCTCAGCAACTCCTGGAGCCACAGACACAGGCAGCTACTTTAGAACGTTGGTGGTAAGAATTATTATATAGGATAGCACTGATTTCAATAGGCAGGATCAGGCACTACAAATCCCACACTGCTTTGGGATACAAGTTCAAAACCAGGACTAGCCAAAAAGTCTCCAACCTGGAAATGGGTAACTTGGCATCCAATGCTGCCTTTTCCTAGGAAGGTGCTTATTGGTGCTGTTACAGAATGGTAGATAGGACACTACTGAGTGACTGTTGTAGGGTTTTGTATAAATTCATAATATGCCTGCTCCTGGAGAGCAGTTATGTCGTTGCTGTTACTGAGATGCAACCAGAATCGAGACTGATGTGGACTGTGCTATCTTTGACCTACACAATGAGAAAGATTTTTTTATTTGATAAAGAAGCTAAGTGGTGTATTATTGTGAGTTTGGTCATGATAGTCCAGGTTTGATGAGAATATTAGTATTATTGATTTCCTTAGATTAATATGTGACATGTGTCACAAAATATGGTGTAGTAAATTTTCAAACACCAACAAACAAAAAAGCAGAAAGGGGTAAGAGATGTATTGGAACAATCTCTTAACCCTTTCTGCTTTTTTGTTTGTTGGTATTATTCAGTAAGCAGTTTTTGTGCCTTTTTGTTTTTTGCTTGTAAATTTTCAACCAAATAAAAAAGAGGTCTTTTACTAAGGTACACTAACCTTTAAGCTCATGCTAAAAGTCAGCTGGTGGTAAATGCTGAAATGCTTATAGGAATATAATGGGCATCTCAACATTTTGGGACAGCTGATTTTTAGCATGAGCTAAAAATACTAGTGTACCTTAGTAAGAGACCCCCAGAAAGGTAGGATTTTTTTTTCTATTTATTGATTAGAATGTGTCAGTTTTTCAGAATGTACATATGCTAGAGCAGGTTTAAGACTTGGCACAGACCTGCGAGAGAAATGTTACCCATTGGCCCGTAAGTCTCTAGCACTGTGGTAGTAAGTCTCCAGCTTTGGGATAGGCCACCATTGGCATTGCTGCTTCCTGGGTTTGCTCTACACATACATCAAAAGCTAGTATTTTCTGCAAACATTTCATGTTTATCTCCTACCTTGATAGTCTTCATACAAGAGTCAAGCTTGAGCCACAATGTTTCCCCAATCCTCCCCTCAGGTACTACGGCTCAGCTTAGAATGGAGTCCTCTTCCCTTGGGCCCTCCCTCCTGGCTGCTACACTACGGGCCTCTCTCATTCTAGTTTTTCATAGCATATTTAACCTTCTTCCCTATGACCCTCACCCTTGACTCAAGACCTGATTTTGGCAGTTTAGCGCCACCTGCTTTCAGGCAGCTAAACCGTGCCCTCAGCAAGGAAGTGCTCATTGCCATACCTTTCACTTCCTCACACAGGGTGTGTTTCAACTGCTTTAAGTTAACTTCACAACACTGCAAAATAGTTAAGGAGACCATGAATAACTTTTTTTTCTTTTAATTGTCAATTTCCAATAAATAAAACTTCCAGAGTGCATTTTCTCCCCTTTAAGTCTTCAGCACAAATAGAATACTTTTTTTTTTTGCTCTAGCATACCAAACATTAGTAAACGCCTCTGTTTAGGAAGCACTTGTTACAACCATAGAGGACAGGGATGCTTGTGTCCTCAAGAAGCACTAAGGCCAAACAATGGCTAATCCCTGCAATTAAGACAATTCAAATTTTATTATTCTACTACAGACTGAACTTGTACTAGTTAAGAAACACAGGAGTAATAACACCAAATCTAGGCTCCAAGCCCAGCCAAAGACATTACAAAGTGACAGTACAACCGATCCTCACTTAACCTCTAAAAATATGCTCATGTTCTAGGTAAACCCAAACACTATATCAACTCAACTTGCACAAAATAGACTTTAAGCATTAACAGAAGAAGGTTGTTTAACACTTGAATGCATAAAGTGTATTTACCCAATATTACCACCATTTCCAACACGTATTCCCCCGCATTGCAATGGTATATGACGTGTTAACCCAGTTCTCCAGTATCATTCAAGTGCATTCAGTGGACCAGCCCCCTTCTGAACAGCCACAATAGTGCTGGCCACGAAGTTAGAAGAGACATTAACAGGAGCTATGGTGTCAATCAGATCTTAAGTTGAGAAGGACACGTTTCTTCATGTTTAATTCAGAGGAGCAGAAGGGAGGTATCATCAGGAAGACATCGCAGAGCTTTTTTTTATACATTGGACATGGAGGAGAGAGTTAAATGGAATGAGTGGGCATTGCTCCAGCTGTCATACCATCAAATCACATTCCATCATCAGCATCACCCTGTTCAGCTTCCTCGTCTTCATCTCAGCTTTATTCCTAGATCATGCCTAATTTTAAGAAGAATCATTTTCTTCCTCTTTTTCAGACTCTTCCTCATCTAGATCTTCTTCCACTAGAGGGAAGGGAAAGAACACAAAATAGACCTTTAATCAGATAGCTCATCTTGTTTTTGGACCTTGATATCCATCTTATCTGGAAATAACTTCCCTTATAGCTGGGAATAATTACTCATGATCCCAACCATGTACATTTTTGTTTTGCACAAGGCCTGCATTCTTTTAAAATATTTTTCCATGTGCTTGGGGCAGTGGTTCTCAAACATGTCCTGGAGGCGCTCCAACCAGTCAGGTTTTCAGGATATCTACAATGAATATTCATGAGATTTACATACACTGCCTCCACTGCATGCAATTTCACCTGAATATTAATTATGGATATCTTAAAAACCTGACTGGGTAGGAAGCCCCCAGGAGAGGTTTAAGGCTCTGAAGAGATCTCTCCCCTCCCATGAAGTTTATGTAGTGGAAGGTTTTGCATATCAGCTGGTGAAAGGGAGGCACAGAACCTTTGAGATGCTTTGGTTTGTCATTCAAAAAGTTGGCCATAAAAAAAAAAAAGTGAGTTGGGTGTGTGGAGGGGGAAGAGGAATGTAACCCCTGGGGAAATCGGTAATGGAGTTAAGGCTGGGTGCGTTTTTCCAAGGGGATTACTAGATCATAGCTGGGTCTTAACCAGAGGCTGGGAGGAGTGATGGGAGTGGTTATCAGCTGGGGGGGGAGGGGTATATAGTTCTGGTACAGTGATAAGTGATGCTTAATGTCTGACAAGGAATTGTAATTAGGGGAGGTTTGATGAGATAAAATTTCTGCCATTTTAAGCATGAGGTCTTTGGTTGCCCAAACCCCTGCCAGGGCCCATGGAGTTGAGAGGGTATCCTGACCGGCATTAGATGCAGGGGCTGCAACTAGAAAATGATCTTTGCTGAGGAGCAGAGGTTGAAGTGAGAATGCTCTGGGTCAGGGAGAAAGAACCCCCCCTCCCCCTGCGTGTGGTAACAGGGAAGCTACCCATTTTGTGTACAGGCGGGTGAGAGGAACTGTGCCTCGGTGGGGGGGGGGGGGGGGGGGGGGAGGGGAGGAGGACAGACAAGGAAGTCTGGTCCTGGATTTAGTCCAGCAGCTGAGGTAAAGCCCTGGACAATGGGTGCCCGGCAAGGGAGTGGGCAAGCTGCAGCCCCAGGTTGTCCTGCCGGGTAAGAGAGACTTGAGAGTTAAAAGCCTGAGGCATTACCATCTGATCAGTGTCCTGGAATTGACCCTCCCCCTCCCCAAGGGGAATGGATGACAACCTGATGATGCAAGAAGTTCCTGTTGTAAAGCTCAGTTTATTAAAAACAAACCTTTGGAATTATTTTATGGATTGTGTTCAAGCGATGAAGGTGGTGGCACAACGCACCTGGCCCACTGGGATTTAACCCAGGCTGCACCCAGCTCAGACATTATGTTTTGTATTACCTGGGCTGAGTGTCTTAAAGAGATGAGCCAGCACCTAGGACTGTGAGCAGGACCAAGTTTACACCATCACGCACTCGTTTGTCACACTGGCAGATAAGTATATGCTTTATTAGAATTAGACTAGAACCAATTTAGGTCACCTTCACTTATTTCACAGTTGCTTTTTGCTTTGTAATGTAAAATCTACTGTCTTTATTAATAGTATTTTAACAGAAAGGAAACAGACACTTCCATATTGCTCAGTCTAGCCTGTCTTTAAATAAAGCCCTTCTGGATACATTCTCAGAAGCTGACCATGCTGGAGAATGACCCTGCCTTTGGAAAGAACACATTTGGTGTAGCTTGCAGTCATTTATTCTACATATTTAAAATGTGTGACCTGGTGAGTAACAAATAACTATAACAGTTTGATGTTTATTGTTCTACAGCCTAAAAATTGCAAATAGCTGGGGGGGGGGGTGATTTCTGGGGTTAATTACTAAATTTGATAAACATTTCTCATTTTTTAAAGACATAATTAGTCTATACCAGAGGCTGAAATGTTGCTGAATTATATAGTTGATATTCCTCTGTCTTGTGGTATAAATAAGTCACATAACTCACTGATGTGACCTGTTGATGTGTTAGGCGGTGAAAGTCTGATAGGTACAGACGGGGAGAGGGATCTTGGGTTGATAGTATCTGAGGATCTGAAGGTGACAGCCATAAGTAGAAGGTTGCTAGGCTGTGAGAGGGGAGGGACCAGCAGAAGAAAAGAGGTTTTAATGCCCCTGTATAAGTCGTTGGTGAGGCCCCACCTGGAGTATTGTGTTCAGTTCTGGAGGCTGTATCTTGCTAAGGATGTAAAAAGAATTGAAGTGGTGCAAAGAAAAGCTAATAGAATGGTATGGGATTTGCGTTATAAGACGTATGAAAAGAGACTTGCTGACCTGAACACGTATACCCTAGAGGAAAGGAGAAACAGGGGCGATATGATACAGACATTCAAATATCTGAAAGGTATTAATCTGCAAACGAACCTTTTCCGGAGATGGGAAAGCAGTAGAACTAGAGGGCATGATATGAAATTGAAGGGGGGCAGACTCAAGAAAAATGTCAGGAAGTATTTTTTCACAGAGAGTGTGGTGGATGCTTGGAATGCTCTCCCACGGGAGGTGGTGGAGAGGAAAACGGAAACGGAATTCAAACATGCATGGGATAAACATAAAGGAATCCTGTTCCGAGGGAATGGATCCTCAGAAGCTTAGCCGAGATTGGGTGGCAGTGCCGGTGGTGGGAGGCGGGGATAGTGCTGGGCAGACTTATACGGTCTGTGCCCTGAAAATGACAGATACAAATCAAGGTAAGGGATACACAAAAAGTAGCACATATGAGTTTATCTTGTTGGGCAGACTGGATGGACCATGCAGGTCTTTTTCTGCTGTCATCTACTATGTTACTATGTTGAACAAAAAGGTACCAAATCTTTACTTGTTAATCTAACTGAATGACTTGCTCTTGGCATCAGAGGTCCATTTTTGGGGATTCCCAAAGGTGGACTGAAGGGGCCTGGTATTCACTGAACTGAGCATGGGCAGAAGAGCCAGCATTAGCAGCCAAAGTGCGCCTACTGAACAAAGAGCTTGCTACTCATTCAGCACAGGCGAGACTGTTCAGGAGACATCTGCATAAGGCAGGGCTTGGCATCCCAACCAGCTATCAATGCAGAGGGGGCCCCGAGCTGAAGTACCCGGGCCCAAGCCTCCCCTCCTCCTGTGGCTCCAGGACTGAATGGCATGAATACTAGGTCTAAAACCTACCACGAACATGGAAAGGGCAGCTGCTCCTGGACTTACAAAGAGCAAGGCCATGAAGGGCTAAACCATCTACAGATCTTGACTTTGCCAGCTATTGAACAAAAGGTTCATGCAGAACCGATCGAGCCTGCTTTTCCTGACATGCAGCCATCTGCATTAATCCCTGGAAAAATATCTGTCAGTCCTTTTGGATCCGAGACCCATCCTGAAAATTCAGTTTGGATAGACTAACACGAGACTTACTGTGGAATGGAGGAGGAGACAGCACACAGCAGCCTCATAATCCTGCTTACCTTTGGAAAAGTAGGTTATGAGAAGGTATAAGCTTGATGGACTTTCCACTGCAGCTTTTACTTACATGCAAGATGCTGTCCAGAGATGTACACTGGTCCACTTCCAGCTTTCAGTGTAAATGTAACCGGTGGAATAAGCTCTAGACCATTCATATTAACCTAAAAAATATGAAACAAGCTGTTCTTACATCCTCAGCCTGCTGCCTGAGTCATGCTTTTATTTCAATGAAGACATATCTGGCCACCTATACACCTATTCCCCAGGTCATGAAGCATTCCAATAAGATTTGGAAAAAGAATAATGGACAATGCTCTTATCTGGTACCATATTTTAAAAAGGGGGGGGGGAGTGGGGGATGAAAGTTTACAAGGTCAAGTAAGAGTTTAAAAAGACACTGACTTTTACTGAGCAAACTCTTGTCCAGTCATCCTTGGAGTCCAGTGAAAAGACCTTCCCAGCCAGCATGACATCCAACTCATGCTTTAACATATATAGGGTGCAGAATCCCTGAATCTGAGTGGTTCAGAAAAACCTACATTGGTCAGGAAATATCCTTTTATGTGGTAGAATGGGGAGAGAGGTGCCTTATGGAGTGCTTCACGTCTTCTCACCCACCCCTATGTCTCCTTGTTGAGGATCAGAAGGCACGCTAGATGCTTCCTTTCCTTCAACCCACCTTGTTCAGACTTAAAAGTTCAAGAGTGAAATAAACATCACCTCACCCTGTTAAAAATTTATATACAATATCATCAGATATGGATGGTGGTTAATGGCCCCTGCTTGACTAAAGTTTCTTCAATAAAACCTCAGTCATTATCAAGTCACAGACAACGCCCTTCCCACTGGCCTTCATACCTTAGACCTTTGGGTGAACTGAACTATATCTTCCAAGATTCCTGGTGTTTTTATCAAAAAGTAGCATACTGTGAATCCCGTTAATGGGAACACAGTAAAAAGCGAAAGACTGGCGAGAGTTTTCCTACGGTGCCATCAACTTTCAATAGGCTGCTCATTAAACTAGTCGGTCCAAAGATTTCTCTCTACATCCTGCACTGTTCACAAGCCACTTGCTCATTTTATGTACTTGTGTATTATGTTCTAAGGTAGGTGCCATGTACACTGCAAAAAAGTCGATTATATGAATGATTTCAACAGATGAAGACCAAGAGAAGGGGTGCGGTTATATCATTCTGATACAGTGACTTACTCCTTGCAGGCATGCTAGAGACTAGAGGCTGACTTACCATTGGCAAGATGGAGATCTGTAGGGAAGCTATTGGCACTGCTTTGCCCTGAGATGCGTTACTTGATTGAACAGCTACCACATTCAGCTCATCTTTGGCCTCTGCACCTAGACAGATCTACAAAGTAGAATACTTAGTTAGGCAATTTAGTGGATGGTTAGAAGACAGTACTACTCCTCCTACTAGATTATGGCTTCTAGTTGCCCCAAGATATGATCTTCTTTCATCTTGGTAACTCACAAGTTAGATTCCTTGAAATGATATTTTGAGATGCTGGAGGAGTGGTATTGCCTTTTTAAGGCAATGCTTCTCAACTCTCTCTCTCTCTGAGAGGCACATCTGGTCTGTTGATTTTTTAAAATTACTAGAATGAATATGCATGAGATACATTTGCATACAATGCATATTCATTGTGGCAATCCTGAAAACCCTACTGGCTAGATGTAGTTTCAGAAAAGTGTTGAGAAGCAGTGTACTTTAGGTACAAGTGGTCAAATTGTACTATGGCCATTATGAAACCTATAGATAAATTCAAAGTCCACTACAAGGCTGTTTAAAAAAAAAAAACAAACACCCTTAACCTCCACTGGTAGAAATTAAGACAATGGTGAGTGGGTGTGCGGGGAAACTGCCACAGCTGCCTGTGGTAAGTATTATTATTATTAGCATTTGTATAGCGCTACCAGACGCACGCAGCGCTGTTACTTCAGAAATTGAAATGTTCTAGCTTTCCATAATGTGTAGGGCTAAAAAAGTGTGTATAACATAAGTAGAGGGGCACATATGTTCTTAAAACACGAAGCTCACTGTTCTCAGGGTCCTTGCTCCTAATCTGCCTGCACTGTGAGATGATGGAACAGAGCTGCCTGCCAGTCACTGATCGGGGGTGTTTCAGTCTTTGCTTATGAGAAAAGGATAAAAGATCCAGGATCCATGGGCCAGGTGGTGTCTTGTGCTCTCCAGAGAGGGAGAAGCAGCAGCAAGAGCCTTGGAAGGGAGGGGAGGCAGGGAATCTTGGGTATAGCCTGGGATGCAGTCTTCTTGATGACCAGATACGTCTATAACCAGAAGCAAGCTGTGGCTAGACTTCACCACAGCAATGCTGAGTGAAAAGGAGACTAGAGAAGTACAAGACCCAGACTAAAGGAAGCAGCATAAAGAATCTAAGAGCAGAAAGTATTAAGCTTAGTAGTGCCAGAAGGTCCCTCTGCACTAGGAGTGTGGATCTTCCCCTCAGTAAGGCGAGTAGAACCAGAGTAGTGTATCCCATCTCCAACACTGAGGTGCCAGGATCCATCATCCCAGTGCATCCTCAACCACCAGTCCGGGGATTATACTGAGTTTTGGGTTTGCTTTGTTGGGAAGAAGAGTAAGTTTCTAGCCTGGAGAGAAGGTATGAAGGAGTTTTGTCTTTTGTCTGATTGTCCAGAGCTTGGAAGTAACACAGCCTGGGAGTTTTATATTTTGTGCAAGTACTTTGCCCATGTGCCATTAAGGAGTCTGAAGTAGCCAGCCTGGGACATACAGGACAAAAGTAAAAATTCAGAAAAACATCTTTCTGAACATCAAATCCTCATTCTTTGGGACTGACTACCTTTTTAATTTTCACAGTACTTTAAAAGTTTAAACTTATTTAGTACCTTAAATTTTGATATTACCTATAATTTTGGTGACATGGAGGGGCATAATCGAACGTCGCCGGCGATCTATTTTGGCGGTGGCGCAACAGCTGGCCAGAACCGTATTTCCAAAAAAGATGGCCGACCATCTTTTTTTTCAATAATACGGTTTAGCCCAGCTAAATGCCAGAGTTTGCCGGGTTTGAGATCGCTGGTTTTGTTTTTCAGCGATAATGAAAAAAAAATGCCGGCCATCTCAAACCCGATGAAATCCAAGGCATTTGGTCATGGGAGGAGCCAGCATTTGTAGTGCACTGGTCCCCCTGACATGCCAGGACACCAACCGGGTACCCTAGGGGGCACTTCTAAAAATTAAATATATATATACAAATAGCTCCCAGGTGCATAGCTCCCTTCCCTTGGGTGCTGAGCCCCCCCCCCCCAAACCCACTCTCCACAACTCTACACCATTACCATAGCCCTTATGGGTGAAGGGGGGCACCTACATGTGGGTACAGTGGGTGTTGGGGGGGTTGGAGGGCTCAACACTTAGCACCACATGTGTAACAGGTAGGGGGGGGATGGACCTGGGTTTGCCTGCCTGAAGTGCACTGCACCCATTAAAAACTGCTCCAGGGACTTGCATATTGCTGTCAAGGAGCTGGGTATGACATTTGAGGCTGGCAAAAAAGTGTTTTTTTTTTTTTTAGTGTGGGAGGGGGTTGGTGACCACTGGGGGAGTATGGGGAGGTCATCCCCCATTCCCTCTGGTGGTCATCTGGTCAATTGGGGCACCTTTTTGAGGCTTGGTCATGAAAATTAAAGGACCAAGTAAACCTGGCGAGTTACTGATGAACACCGCTTTTTTGTTTTTCATTATCCGCAAAAGCCGGCCATCTGGTAGCCACGCCCATGCCCACCCATGTCCCGCCTTCGCTTCACCGCAGACCAGGGGCGTATCTGCGTGGGGCCACAGGGGCCTGGGCCCCCGCAGATTTTGCCCTGGACCCCCCCTACCGCCGTCAACCCTCCCCCGCCTACCGCCGTCACCTACCCCCGCCGAGGTCCGCTTCCTCCGGTCCGGTGCCTTTAAAAGTATTACTTCAGCTGGCGGGGGACCCCCAACTCCCACCAGCCCATCCGAGGTCTTGTTTTAAGAAGTTCTTCCATCCTCGTGCTATTGAAAACTGCCTGCCTGCATCCCTTCCAGTTTTGGACTGAGTCTGACGTCGCAGCACGTTGATGTCCTGCACGTACAACGTGCTGCGATGTCAGACTCAGTCCAAAACTGGAAGGGATGCAGGCAGGCAGTTTTCAATAGCACGAGGATGGAAGAACTTCTTAAAACAAGACCTCGGATGGGCTGGTGGGAGTTGGGGGTCCCCCGCCAGCTGAAGTAATACTTTTAAAGGCACCGGACCGGAGGAAGCGGACCTCGGCGGGGGAGGGTTGACGGCCGGGGGGGGCTATAATGTGCCCCCTCACTCTAGCCCCTGCCCCCCTACCGCCGAACCTCAGATATGCCCCTGCCGCCGACATGCCCCCTTGTACTTTCGCCAGCGCGGCGACGGGAAAGCAGCGATGGTGTCAAAAACGTCGCTTTCAATTATACCAATTTTGCCGCTTTTGCGAAATTGCCGGCCATCTCCAGATTTATGTCAGAAGATGGCCGGCGATCACTTTTGAAAATAAGCCTGAATGTATCAGAACTTGTATATTCTTCATTCCATCTTAAGTCTTGATATACTGTTGGTGCTTCCTTTATTTCACTAACAAATTTATTTAATTTCAATTTATTATACATTTGAATGACCAATGATGAAACATACTGGGCAACTCATGCACTTTTGTATTTGGCTGAATCAGCCTTATAGCCCTGGTGTTAATGTCAGAAAAAACATATATATATATATATATATATATATATTTTCTGTATAGATTTGTTGTACTTGACTATTGTGAAGCTGTTATTGTGAATAAGCCTAAATCAAGGCAGTTTATTAAACGAGTGCAACAATTCTTCTCAACAGTCAATAGTAGGATTTGGGGAACAAAGACTATTTTTTTACATAGTAAATGCTTATATAATAACCAGCTGTGTCCATCAGACTGTCCTCTTAATAGGAGGTTTCATCTGCTAACAGTTCTGAGCACTGCTGCAAGTCCCTCATTTTATACCCAGCAGAGTTCAAATGAATAGAGTCTCAGCAGTAACAATTTAAACAAAAACTCAGACAGCTAATCCGTAAAGGAACCGGAGCAAGATGAACCACCAGTATATTATGGCCAGTTCTACACCTGTAGGGAAAATAATCCCTTCTCGACCCTATGAGATCAGAATCCAAACACCCCTCCCCCATTCTACAAATAGAATTAATCCTATAGCTACCCTCAGATCTTTTTTTTTGTTTGTTTTTTATTGGCCACTATAAGAACAGTATATGGCTCCTTTTTACACTATCAGCACGTTTTCAGCAATATAAATCCAGAGGGAAGAGCAGAACTAGCACTGGCATCTTTAACTCTGCAGTGAGAAACAGCAACTAATAATCCTGTTCTAAAGCACTATCTGCCTGTTTTGTTAAGGCCAACAAAATCTTTTACCGCCTGCAGGGAAAGAAGATGTTCCCGGACATCATCTTCGGGCTCAAATGTGCTCGTCTTGGTACTTTTATTTAGTTCGCACCCTATAAACACACACAATACAGTCAGACCTGAAGAACAATTAAATCATGCTTTAAAACAAATGATTAGTTTATGAAACAAAACACTTACCCCAGAGAGCAGGAATGCAATGGTCTAGGTCTGAATAAATAGTTGAACAACTCAGAGACTCCATCACAAACAGAATCAGTTTAATATAATAAACCTCTGAAAAAAACCAGTACTACCTGTCCACTAAGGATTTATCTGTGCAGAGCCAGGTCAGCACGTCTGATTGGGACAAGCAGCTGAACTCAATCAGCCCTAATACTGATCCATGTCCCTGTGGTTTCTGGGACTTGTTGTCCAGGTCTTTTGCGCGTCCCCGAAAAGAGGGGGGTTATTGGCGTTTCTAAGAATGCCTCAGCTGCATTCTCCCCAATTGCTCAGTCCTGATTTTTGCTCCACTGCTTGCTTATAGTCCCTGCTTTTCTTACAGAAATTAGAAAGACAGCTCTGTATGTGCATTTGAGGCAAAAAAAAAAAAACATGATTAGATCAATCTGTCAGGGTCAGCCTCTGTGATATGAAAACTTTATTGCAACTAGTCGGGCCATAGGTCTCAGACAGAATTGTAAGAAACAGTCCTGTGGAGGTGACCATGCTCAAGGAATAAACTCTTTTGGGATTAAGAATATAAGAAGTGCCATGCTGGGTCAGAGCAATAGGCCAGGGAAACCAGCACCATCTCTGATAATACAGCCAAGCTTACTAAAATACCTGTAGGACCCAATTGCAAAGTTCATTCAATGCTCCTCAATTCCAGAATTAGTCAAAAAAGATCTGGTGCACAGATGCCATATTACCCAGTTCCAGGCTGGAGATTTTAAGCAGTCCTAGATGTCTGACCACCAACGGTGCATTATGGGACTTGCAACACTGATTTCTATGAGCAGAATTAGGCACTGCAAATCCCACACTGGTTTGGAACGTAAATTCAAAACCAGGACAGGCCAAAAATCTCCAGCCTGGAACTGGGTAACTTGGCATCTCTGCAGTGTGTTGCTGATTTTGGAACTTCAAAGGACTAAATGCTAAACTAAAAGGTTTCATGAGCATCTTGGATGTAAAAAAAAAAAAAAAGTATACATATTTAAAGTGTATTATACTGATAGCAGCTATTATTTTTTCACTGGAAATTATGCAGATATCATCATATCCCAGAATGACCCAATCACTCCAGCGGTCATAGATAAACATGTTAATTCAAAGCAGCTGCAGGAAAAGAGTGCAGGAAATGCTTACTGGGTGGCTGAAACTGAAATCCATTAAGTCCTCTGCTGAAACAGTGTTGGGGGGGGGAAGAAGCCTGTGATATTTCTGATTGCACCAGGCAAACAAAGTGACAAAGTCAAACAGGAACTTTTAGTGGAAAAACAAATTCTGGTGAATGACACGCAAAGTAAATAATCCCAGCGATCAAGAAAGCACATCAGACCTAGCCCAGCATTGTTCCAGAGGTTCTGTAGAGCAGGATTCAAACCGGACCTCATGACACACCCAGGGACCAGGCAGTCTGGCTTTCAAGATATTTCTAATGAATATGCATGAGATAGCTTTTATTGAATGGGTTCCCATGGTATATGGATCTTTCTCATGCATGATCATTGTAATAATCCTAAAAACGGACTATGTGATTTATATGAAACTAGGAAAAAATGCCCGTTTCTGAGCGGAATGAAACGGGCGCTAGCAAGGGGCCCCCTCCCTCCGTCCCTCGAAGCTACTTGCCTTGTTCGCCCTCCCTCCGTCCCTCGAAGGTACTTGCCTTGTTCGCTGTGGGCCTTCGGCCCTCGAGTGTCAATAGCTCCGCCCTCGACGTCATGACGTTTTGACGCGTCATGACGTTTTGACGCGAGGGCGGTGCAGACACTCCAGGGCACATCGGATATCTCGGGCGCCTCAACTTCCGTGGAGGCTTCAGAACGTTGGGGTTGCCTTTTATATATATAGATTAGTTAGGTCTGTAGTGTTGTAAACGTTTATGGGTTTAAAAAATGTTTTTATTGTTTTCTATTTACACATTTGTAACTTGTTTTGAGCACTTGTAAGATTAGGAATAAAAATACAAGTACATTAAGCATAAAGGAAACTATTGAAAAGTTTCAGGAATAAAAGGCCCGAGAGCTGGTCTCAACGGGCCCCGTTAATCAAGGACTGGGCCCGTTCGAGACAGTTCTGGCAAGGGCACGGGGAAGGGGGGAGAGGTGACACTGGTATGACACGTGTGAAGGACACGTGGTGAGTGGCCAGTTTAAAGCTGCTCCCTCAGCTGACCTGTGGCTTGAGGAAAAGTTCCTGCTCTCATACAGCTCTGTTGGAAACGTTGGGAGTTCAAGGCTGACTTCAGGAGATACCAACAAGAATAAATAAATAAATAATAAAGTCTCTATCAGACAGGCAGGAACACCATGAGGCCTGCACCATGGCATCAGGAGCAGGCTAGGTGGCTAAAGAGTAGATGGAACAAATGGGTGCCCATGCCAGTGAAGGTTGGTGGAATGCTGCCATGGCTCCACCAATACCCTGCAAAAAAAGCTGCAGTGACACTGAAGAAGGGCTTCACAGAAGGGTTCATTATTCCTTACCAGGGCCAGGTAGTTTCTAATTGGGTTCAGAACTCAGCATCTGTTTTGAAGCTGAAGGGGGTAGTGCGAGGTAAACTCGATGAGGAGTTACAGTTGGGTAAGGTGGCGCGTCCGTTCATCGGTCCCCCCTTTTTCCCCTTTATGCTGTCCCCGTTGGCAGTGATCCCGAAAAAGCAGACAGGAAAGTTCCACTTCATACACAACCTGTCCTATCCGCTGGGCGGGTCGGTGAACGCGGGCATTCCCAAAGACTGCTGCTCAGTGCAGTACACCTCGTTTGATTGTGCAGTGCGAATTGTGCAACAGTTCGGGGTCGGAGCACAGTTGGCAAAAGTCGATATTGAAGCGGCCTTCAGGTTGCTGCCGGTCCACCCGTCCGCCTTTCCGCTGCTCGGTTTTCATTTTGAAGGGGCCTTTTATTTCGACCGATGTCTGCCGATGGGCTGTTCAGTGTCATGTGCATACTTCGAGCGTTTCAGCTCCTTCGTGCATTGGGTGACGGTGCAGAGGGCGGGGTTGGACACTCTGGTGCATTACTTGGATGATTTCCTGTTCATCAGGGCCCACGAGAGTGGAGATTGCAGTAGGTTTTTGGGAACCTTCTTACAGGTGGCAGCAGACTTTGGCATACCGTTGGCCACAGACATGACGGAGGGCCCCACTTGGGACCTGACTTTTTTGGGCATCGAGATAGACACGGTGCGCATGGTGATGCGGCTGCCGCAAGAGAAGGTGGCGCAATTGGAGGAGCAGATCATGGGGGTGTTACGGGGCAGGAAGGCCATGCTGGGGTCCATCCAATCCTTATTGGGGAATCTCAGTTTTGCTTGTAGAGTCATCCCGATGGGGCGTGCCTTTTCATGGTGGTTAGCAGCGGCAACATCCTTGGTAGTGCAGCCCCACCATCATGTCCGCCTATCCGCGGGGGTGCGTAGTGACCTCAGGATGTGGTTGGAATTTCTGTCAGCATTTAATGGTACGTTGGCACTCCAGAGTGCAAAGGTGTCCAACGTGGATTTGGAGCTGTTTGCAGACGCGGTGGGGAGCTCAGGTTTTGGAGTGTACTGTGCGGGCACGTGGTGTGCTGCCCCTTGGCCAGACAGTTGGGTGCAGGTGGGACTTACGAAGAATATCACTTTTTTGGAACTATTTCCGTTTGTGGTAGCCTGCGAGTTGTGGCCGGGGCGGCTGCGGGATAGGAATATACTGGTGTGGTGCGACAATCAAGGGGTGGTGGAGGTGGTGAACAAGCAGGCAGCGCGTTGCTTGACAGTGAACTCCTTGATTCAGGATTTGGTGCTGCGCTGTTTGCGCCTGAATGTACACCTCAGGGCTAGACACGTCCCAGGGCTGGATAATCATGTAGCTGATGCGCAGTCTCGCTTTCAATTTCAGGGCCCTAGCACCAGATGCGGACTTGGAAGGGCAGCAGATGCCAGAGCAGCTTTGGCGACTCGGAGACCGGAGGTGTGGAAGATGCTGAGGGCCTCGGTAGAACCTACAACGTAGTCTGCCTATGTCAGCGGCTATGGCAGGGTGTCTAGCTTTCTTCAGAGTGAGGGCTGGTCCAGTGGACTGGCTACCGATGAGTTGCTTGCGGCATACATCGCTGAAGCAAACAAACAAGGGAGCTCGTGTAGTGCTGTGAGGCGGCAGCTGGCGGGCTTCACGTTTTTCAGCAAGGAGTTCAGATGGGGTCCACCTAGCACCCATTTCCTAGTGTGCAGTGCCTTAAAAGGCTGGAGCAGAGCGGTGCCTCCGAGGGAGGATGCGCCGAGGCCGATCACCCATGGATTGTTAGTGTGACTGTTACAAGCAGTTCGGGAGGTGGCGCGGTCGGGCTTCGAAGCCAGGCTGTTCCGCACAACCTTCACCTTGGCCTTTTATGGGGCCTTTCGGGTGGGGGAGATTGTAGCGAGGCATAGGTTAGCTGAGGTATCAGCTGGGCTGCTGTACGAGAATGTTGACATTCAGGATGGGGTCTTACGTATCAAGCTGTCGAGGTCCAAAACTGACCAGAGGGGGGTGGGTAGCATGATAGTGCTAAAGGGGGTTCGAGGTATGGACTCCTGTCCGGTGGCTTTGCTGACAGACTACTTAGAGGTACGGCCCATGGGCTCCCTCTCTCTATTGGTTCATGCCAATGGCGCGGTGCTGACGAGGTACCAATTTGCAGCGATACTTCGGCGATGTCTCGTGGCAGTAGGGGAGAACCCGAGTCAGTTCGGCACGCATTCCTTCCGCATTGTGGCAGCAACAAGTGCCAGTCAAGCGGGTTTAGGAGCGGATACCATTCGCAGCATTGGCAGGTGGGCTTCGGGAGCCTATCGGGGTTAAATTCGGCCTTCTGGAGAGGAAGGGGGCAGGCGGGGCACTGACTAGAATTACTGTCTGCGGGGTTGAGTCTACAACACTGTTCCGTTTTGTTTGTTCCTTGCTGGGCTTGGGGGGTGGTCTATGGGGTCCTAGTTTGCCCAATGTTTGTTGGCCCTCCCACTTTTAGATGCTGGTTCAACCTATGCAGTGTGCATTGTCGGTCACTCATTTGTCCACTGGGCTAACGTCAGAGTGGCGCAGCGGCCTGGAGGGGTCCATCTGGGATTGGCACGGCGAGGGATCAGGATATCCTGGTGAGGTGAGCGTGGAATGAGATGGAGTCAGCTCCTGCCACTGTTGTATCGGGTGCGGGATGTGCCCCACCACCCGCAGATGTAACTTCTCCATCTGGGAGGCAACGAAGTGGACAATTGGACATGCAAGAGGCTCATTGACTCTGTAAGGGAGGACTTGCAGCTGGTGATGGCATGGCACCCCCATACAAAAGTGGTGTGATCAGACATTATTTCCAGACCAGCCTGCCTACCGGTCTGCAAGTGGTGCCGGGGATTGAGTAAGATCAACCGGCAGGCCAGTGTGTGGCTCATGGTAAGAGGGGGTCTGCAAATCCGGCATACTTGGGTGGATACTCAATGCGCGGGATTATTTGCAAGGGACAGGGTGCATTTGTCCGACGTGGGATTAGACCTGTTTTTGCTGGATATTCAGGAATGTCTGAAGAACAGTTGGGGGTCAGGGTTTGGGTAGGCCGCAGCTTTCTGGGGGGGAGGAGAGTCCTTGCGGGCGCAATGACCTCCCCCTGTGGCAAAAAGAAGCAATCAAACCCCAAGCTACAGGAGCTATGGCTCATGGGGGCTGAGCCAGGGCGTGACAGGCGGGTCGGGTAACACGGAAGATGTGCACGCATATGTACACTATCAGGAAAAAGAGCATGCTCTTTCAAAAGAGTGCACACACTTTCAGAAGAGTGTGCATTTTTGACAGCACCTGCAAAAATGGCATTTTTTCTAGTGGCCAACTGAAACTGTCTGAAAGCTTTTGGCCGAAACTGAAACTGCAGCTGAAACTCATCACCTGGTTTCAGCTAAAACCAAAACCAAAAACTCATGTTTGGTTGTGTGAAAGTGAACCAGTAAGGGCCGCTGTGGAATGTTAGAGCTTGCAGTCTGCATCCCACAGTTTTCAACCCAGAATATAATCATTTTGTAGCATGATATGGGTTTAATTGTCAGAGTTATTGATTTTGCTGGATCAGATACAAATATAAAATAAATACAAATAAATAATATAATATAAATATAAATATAAATAAAACTGTACTTTCACCTTCCCCCTGGAAACTACTGATAACAAAATCTAGCTGGGTGGATACCTAAGCCCATCAACACATCTCCAAAGAACAAAAATCTGAAGATGGACAGAGACTGGAGTTGACCAAAGACAGTGAAACTCCACCTATTCTCAGACAATGACTCAGACTGAAAAGCCCATCTAACTATCTAATCTGACAAAAGAAGCCCACCTACTACTCTTGTAATCCTGTCAGATGCCTTATGGATGTGTATCTACCAGCAGATGTCCAAACAGAAAGTCTCATGATGTCATTAAACATGTGACCAGTTACCATGCTCCATCTCAAAACTGGATGAAAACAGTTTTCAGCTATCCCTGAGTTTTCATTGGATCGAGTACACCCCACCTGACTTCAGCCTAGGGTCCAGCAAGGAAAATATAAAAAGCCTGGAAAATGCCCAGCTCTCGCTCTTGGGGATCATCTGGTTCTCTTTGCTCTGCCTCCTGCCTCTCTGCTGGACTTCACACACACCCTGATAAGAATTTCTCCAGGCAAAAACAACAACTCTGCAACAAAAGACTTCTGTTTCAGCAAGGATCTTCATCACTCCACCCAGCAGCTTCTATCGAAGTGAGTTACCATTATCCAGCATAATTTGTAATTTAGAACTTTTAATCTTGAAGGCACATTTCCCTTGTGAAAGATTCGTAAAAACTGCCTCTCTCTTGTAACATTGCATTACCTGTATTGTAAATAAACATTTTAAAGTTAAATATATGTTTTTTTATGTTCTGAGCACATGTCCTTAAACCTTACAGTGCAGGTTAATGTAATTCAACAAATATAGTATTTAATTCCCCCTTTTCTTACATATTCTTATGATATTACCTTATAGGTAATTGGTGGAAAATAGAATATATATTATCTAACAATTTAAATAATGAAAGATCATATTTTACGTCCAAGCAAAACAGTCTCCGCACACATAGGCCGCAGTTAATGAAGACAAAGTAAAAGCTATGGTGCTTTTACAGGGGTTGACATTGCGCCACACCTGCAGTGACAGCTGTTGTCATAACTCCACAGAGAAGCTAATTCCTAAAGAGTTTATAATCCCAAATTTATGGATTTAAATTTGTTCTAAAACTTTGTATCAGAAAAATTATTTGGAACACTGTACTGTATAAACTATTGTGCAAGATCATAACTGCAGTACAACAACAACAAAAAAAGAACAGAAAGAGTAGCACCCCCCCCCCCCCCCAAGATTGTCTTACAATCCCTGATGTTCTAGAGGTGTAGTCATGGCAGAAGTAACTGGGCACCACTCCTGCCCCAACTATACCCCTAGACCACCAGGAATTGTAAGATAGGCCTAAGGGGGCCTACAGGTGGAAGGGGGAAGCACGGGGTGTGGGGGTCTGGGAGGAGAGACAACTGCTGCTCAGGAGGGAGGGAGGGAGACGAACAGGACAAAGCACAAATTTTTGGCTTCCATCAAAAACAGGTGGAGGGGCATAATCGAACGGGGCGCCCAAGTTTTCCTGGGGCATTCCTTGCAGGGTGGCTCCGTGAAGGGACGGGGAAACCCATATTATTGAAACAAGATGGGCATCCATCTTTCATTTCGATAATACGCTCAGGGACGCCCAAATTTCAATATTTAGGTCGACCTTAGAGATGGTCGACCTAAATGTTGAGATAGTCGACCTTAGAGATGGTCGTCCCTGGTTTTCTGCCATAATGGAAACCGAGTACACCCATCTCAAAAATGACCAAATCCAAGCCCCTTGGTCGTGGGATTAGCCAGAATTCATAGAGCACTGGTCCCCCTCACATACCAGGACACCAACCGGGCACCCTAGGGGACTTCACAAATTGCTCCCAGGTGCATAGCTCCCTTACCTTGGGTGCTGAGCCTTCCAAAACCCACTCCCCACAACTGCACACCACTACCATAGCTCTAAGGGGTGAAGGGGGGGGCACCTCCATGTGGGTACAGTGGTTTTTGGGGTGGGAGGGGGTTGGTGACCACTGGGGGAGTAAGAGGAGGTCATCCCCGATTCCCTCCGGTAGTCATCTGGTCAGTTCGGGCACCTTTTCATGGCTTGGTCGCAAGAAAAAATGGACCAAGTAAAGTCGGCCAAGTGCTCCTCAGGGACGCCCTTCTTTTTTCCATTATCGGCCGAGGACGCCCATCTCTTAATCACACTCCAGTCCTGCCTTCGCTATGGTGCCGACAACCCCCCCCCCCCCCCCCGTGAACTTTGGTCATCCCCGCGATGGGAAGCAGTTGAGGACACCCAAAATCGGCATTCGCTTATGCCCATTTGGGCGACCTTGAGAGAAGGACGCCCATCTCCCGATTTGTGTCGGAAGATGGGTGCCCTTGTCTTTTGAAAATAAGCCTGATGTTCATTTTCATCCAAAACCAGTTAGCACATCTAAATTACCATGCGCTAACTGGTTAGTGCATGGTTAGCATGTGAGCCCTTACCGCCTTCTAAATAGGTGGTGGTCAGTGCTTATAAGTACATAAGTATTGCCACACTGGGACAGACCAAAGGTCCATCAAGCCCTGTGTCCTGTTTCCAACAGTGGCCAATCCAGGTCACAAATACCTGGCAAATCCCCCAAAAGTTCAATACCAGCAGGACGTTACATGCTAGGATGATTGAGCATAGATCTCGTATCGGAGCACAACATATGGGTGCGCCCCTTGTGCAACATTATATTCAACACAATCATTCTGCTGACGCCCTGAGGTGTATGGCTATAGATCACGTATTATCAACTACCCGAGGGGGCAACAGAAACAGAAAACTCTTGCAACGTGAGACGTTCTGGACCCACCACTTAAACACCTTGGAACCCAGTGGACTAAACACATATATCCACTGGGGTTGTTTCATGTGAGACACCCGATCTTTAAACCGGAAACAGGAAGTATCCCATTCAACCCTTCATAAACCGCCACCTTAATGATTGCGGTTAGCTTGAGTGAGGACAGGCTGTCTCGCTGTAAGCCAGAAGCTAAGATGTTCCCGCACACTAATGCAGCTTTAGAGAATGCCAGCACTGACGTTTTGTATCTCTTTGTTTAATTCCAGGATCAGTGCGTTATCAGCCCCTTGAGAAAGCCGCGTTGTGCAAAACAGGCACCTGTCAGGGAGAGTTCCGCACTTCAAGAATTAAGCTAAGTCAAGCTTTTTCATAAGTAAAGCATACAGCCTTGTCAGATGGTTAGATTGTTCAAATACTAAAGCTCCTGATGTGTATGAAATAAGAATAGTCATACCTCTGGTGTTCGACAATAGGAAAAAAGAGATAAAAAAAGACAAAATAAAGATAGATACATTAGAAAAAATCACCATTAAAGAGGAGGGAGGTAGGGCAAGTCGATGATTATAACTGTCGCGAAACAGGGGCAGGTAAGAGATCAGAGCCAAACCCCTGCAACCTTATGAGACTTCCCTACTATGAGCAGCACTACACCTTATACATACACGCATCTGTTCTACCAGTTCGAGTGAGGTATAGCTCAGAAATAAGCAGTGTTTTTTAAAAGTGGCCATGCACTAACGGTAACATTGCATTCCATTGACTTTTTGAAATGTTTGGAACTTTTTTGGACTTTCATTTTGGTTATTTGTTCAGTTTTGAATCCAATTTGAAACATGACTGTGTTCTTTTTTGTAATTTTTGCCTGTTAAGAGCCCCTGAACCCGTTTTTTTTTTTTTTTTTTGAAGCAGTGGTTTTCTCTGGGTTTTTTTTTTTTAAAGTTTTTACACTGCTGTTTTTTTCTATGTTTGAGGGGAGCCTATGATGAGAAAGGGTGTTAGGTAATATGCAATCTCACACTGGATGGTTGAGGCTCAGTTTATTTAATTATATCATATGTTAATAGCAACATAGCTTTGTCTCAATTGGATTGTGGTAAACATTTTTTCCTTGGTTAGTATAATGGTGTTTTACCTTTCAATTTTTGAATTCTTGTGTAACATTAGCATTTGGCCATTAATGAAAATAATAGAAAAAAAAAGGTTTTTTTTACAGCTGCAGAAAAATAGCCTTAGCATGAGGGAAAGACCCGTATAAGGGTATGCTAAGGCCATTCATACCACAGCTTAGTAAAAGGACCCTTAAGTTTGTACATTAGTACATAGGTACCAACATTTCAAAGTGATTTGGAGTGCCAAGGACAAAGGGGTCCTTTTACTAAGGTGCACTGAAAAATGGCCTGCGGTAGTGTAGGCATGGGTTTTGGGTGCACACAGAATCATTTTTCAGTGCAACTGTGAAAAAGGCCTTTTTAAATGCCGTCAGTTATTGAGACCAGCTGATGTTATGGTCACAAATGCCAAGAAGAGTTTCTGTCTTCAGTGTTGACTGCCTCCCAGATGCTTGGCTTACATTGGTTAGTTGCTGCAGTTCTGACCTTGCACCAGGAGATGGAGCCCTCCTCCAAGGCTTAATGGAGCGAACGCATGTTAGAGGAAACAAAGTGATAGGGTTCTCTTCAGAGTAGAGATGTGACTTTAGCCAGGTCAACCAAACTTCCAGTCCAGCTTTCACACCACCACATGAATAGATTTGTAGTTCTAATTTGTATTTGATGATTTCTTTAGAAACTCAAAACTATAAATCTTAGATTTTAACACAGTCACCAACTGTGATCCACCTTCAGGGCAAGTACCCTCCAGAAACTTAAATACTAAACAACATGCCTTGTTTCCAGCAAAGGACTTATATGATCCAACTGAGTTTTCCGAAAGATAAGCCTAGCGGCCGAATTTTGAATCATTTGAATTCTAGAAAGTTGCTTGGAAGACAGACTCAAATATAATGAGTTTCCATAACCTAAAAGAGATAAAATAGTTAGTACATATTTACATAAGTATTGCCATACTGGGACAGACCAAAGGTCCATCAGGCCCAGTAACCTGTTTCCAACAGTGGCCAATCCAGGTCACAAATACCTGGCAAGATCCCAAAAAAGTACAAAACATTTTATACTGCTTATTCCAGAAGTAGTGGATTTTCCCCAAGTCCAATTTAATAATGGTCTATGGACTTTTCCTTTAGGAAGTCATCCAAACCTTTTTAAAACTCTGCTAAGCTAACCGCCTTTACCACATTCTCTGGAAACGAATTCCAGAGTTTAATTACACATTGAGTGAAGAAACATTTTCTCCGATTCGTTTTAAATTTACTACATTGTAGCTTCATCGCATGTCCTCTAGGCCAAGTATTTTTGGAAAGCGTAAATAGATGCTTCACGTCCACCCGTTCAACTCCACTCATTATTTTATAGACCTCTATCATATCTCCCCTCAGTCGCCTTTTCTCTAAGCTGAAGAGCCCTAGCCACTTTAGCCTTTCCTCATAGGGAAATCATCCCCCTCCCCTTTATCATTTTCGTTGCCCTTCTCTGCACCTTTTCTAATTCCACTATATCTTTTTTGAGATGCGGCGACCAGAATTGAACACAATATTCGAGGTGCGGTCGCACCATGGAGCGATACAAAGGCATTATAACATCCTCATTTTTGTTTTCCATTCCTTTCCTAATAATACCTAACATTCTATTTGCTTTCTTAGCCACCGCAGCACACTGAGCGGAAGGTTTAAACGTATCATCAACTATGACACCTAGATCTTTTTCTTGGTCTGTGACTCCTAATGTGGAACCTTGCATGACATAGCTAAGGATACAGAATAATTCCTATAGCACACAAGTGGTAGGGAGAGTGTAAATCTGGGAGGGTCAAGGGCCAGGCAGAGCAAATAGTGTCTCAGAACCCACGAACACAGGACGCAGTCTAGGTGGCTACGACAGGAGAGCATCAAGGGTCTGGACTGGCGGGTTAAATCGGGCCATGACATCTGATGTCATGAGAGCACCGTAGGTTCGAGTCTTGCGCTGCAATGGAGCTCCTCCTTCTGGCAACATGGCCCACCGCCAGGGACCTGTCATGTTCTACCTACGGACTGTGATGTCATGGACCTGGGAAGGACAAGAGTGGGTCAGCATCAAGGATATTGAATAATTCCTTTAGCGCACCAGTGATATGGAGAGTGTGGACCTGGGAGGCACAAGAGCGGGTCAAGGTCAGAAAGCAAGGAAAACATTCGTCAAGGGACCTAGTGGGATTAACATTAGACAAAGTGTATAAGTGTATAAGTGTATAAGTAAAGGCCTCATAAACCAAGGGTACCAGCTCAGTGGACACACCTATAATGGCTTTCATCACAGGCCTACCACCACCTCCGAAAAACCTGCAGAGTGAAACCACTAGACCAATCTGCAGTAAAAAACAGAGGGATGTAATAGTAACAAATCACTTATCGATATGCATAAGTAATAACAGTTGAACTAAATCAATATCTTATGTATATTACTGGAAGCATGATAGTAATAACAAGAAAAAACTATATTGAGGGAGCACTGCAAAATTAGCATGTTTGTTTTTAGGTCTTTTTCATTTTAGGTTTTCCCAGGTCCTTTGCTATGCCTCTGTCCCTGTGATGGCAGTTCAAGATGTCCTTCCCTGCAACAGCAGTTGAGAACATCCAAAATGCCTCCACTACCCTCTTTATTTGGATTCTGGATCACAAGTAGAAGCAGTGGGATTTGAACCAGCCACCTCTGGATTGCCAGACCAGTGCTCTAACTACAAGGCTAGTCTGTCACTCCTCTACACCACTCCACTTCCTTGAAATTTGGCCATCACTGTTGGGGGGGGGGGGGGCAGTATGTAGGTCCCTGGCCCGGGGAGGTATGTGTGTGTCAGCAGAGGTATAACGAAGGCATGGACGTCCTTCTTTCAAACATTTTGGACATCCTAAACTGCCCCCCTACAGGGACAGCCAAATTTCCAGGAAGCGGCATGGCAGAGTGGCAGACTGGCCTAGTGGTTAGAGCACTGGTGTGGTAATCCAGAGGTGGCTGGTTCAAATCCCACTATTGCTACTTGTAATCCACAATCCAAATAAATAAATAAAGAGGGTGTTAAGAGGCATTTTGGAAATTCTCAACTGCCCTTGCAGGGAAGGACATCTTCAACTGCCATCAAGGGGACAGAAGCATAGCAAAGGACATACTCTAAAAAAAAAAAAAAGTTTGAAACATTGTGTTTTTTCAGGGTGGGAGGTGGTTAATCACCACTGGGGAAGTCAGGGGAGGTCATCCCTGATTCCCTCCGGTGGTCATCTAGGCAGTTCATCTAGGCAGTTCGGGCACCCTCCTTAGGAAGGAAATCGTGTGCAAATGAGCTAACAGCGAGCAGCTCATTTGCATGCAATTTCCTTCATGCATGCCCGTTCCTTTCCAGATTAGTAAGAGAAGGGCTTTTTCCATTCAGTTAGTGGGACTAGTGCACTACGAATGCTGGCTCCTCCCACGACCAAATGGCTTGGATTTGACCGGGTTTGAGATGGCCGGCATTAGTTTCCATTATCGGAGAAAACCAATGCCGGCGATCTCTAAGGGATTTGGCCGGCCCTGACCGTATTATCGAAACGAAAGATGGCCTCCCATCTCGTTTCGAAAATACGGTCAGCCCCGCCCCTTCGTGGCACCGTCCTCGGAGATGGCCACCCTTAGAGATGGCCGGCCCCATTCCATTATGCCCCTCCAAGTGACCTTGAAACCAATTAGGTCAGCCTAAGTTTCCCCTTCCCCATGCAGCCATCATTCCCGTACACTCAAAACAAAGCAAGTAAACCTATGAGCTGCTGTATCCAAGTTGGCATCCTTTATTGCTGGTAGCATTTTTATTAATCTCACTATATTTTCAAACATGCCAGCTTGTGCAGTATACGGATCTGTACATTTGCTGTCTGGAATTTTGGAAGATAGAAATAAGGAAATAAAAATTAATTTTTGGATGTAATCTGTAGAAGTTGTTGTTTACTTTTGCAATGTGATGGATTCCTGTTCTGGTGTGTGCATGTGATAATCTTTGAATAACTGCCTATACTAATGGCTATGGATTTCTGAACATGTGGTTTCATTAAAGGACAAATCTCAACTTTGTTAAATGTTTCAGACATATCCATCTATTTGTTCTCATAACTGAAGTCTATTATTCTGTCTCACTTTATTTTCAAATGTAAACCACATTGAACCCAACTTGGGATAATGTGTGATATATATATATTTTTTTTTTGTTACATTTGTACCCCACACTTTCCCACTCATGGCAGGCTCAATGCAGCTTACATGGGGCAATAGAGGGTTAAGTGACTTGCACAGAGTCACAAGGAGCTACCTGTGCTTGAAGTGGGAATTGAACTCAGTTCCTCAGGAACAATGTCCACCACCCTAACCACTAGGCCATTCCTCCACCTTTTAAGGCACTGCCTACCTGCTGGATACTACTACTACTACTACTACTACTATTTAACATTTCTAGAGCGCTACAAAGTGTACGCAGCGCTGTACAAACACAGAAGAAAGACAGCCCCTGCTCAAAGAGCTTACAATCTAAATAGACAAAAAGTAAAGCATTTAATATTTAAGCAGTCAAGCACAAGAGAACAGTCACAGAAGGACTGAAGATGTTGAAGGGTGGTCAGTGTGATTAGGATAGTGATGGCACAAGGAAAGCAAGTTTGGTCCAGTGAAGACTAACTCAAAATAACCTGCTCCTTAGCTGGGGCCTAGCATTACCATATTGAAAATGCGACCATACCATGCCTCTATGGCTATGCTCCACTAATAAGTTAAAAGATTAACTGGATTTCTTGAAAGGATTATAAAAATTTAGGATGCATGACTAGGGACACAAACATACACTTATTTATTCAATATCACAATTCTTCATGTACAGCCACAAAACAACCTTTTAGGATGGATAGTGTTCACAATGAGCTCCTTTTATTATCGACCAGTTAGAGATAAGAGTTTTCAGTTTTGCACAGTATAAGTTATCACAAGAACAAAATATATGAAAACCAATGGGCTGCATTAGGGGCTTATAGCCCATTTATGTTTAAACAAAAGAGATCTGCATGAACCAAAATATTTACTTTTATTTTAACTTATAAAACCACTTACCCCTGAAACATGTTCAAAACAGAATAATCCATTTGTTTATCTAAAAGGTAAACTTCTACAAAACTGATGAAGATGTGATTCAATGTGTCCCAATGAAAGGAGAGTTTAATTCTACTTCCATTTAATTTCAATATATTCCATCATCTTTACAAGGCAGATTACAACAACAGTTAAGATGAACCCACCAGGGATATTCTCACTGAAATTTTGCCATCTTCATTGTATACAGTGTATTTATTTATTTATTTAGTTAGTTAGTTTTTAGTGTAGAAAAATGAGCACAATTATTATTATTATTATTATTATTATTATTATTATTATTATTAAGAACAAAATTACAGAGCATATTCAAAAGCATGGATTAATGAGACATGTTCAACATGGATTTAGTGAAGGGAAATCTTGCCTCACCAATCTACTACATTTCTTTGAAGGGGTGAACAAACATGTGGATAAAGGTGAGCCAGTTGATATTGTGTATCTGGATTTTCAGAAGGCGTTTGACAAAGTACCTCATGAAAGACTCCAGAGAAAATTGGAGAGTCATGGGATAGGAGGTAGTGTTCTATTGCGGATTAAAAACTGGTTAAAAGATAGAAAACAGAGAATAGGGTTAAATGGTCAGTATTCTCAATGGAGAAGGGTAATTAGAGGGTTCCCCAGGGGTCTGTGCTGGGACCGCTGCTTTTTAACATATGTATAAATGACCTAGAGATGGGAGTAACTAGTGAGGTAATTAAATTTGCTGATGACGCAAAGTTATTCAAAGTTGTTAAATCATGGGAGGATTGTGAAAAATTACAAGAAGACCTTACGAGACTGGGAGACTGGGCATCTAAATGGCAGATGACGTTTAATGTGAGCAAGTGCAAAGTGATGCATGTGGGAAAGAGGAACCCAAATTATAGCTACATCATGCAAGTTTCCACGTTAGGAGTCACAGACCAAGAAAGGGATCTAGGTGTCGTCGTTGTTGATACGGTGAAACCTTCTGCTCAGTGTGCTGCTGAGGCTAAGAAAGCAAATATAATGTTAGGTATTATTAGGAAAGGAATGGAAAACAAAAATGAGGATGTTATAATGCCTTTGTATTGCTCCATGGTGCAACTGCACCTCGAATATTGTGTTCAATTCTGGTCACCGCATCTCAAAAAAGATATAGTGGAATTAGAAAAGGTACAGAGAAGGGCGACGAAAATGATAAAGGGGATGGGATGACTTCCCTATGAGGAAAGGCTAAAGCAGCTAGGGCTCTTCAGCTTGGAGAAAAGGCGGCTGAGGGAAGATATGATAGAGGTCTATAAAATAATGAGTGGAGTTGAACTGGTAGATGTGAAGCGTCTGTTTACAGTTTCCAAAAATACTAGGACTAGGGGGCATGCGATGAAGCTACAAAGTAATAAATTTAAAACGAATCAGAGAAAATATTTCTTCACTCAATGTGTAATTAAACTCTGGAATTCGTTGCCAGAGAATGTGGTAAAGGCGGTTAGCTTAGTGGAGTTTAAAAAAGCTTTGGACAGCTTCCTAAAGGAAAAGTCCAAAGACCATTACTAAATGGACTTGGGGGAAATCCACTATTGCTGGGATAAGCAGTTCAAAATGTTTTGTACTTTTTTGGGATCTTGTCAGGTATTTGTGACCTGGATTGGCCACTGTTGGAAACAGGACGCTGGACTTGATGGACCTTTGGTCTTTCCCAGTATGGCAATACTTATGTACTTATGTACAGAGTTTAAAGTTGCTGCTTGTACCAGCTACAATAATTTTTTAAAGCTGTTTTAGTGGTATTCAATTGTTATTTCATGATATTTATATCTACATAGGGAAGCTTTCAAATAAATTAAAAAGATGTCCAATAAGTAAAAAAAATATATTTTTTGTCCTCCACCTTTTAAGGCATTGTCTATCCAACTGAAACAGCTTTAGACTTGTTACAGATAAACCAACAATAAAGAACGACAACGTAGATGCAGCATCTCATAAGTTTGCTTGCTTTGTTTTGAGTGTACTAGAGATGACGGCTATGCTGGGGAGTGGAAACAGAGATTAACCAAATTGGCTTCCTTGCTTACAGTGGACTAGATAGGCTCACTTCCAGTCCTGCTATTAAACCTCCTTGGGATCTGTGCTGGGCACAGACAAGTCTCTATAAGCCCCAACTCTAACCAATTTATGCCCTCAGGAATGCCTACACACCATCTTGTTGGTAAACATACTTTTATGCATGCTGCGCAATTTGATAAGACCCTCACATTACCTTACTTATACAACTTGCTATACTAAAGTTGTTCACCTTAGGCCATTAGTTTTCAATCATCAGTTCAACCTGAAAATATTGTGCATCCAAACAATGCGCATAACGTTGATAGTCAAAGTGATTTTAAGTGAGCATGTTTTTCAGAAAGCAATTTAACTGGACTATTTGAAGACTGTGCACCCTCCCTGCAAGTAAGAGGACCTGCTGAGGGTTCATTGAATAGGTGGAAATATCAGAACCTATTGCTTTGTGTTGAATGAGTCAGAGCCAGCACTACCTGTTTTTCTACCCTATGCAAATGATTGCTGTGCTACCTCACCTCTGCCCCCCCCCCCCCCTCCTCCCCCAACACTCTCCATTAATTCAAATGGAGCCTTTCCTAGGCTTGTCTGTTTTTTTCAATATGATTATGAGTGTTTGAATACTTCTTGCAGCTGACCTCTGCAGGGGACTCTCAGTAGCCAAACCAGCAGACAACGCATCAATTTTGGGAGGGCCTGAACCCAAATTGGGGGGCCCAGGCTAAGCCACTGGTTTGCGGACCACAATATTAGTGTCTTAGTATTGGTAATGGAAGTGAGATTTTTTGACAAAGGTATCGTCTTTGAGGAGATTTTTTGATCATGCGCATGGGTGCGGCCATCTTTGTGTTGTTGACGCACAAAACTTATTTTTTGATGTTGCATTTAACTGCAGCACTGGACCACACAGCTGCTACAACAACACAAAGATGGCCTCATCAAAAATATTGTGTATTCATCTGCCAGTTTTCTGCTCCATTATAATACTTTTTAGGCCTCAATTCAGTTTGAAATTTGTTTTGTGGACTAAAATTCAGCTTTTGTAATAAAGGTAAGTGATGTGGTAGCCTTTTTAGTCCACTTTTAAAGATAATAAATAGAAATAAAACAACATATTGAAAAGAAAATAAGATGATATCTTTATTTAATAATAAATGTAATACCGATAATGGCTAATACAGATTTTTCTGATATGTTTTTCAAGTTAAGGCTCAGCCATAGCCCACAGGAATTGAGTTTGTGGTTCAGATTGTGGACTACAGTCCAGACTTTGAGTATCTCTGTGTAAGCGAATCTGGGACATGTGTCCCCAGCAGTAATAGCAATAGTGAAAGGTTGTTGGTGGACTGTCCCTATGGCAAGCTATGTAATCTACTCTCAAAATACAACGAAAACACATTCTCTACGGTTTAAGAAAATATTTCGGACCCAGTACAAAAGCCGTAGGGCTGGTGGGTATGCTTGTATACAAAAGAATTAATTATACACCAGAAAAAGTCAGATCAGATAACAGAATCCAGCTATTCCCAACATGTCAATTCTGTGTGGGAGGCATGTGCAGGTCAGAGACTTTGAACTAGTTCCCAGGATTATTTTAAACTGAGGGCTCAAAATTCAAAGTGATTTAACTGGGCAAGAGAGGCTCCTGCTTGGTTTAATCATGCCGGCCTACCCAGGAGCAAATATTCAGCGACACTTAACTGGACAGTGCCATTGAATATCAGCTCCGACTGCTGCAGCACTTGTCAGTTGGTGCCGGGATGGTCTAGGGGCAGAGCTGGGATTTGGGTACTGCTGATGTTCAATACCAGTGTCCAGATCACTGAACGGACTTATTGGACCACATAAAAAGTAGTCCTAGCTATAGCTGGTTAGCTATAGGGATACAGCTGTCAGTGGTGTATCTACCTTGGTTACCTCCCGGGGTGGAGCACCTCCTTCCTCAAGGGGCTCTCCCCCCCCCCCCCACCTTCCCTCTTCTGAGCAAGGAGGTGCACTGAGCAGTTGCATGACTGTTAGCTCTGCAGGTCCCCTGCCCAAGAACAGGAAGTTGACACCTACATTATTTCCTTTAAATTCATTCTTTGCTTTTCTTCATCCAGGGTCCTTTCTCTTCTTTTCGCATCACTAATCTTCTTTCTCTTCTCCGTCATGAGATTGTTTCCCCTCTACCTCCACCTAGTAGTCCTCTTCCTTTTTCTTCCACCCATGAACCTCTCTCACTCAGTCCCTAGTCCTCTCTTCTTCCTCTTCACTCTGGCTCCTCCTCATCTTCCTGCTCACTCTCTCCTCTTCTGTCCTTTAGTCTCTGGTCCTCTGTATCTCCTTCTCCTTGTACCCCTCTCCTACATTCTGGGCTGACCCTCCTGCCTTCTCTGTCTTCCCATGAGAGTTTTCCCCATGTCCCATAGCCCCAGAAGATATAAAATCATAAGAATAGCCAAACAGGGTCAGACTACTGGTCCATCTAGCCCAGTATCCTATTTCTAACAATGGCCAATCCAGGTCACAAGTGCCTGACAGAAACCCAAATAGTAGCAACATTCCATGCTACCAATCCTAGGGCAATCAGTGACTTCCCCATGTCTGTCTCAATAGCAGGCTATGGACTTTTCCTCCAGTAAATTGTCTATACCTTTTTAAAACCCAGATATACTAACCGTTGTTACTAAATCCTCCAGGAAAGAGTTCCAAAGCTTAACTATTCGTTGAGTGAAAAAATATTTCCTCCTATTTGTTTTAAAAGTATTTCCATTTAACTTCATTGAGTGTCCCCTAGTCTTTGTACTCTTTGAAAGAGTAAAAAATTGATTCACTTCTTCTCATTCTACACCACTCAGGATTTTGTAAACCTTAATCACATCTCCCCTCAGCTGTCTCTTTTCCAAGCTGAAGAGCCCTAACCTCTTTAGCCTTTCCTCATATGAGAGGAGTTCCATCTCCTTTATCATTTTGGTCGCTCTTCTTTGAACCTTTTCTAATTCTGCTATATCTTTTTTGAGATACGACGACCAGAACTGAATGCAATACTAAAGGTGAGATTGCACCATGGAGCAATACAGAGGCACTATAGTATTCTCACTTCCCCAGTCTCTCACTGTGCTACTTCACACCCCACCCCCTGGCTCTCCCTGTGCTTTCTCAATTCTCATCCCACCCAGGGTCTCACTGAGGATTTCACCCCTCCTACCTCTGCCCAACTCTCACTGTGCTTCTTCATTCCTTTCTGTTTCTCACTGTGATTCCTTCTGTACCCTAGCCCCCTTCCCCACTGGCTGTCACTATGCTACCTTTCCCAACCATTTCCGACCCACACTTCCCTCTCTCCCCTCCCATTACTTGTGCAGAAGACCTGCTCCCCTTTTCCCACATCCCAATCAGCAAGAGGTTCAGTGCTTAATACAATGATTCCTTCTAGCAGAGAGTCAGGCTCACAGTACAGACCTCACAGCTCATACATACCCTCATGATCAAAAGCCCCACGCTGTTCCAAACAGCGCTCTAAAAATAGCGCTGGAACAGCGCGGGTCTTTACCGCACCGATGATCAGAGATAATGTATGCAAATTTAAGCAGCACAATTATCTCTGATCATGGGGTAGAAGTGCAGGCGAATTGTGCCTGAGCATGTGCTCAGCACAATCCTCCCGCACTTGTTTGACAGATCGGGGCTGTCAAAAGCCCAAACCTGTCAAACCCTCATGATCAACAGGACTGGAGGTCCATGGGACCACCAGGCCCTGACTACCCCTGCCCCGAGCAACGGGGGCTAGAGGTCTGGCGGACCTCCGGTCCGCCTGACGATCCCACCCCCATACCCCCCATGTTCAGGGAGGGCTGGAGATCCGGTGGGTCTCCAGCCCCCCCAAACCCCCAGAAAATGGTCCTGACTTCCTAGTGGTCTAGTGGCCGCCAGCCAAACCCCCTCCCACCCTCCCACCCAGCGAGCGACAGGGGGGGCTGGAGGTCTGGCGAACCTCCAGCTCACCCCAACTTCCCCCCCCCCCAGAGTTGTCCGACCAGTCCCTGGTGGCCCAGCGTAAAGGACAACCCTCTCCCGGCCCCTCTACCTTTAGTTGGAGGAGGGACGCAGCCTGCCTCCCGCCTCTTCCTTGTGTTGACGCCGCCGCAAAATGGCGGCACCCAGCCCCGCCCATTGCATACTGGGATGCGCTGGGCGGGGCTACAGACCATGTAAGGGTATATATAGATATAGTAGAACTGGAAAAGGTGCAGCGAAGGGCGACTAAAATGATAGCGGGGATGGGATGACTTCCCTATGAGGAAAGGCTAAGGAGGCAAGGGCTTTTCAGCTTGGAGAAGAGATGGCTGAGGGGAGACATGATAGAGGTATATAAAATAATGAGTGGAGTGGAACAGGTGGATGTGAAGCGTCTGTTCACGCTTTCCAAAAATACTAGGACTAGGGGGCATGCGATGAAACTACAGTGTAGTAAATTTAAAACAAATAGGAGAAATTTTTTCTTCACCCAACGCGTAATTAAACTCTGGAATTCTTTGCCAGAGAAAGTGGTGAAGGCGGTTAGCTTGGCAGAGTTTAAAAAGGGGTTAGACGGTTTCCTAAAGTTCAAGTCCATAGACAGCTACTAAATGGACTTGGGAAAAATCCACAATTTTGGGAATAGCATGTATAAAATGTTTGTACGTTTGGGTAGCTTGCCAGGTGCCCTTGACCTGGATTGGCCGCTGTCAGGGACAGGATGCTGGGCTCAATGGACCTTTGGTCTTTTCCCAGTATGGCATTACTTATGTACTTATGAGGGAGGCAGGCTGCGTCCCTCCTCAAACTAAAGGTAGGGGGGCCGGGAGGGGGTTGTCCTTTATGCTGGACCGCCAGGGATTGGTTGGACAACGCTGGGGGGGGGGGAGTTGGGGTGGTCTGGAGGTCCCCAGACCTCCAGCCCCCCCCCCCCCCCGTCACTCACTGGGTGGGAGGGTGGGAGAGGGTTTGGCCGGCGGCCACTAGACCACTGAATCAGGACCATTTTCTGGGGGTTTGGGGGGGCTGAAGACCCACCGGATCTCTAGCCCTCCCTGAACCTGGGGAGGTGGGATCATCAGGGGGGACCGGAGGTCTGCCGGACCTCCAGCCCCCTGTTGGCAGGTTTGCTTTGGGGGGGACGGGGGCCTGCCAGCATGCTGGCGTAGGGTTTGCCGCAGCCAGCGACCCAATCTTTGGCGCACTGGTCGCTGATCATTGGGGATGAATGCATTGAGCCCTGTTTAGCATGCATTTGCATGCTACTTGCGCAAAGAGCCCTCGAGTGCATTGTTTCACGCGCTTGAGGGCTCTAATCACGGGGTGGTAGCAAACGCCGGCGCTAGTATGGCGCTAACAGTTTCTAGCGCCGGCATTTGCTTTTGATCATCTGCCTGACAGAGAGATTGGTGGTACTGCTTACAAGAAGCAGGCATTGTATTAAAAACTGCTTCTCCTGTCTGCCAGAGAGAGGGAGACTGTGGTTAGAGTGGTGGCATCAGGACCACCAATAGGATTGCCAACTGGATCCAGATTCGCCCAATAGGGCTGATCCAGTCCTGGGTTTAATCCATTACATGCAAGGACTTGTGGTTCTGATTTCCTCATTGAGTGGCCTAGTGGTTAGAGCACTGGTCTTGCAATCCAGAGGTGGCTGGTTCAAATCCCACTGCTGCTTCTTGTGATCTTGGCCAAGTCACTTAACCCTCCCTTGCCTTAGGTACAAACTTGGATTGTGAGCCCTCCTGTGACAGAGAAATATCCAGTGTACCTGAATGTAACTCACCTTGAGCTACTACTGAAAAAGGTGTGAGCAAAATCTAAATAAATAAATAAATAATAAAAGCAAGGTTACAAGTCCCTGCATGCAGTGGGGTAAACCCAGGACTGGATCAACTCTGTCAAATCTGGATCTAGTTGGCAACTCTAACCACCAAGGAGGCTGCCACACAGAGTAAGGCAGGAATTGTGATGGCCTAGGTGGCTACCAAGTTTCCCTCTTGTCTCCAGCTGCTCTGCTTGTAGTCACTGCCTGCAACAGGTTAGGAGTTGGTTATGTGCAGTCAAACTGAGACAAGAAGGGAAGACAGCAAGGAATGTAAAGGAAATTGCCCCCTCACACCTTTTTTTCTCTGCTTTCCCACTGGTCCTCACCTCTCAGCTCTTCTAATGCTCTCCCCAGAACTGCCCAGTTGCAGTAGCATCAATAATAAATCACATCTTTTCTCTCTGCCCTCTGTTACTTCAATCCTCAGTAACCCCAAACTGGAAAACTAGGTTCCGTTAGCATGTCCCCTCCTGTTTTTTTTAAATATCAGAGTGAGGTTCTAGTAGCCCCTTGTAATTATGGTTCCTGGCCAAGCTAGGCTTTGGCTAGGGTGTAAGCAGAGCACCGTGTGATGCCAGGCTCTCAGATTGCAGGAACCATGTGCTGACTGGCTGGCACAATCTCTGCCTTGGACAGTGATGACCTTTGGATGACAGAAGGGACAGATGGAAAGATTTTACAGGGGGTCTCACACTGAGAGGCAGGCACACAGTGGCCTCTTGGTTTTCCTGTCCTGCTATAATTCAGTGAGGAGACAATAAAGAACTTTCAGATTGAACTCAAGCTTGTTTTCGGGATAATGCGGGATATAAATGCCATAAATAAATAATGAGAGTCTGCATGAAATACGAGAGGCTGTGGTGCATTGAGATTCTGAATTTTACATCTGCAAAAAGTTTCACTAGAATATTGGGCCTGTGTGACATCCTCTTGGCTCCCATAGGAAAGAGGAAGACATTCCAACTTTATGACTCAGTTTTTTTTTTTTTTTAACCTAAGGTGCCAGCACCAGCTTTCTGGTTCAGCTGCATCATCTCTGAGGTTTCTGAAAGAGCAGGACATGCAGATCTTCTTTATTCACATGAGGCAACCCTATAACCTAGGCACTCACATTTATTCACATGTGTGAGGGAGTCTGTAGGACTCTGGCCTAACGAGCCCACAACTTGCGTTTTAAACTGGTTCCAGCCAGTTTAAAACGCAAGTAGTTCACCCCGGGCATGCACTAAGGGCATTTTCCCTGCCACGGTAGCAGGCAACGAAAACGGAATGCAAATGATTGAAAAGCTATTATAATGAGCTGCAGTACCATTGCAGCCCATTATAATCAGATGCACTACCGTTTTTCCGATTCCCTTACCGTAGGAACCCTAACGAGATGTCTGACCTCTTGTTAGGGCTCCTGTGAGGGAATCGGAAAGGAAAAGGGCCCCCAAAAAAGGTAAAAAAGAAAAAAAAAAAGCAGGGAGCGCATGTCAGGGGCGTCCTTTAAGGACGTACTCTCCCTGCGCTTGTGAGAGACTTTTTTTTTCGCAGTTTTTTGCTCTGCCGGCGCTCGTGTTTTTTTTCCTCCCTTCTATTTAGTCTTCGCTGCGCCACTTACCCCTCCACAGCGAAATTTTTCTATTTTCCTGGTTGCCGGAGAATCGGGACGTCCCTTTAGATTAGGCTCCTCTTCCTGGTCTCTTCAGCCAATCAGAGCGTGTTTCGATGACAACAGCCAGCTAAGCCCGCTTTGATTGGCTGAAGAGACCAGGAAGAGGCGCCTACTCTAAAGGGACGTCCCGATTCTCCGACTCAGGTACCGAAGGACTAGAGAATGCAAGTGAGCTACAACGAGTAGTTCATTTGCATTCCCTATCGTTGATGCATTCCCGTTCCCTACCGATTCGCTATGGAATCGGTAGGGAACGGGAATTACCAATGTCTTTAATGCATCTGGGCCTCTGTCCGTCTTCCTTGATAGCACTCCCTCACAGTGTCAAAGCTATCTTAAAACTTACAGTTCCACTGAGGGGTGAAGTGACACAGGAGGGGGAAAGCCAGGAGGGCATGGTCCAGGATGTATAAAAGCTAAGGCTAAAGCTACATTAAAGAGCCCAGAGGGAAGCAGGGATGTCCCAAGGCATGTGCCGCCACCACTTATTTTTATTTATTTATTGCATTTGTATCCCACATTATCCCACCTATTTGCAGGCTCAATGTGGCTTACATAGTTTTGATAACATTGTCATTGCAAGGTGACATATACATTTATTATTGTGCAGAGGTTAGATGAGGATAGAAAGAAGAAGGAGAGGGGTGCTTAAGGTAGCTATAGTCGATGAGTTATCTTAATTGATTGGATTGTCGGGTGAATTATGTGAACTGCAACTACTGCAGTAAGGTAGGCCAAGCGCCACTTGGAACCTTGCAGATTTTGTATTTTTGACCTGAGTTAACTTTGAAGAACCAGGTCAGGTACAAGTAAAGTGTGCTGCTGGATGAGAGGTAGTAAGGTACACAGTGGCCCTGCAGGAGCAGACCACATAAGGACATTGTTCCATTTATGAACTAGTTTTAAGTTGGCTTTTTTCCTCCTGTCGATGAATGGAACAGGATCCTTGACCTAACAGTTTTAATAAATGTTATTTTCCTTTAACTGCAACTGCTGTGTGGCTCTGTCTTACCTGGGCTCGAGGCCCGTCCTCGTTCACGTTACCACAACATGTGTCTGTGTTGAGAATACTAGCATTTATGCTTATGTGTCTGTGCACTTTTGCAAGTAGATGCTATTCTGCAAATACCCACTTATCTTATATAATGTGTATTTGCAAGGAGGGTGTTCACAGGGATGGAGCATGGGCAAGACCTAGAGGGGCTCCCATTTACATGCATTTCTTACAGAATATATATATATATATATATTATGTGTCCCTTCTGCATTTCGACATGTGTGCTTACACCAGCTCTATAGCTGGTATATGTGCCAGTGCCTAAATGTTAGGCACATTAATACTAGGATATGCTAGTATTCTATAAAGAAAAAGTAGGTGTCTGCTTTCCTATATAGAATAGGCTCTGTGCATGTCTTATAATATCTGCTTGTTATACTACTATCATGTTTCTATCATTATAATATTACTCAAGATCCTTCTGTAATACTAAATATCTTTTCTCTTATGTATTTCTACCATTCATCATGTATTGTAAGCCACATTGAGCCTGCAAAGAGGTGGGGAAATGTGGGATACAAATGCAATAAATAAATAAATAGGAGGCACCCAGTTTCAAAATTGCACCCCTAGAGGGTAATTTTATCACAGTGCACCTATATTTAGGCACCTTTTCTATAAAGGAAAGTACAGGCCTATTTTCCCTTATAGAATGCTAGTGTAACTGGGTATATATGGGCCTGTAGGTTAGGCACACGCATTAATGTTAGTCATACAGGTGGTGTAATTGTTCCATGCCCAAATGCAGCAGATACATGTCTGACTCCACCTGAAAAGTGCCTCTGCTGAAGGCAGAAGGTGGGATGATATTCTGGAGATCACTATGGCAACCGGGGGTTGGTAAAGTTGGCCCGGTAGATGGAAATGAGGAGAGCCCAGTCTCTGAAGGTGGGGTAGAGAAATTATAAAAGGGATTGTGAAAAATGGATCTAGGTCATTGGTTGCTGTACTCCCACTGAGACCCTTAGTACCAAGGAGGAGTCCTGGAGCTGAGCAGAGGTCTTTGGAGTGGCTGGTTGCTGGAACCTCTGCTGGGAAGGCAGAGGGAGTTCTGAGTAGGGTCCCTGTGAAGGGGGAACTGAGGAGAGAAGGAAGGAGTGCCTGGTGGAAAAAGACACACCAGGTGGGAGGGACGTGGGTGCGGAGGAGCTCCACTCCTGATAGGATATTGCCAGTCAGCCAGAGAATCCCTAAGATGGGATGGGATAGACTTTTAATGGACATTGATTAGATGTGACTTTGGCCTCTTGTGCACTGAAGAAATGAGGATTGAGCTATGAACTGTTGTAGATTTGATGCTGATCAAGTAAAAGAAAGTTTGAAGTTTTACTTACTGAGATTGCTGGTTGTTATTTGTGAAAAGTGGACATTTGCATCCTCCAGGGTCAGAATACCCTTCAGCCTACTGGAATTTAGCCTGGCTCCAGCCTGCACCAGCTCATTGTGAATTCTGCTCTCAGGCACCTGACCGGGGAGCTTAGCCAGCAGCCCTGACTGAGGGGTAAATAAGGGTTACACATGTATAACTCATAGTATTGTGTAAGATGTATGCATGTGAATCCTATCCATGCTCTGTCCAGATTCCGCTGATGTGTGCACCCGCCTGTAAAATATATGCTATGTAAGATATGTACATATTTACAGAACAGTACTTAGACAAATTTTTAGAATTTACATGAGTATATTCCCATATACACGCACATATATGCCATTATTCTAGTCATGTATGTAGGTATTTGGTATGCAAATTTGCACCAGTTTTACAGAATTGCACCCAGGAAGCCCAACTGCATTAAGAGCAGGGTTCCTTTATGCACACACCCCCACACTGAATTCTATATATAGCGCCCAAGTTTGGGCAAGCTGCTTAGATGTACATGCAAATTAACTGGTTAACTAGCCCTTAACCATCACTAAATGGGTGCTAACAGCACTCATTAAAATTTTGTGCATCATTTTATAAGACAGAGTGCCTAACTCTTGTAGTATGTATTCCAAAAGGGGGTGTGGCCATGAGACGGGCATGAGCGTGTCAGGGGCATTCCGGAAAGTTATACATGTAGTTATAGAATACTGGGTAATTTGGGCACCAACATTTACACCAGGTTTCAGCAGGCTTAAGTATGGCTCTCTCCTATTGATTATGGTGTTCCTTTCTGTATTGATTTTAGACTGTACGGAGCTTTGACCTTATTTTGGAAAGGCGGTATAGCAAGTTTTTAAATAAATGATAAATATTCACTTTATCTGAAATCTTTCTTTTCCACCTGGCCAGTGGGAGCAAATGGGGCAGTCATTCAAGTCCAAAGCCTAGAGATTCACCCAAGATTGGATTAAAGGGAAGGATAAAGCTAAGGGCAGGTCACTGTCAGCTTAGTACATGGTGTATACACCCATCCAGGAGACCAGGAGGGTTTAAATTCTGCTCTGTAGCCTTAGTTTTAGTGCTGTGCGGGATTCAAGGTCATTGTTGTATCTTCCATCCAGTTGAGTCACTACTAAGGGGAACTCTCATTTCCGAGAGAGAAAGGGGAGGCATTCCCTCTCTACAAGGTTCTCTTTCTGCTATTAACCCTAGAACGCATATTGGGGGCCTTTTAGGCCCCCATGCTTACATTTTTGCTATTATCTGCAAAATTACTTTAGTTAGAATTTTGAAACTCAAGGTATTACTCAAGTATGTCATTGTTGATAATATCCAGTTGTTCATATAATTTTTTTTCATAGGCATTATGGTGTAACAATGCTTGTTTGGTGAAAACTACATCTGTACGAATTGGGGGCCTTTTAGGCCCCCGCTGTTTTTATCATGTTCTCAGAAGTGTTTGTGTCTCAAGTTACTTTATTTGTACTCAGTAATGCTGGTGGAGGGGCCAGGGTGTGGATAATAACATGTGAGGATGTCATGTGATTTTTGGAGGGAGTGATAAGGCCATGACATCACCTCAGGTCCTCTGAACACTGAGGACAGTATACACTGTGAGCTAATTGCTGAAGGACCTGTGATAAGATAAGCTGTTGAGAGGAAATCTGTTTCATTTTCTAACATCTAGTCAGCAATGGCACAGTCTTCCTCCAAGTGTCTGACTGACCAAGAGATTGAAGCGATTATGTTTCAAAGCGATGATGAAAGTGAACTATCTTTGTCCGATGAAGAATATCTGCCACCAGCTAATCAAATATCCTCATCCAGTGATTCTTCTGATGATGAAGAAGTGAATCTAGTGGATCCTCAAGAAGTGATAAGTAGAACATCCAAAACGAATGTTTTTTGGGACAGTAATCCTACATTAGTCGGACGTACTCCAATACACAATATTGTGAGACAGGCTCAAGGAGCTGTGGGAAGTCCCAGTTACTTTACCCCTAAAGATATATTCTGTACTTATTTTTCTGACAATATTGCAGAAGAGGTCCTATTATGTTCAAACCTAGAAGGAAGACGTATCGCTTCAGCAAAAAATAAGTCCTGGAAAAATATCTCAAAAGAGGAACTTTATGCATATATTGGACTTTTCCTGCTGGCAGGGAGTCAAAAATCGTATGATGTCCCAATACGAGAATTATTTCTGGACCCACTTTCTGATCCACACTATAAGGCGACAATGTCAGTGGGCAGATATGAGGAAATTAGAAGGATCATTCGCTTTGATGATAAGCGAACTCGTGCAGCGAGGTTTGAAACAGACAAATTAGCCCCTATCAGTTATATCTGGAACATATTTATCAAAAATTGCACAAAACTTTACAATCCTAGTACTAATGTTACTGTAGATGAGCAACTTGTACCGTTCAGAGGATGCTGCAAATTCATACAATACATGCCCAGCAAGCCAGCCAAGTACGGTATAAAAATCTTCTGGATGTGTGATTCTGCAAATTATTATGGCATAAATGGCGTAATCTACTGTGGCAAAGAGGTTGGTGCACCAGTACAGAAGGATCTGGGGTCTGAAATAGTCAAAACTCTTGCTGTTCCAATATTCAATTCAGGTAGAAACATCACCATGGACAATTATTTCACCAATGTTGAACTAGGCAATTTTCTGCTTGCAAAAGCTATTACACTTGTTGGTACTATAAAGCAAAACAGACGAGAAATTCCAGCAGCACTCAAACACAATCGTCAGCGAGCACTTTATGAGAGTGTCTTTGGATTCAATAACAAAGCGACTTTGGTATCTTACAAGGCAAAGAAGGAGAAATCTGTAATTTTACTCAGTACCATGCATCACGATTGCAGTGTTGACAGCAATAACCAAAAATTGAAACCAGAAATCATCCTGCATTACAATGCAACAAAAGGAGGTGTAGATAAAATGGATGAGATGGTGGGAGAATATTCGTGTAAGAGGCAAACAAAACGATGGCCTGTAGTACTATTTTCAAATATGCTTGATGTAGCAGCCCTAAATTCATTCATTATTTATACAGAAACTCATCCTGAATTTCATGCACAGAGGAAGGACATGAGACGCTTATTCTTGAAGGACCTTTGTCATGAACTTGTAATACCTCACATGATAGAGCGAAGCGACTTGAAATGCTTGCCAAAGAAAACTAAAGAAGCAATGAAACAGTGTGGCGTACAGTTTCAGATTACTCCAGAGCCAGGAGAAAGAAAACGAAAGCGTTGTTTCATGTGTCCAAGAAACATAGAGAGGAAAACTGAGCGATATTGTTCCACTTGTAAGGAAACTGTTTGCAAAGAACACTCTTCTGAAAAAATAACATGTCAGAATTGTTTGGAAGACTAATATAATAGAAAAGAAAGTTAGAATAAAAATGTAGCTGCAGCTAGTTTGCTATAGATTTCTATGCATTTTTGTGTGTTTTCATGTCTTTGCGTGAAATTTGGGAAAAAAAAAGATTTTTTGGTGTTTTCTGTGAAAAATTATAATTAAAATGTTGTCCACTATTCATATTTTATTGAGCAATTTTGAAATAAACTTGTGAAAGTTATTTAAGTGTGTTTTTCTACATTATGTGCATGGGGGCCTAAAAGGCCCCCATGACGTTAATATGTATATTTTTAACGTCATGCGTTCTAGGGTTAAAGAGAACGGAGCCACTGAAGGAAAGGTAAGGAGACGAGAAAAGGATGATTCTACATTGTAAGCAGGCAGGTAGAAGAAAAGGACATTGGGACAAAAATGTGACCATCTCTGGGAAAAGGTGACTAAAGCCACCGGAAAGAAAACTGAAGTTTTAATGAATTCTGTTAGGAGCAAACAATTTGTAATACAACTGTCCAAACCTCATGTGAAAAAAATAAAAGTAACAGAAGTTCAAACATGAACTGCCTATGGACCCATGACACACAAAAAATCAGCCTTTATCAATATTTTGGATTCATTATTGTAGTCACCTTTTTCCGGAGATGGTCAAATATATATTCCATAAAAGTATAGCTCAAAATTGGCACAGACAAACAGAGTATTTAATTATTGCTTTAATTGCAGTTGCAGTAAAAACAGAAACCTGAAGGCAATTTCACATTAATAAAAATATCATAGTTATTACAATATATTTACAACCTAACACATTCCATAGAAACTTTCTCATTGATGATATATATATGTGCACCATCATAAATACAAAGAAATACATGGTTCTTTACATACTCAATATTATTTACATTGTGTATACTTCAAATAATGCAGTATACCACACATGCCCTGGTTATCTTCAGTGTCCATTGAGGGCAAAGCTTCCCTTGACTTGTCCTGTCTCTTTAAACCCAGCTATCTCAGCGACTGACTCCTCTCCCTGCCGTTCCCTTTCCACCACCTTTTAGATACAGGACCTTTGCTTATCTTTTTCTACAGTTCTCTAAAGCCCCAATGCTCAAAACTCCAGCGCTGTTCTGAATAGCTCTGCAAAAATACAGATGTAACAATGCCCTAATGCTCAATGCTAATGAAATTTAAATATAGGCGCCCGCATAGCATTGAGCATTAGGGAGTTCGGCGGGGGGATTGTGATTTGGTGCGGGAGGATTGTGCTTGACACATGCGCAAAAGAGTTCTGCAGTAAGCTCAGCTCCTGTGCGCATGTGTCTGGTAAAACCCGAATGCGAAGCACACATTGGTGTCTTAAATGTAAACATTTTTTTAAAAAATTTCAGCTTGGATGCTTATCTTTAGATGCAGGAAACAGATGCCAGTGTGTGCTATGGGCGTTCTTGTTAGCATGGACATTTTAAATTTAGACACAGGAAACAAGACGCCAATGTGTGTTTTCACTTAGGTCTGCTGTTTCTCACAACCAGCGCTTAAGAGCTTGCACTTGCTTCCTTTTGCTTCCAAAAGCAATCAAAACCTGAAGATTTTGCAGAAAGAATCATGAGAGCAGCATGAGAATCATGGGAAATCCTCTCTTCCAGCACCCCAACGCCTGCTCCGACCTGGTGTTATTTTTTACAGCGGTAAGGCACTTTTGTTTCGGGTACTCTTTTCTGAGCATTGGGGAAGAATACAAAATGGCCTCATTAACATGAGCTTCACTACATTTGCATGCTATCTGCACTAAGGCCTGGTGGGCTCGTTGTTTGCCGCGCTAGACCCCTCTGAACATTTGGTGCTGGTAAATGCGGGCACTAGTATAGCGCTGATAGCCTCAAGCGCCCACGTTTACTTTCGAGCATCAGGGCCTGAGAGGTTGAGAATTTAGTTTACTGGAACAAGGGCCCCATTTCCAACCCCCCTCCCCAGCCTCTATGCCCCATCTTCTCTTATCCTTTCACAGGTTTGAAAACAAACCATACACTTAACACCTTGCATGAGTATTTACTTGTTTTGAGACATTCGATTGAAGGAAGGAAACAAGCAATAAGTGTAATAGTTGAGTGTTAATCCAAAATGAAAAGTATTGTCTAATTCAGTGATTCTCAATCCAGTCTTCAAGATACATTCAGCCAGTGAGGTTTTCAGAATATCCACAATGAATAACCATTAGGCTACTCCTCCACAGTGCAAGTGGAGGAGTAGCCTAATGATCAAAACAGTGGGATGAGAGACAGGGAAGCCCAGTTCATATCCCACTGTGATCTTAGGCAAGTCACTCAACCCTGCATCACCTCATGTAACAGATTGTGAGCCCTCCAGGGGCAAAAGAAATACCGCTTCATTAGCTTTTGGGGTTTGGCAGCATATAACAAATTAAATAAATACACATAAATAAATAAATATGCATAAGATACATTAGCATACACTGGAAGTTAGTGCGTGCAAATTTATCTCATGCATATTCATTGTGGATATTCTGAAAATCTGCCTGACTGGAGGTGCCCCCAGGACTGGATTGAGAACCCCTGGTCTAATTAAAGCTTGTTTTCTGACCTCTGTGACCGGAGATTTCTAAGGTAGATCTAGTATTGCTGATGACATCCCAAGGACTTGAGTTATAATGTACCAATTTGGCAACAACTAGCAAATGGTGTAGGATCTTAGGTGCTTTTGGCCATGCCAAATGGTTTCATGTTCAAACTGCTGGCCAGTCTTTTTTCTATGCTGAGCCTGAAGGTGTTCTTAATTTTATGTAACAGATAAAATATGCCGGGAAAAGGGAGCTCCTTTACAATAAACCAAATACTTTCAAAGCAGTGCCAGGGATCTTTTTAGAGTATCCTGGGATTCGAATGATGGTGGAAGCTCACATACAGAAAACAGACTCTCAGAGCTAGAGACTGTCACCAGTGCATTGGGGGGGGGGGGGGGGGGGGGGGGGAGGGTTGGAGGATATATGCTCTGAACTTCCAATTTGTTAAAAGTCACTAAAATGATTGCACAGGAGGAAAGAGTGTTGTCCTTCCACAAAGATTTCTCTCAGAAATGCCCCATGATTAAACACTTCCATTCTGAAAGTGAATTTTCCCTTTAGATGGCTGTCAGGCTTATTTTCGAAAGAGAAGGGCGCCCATCTTCCGACACAAATTGGGAGATGGGTGTCCTTCTCTCAGGGTCGCCAAAATCGGCATAATCGAAAGCCAATTTTGGATATCCTCAACTGCTTCCCGTCGCGGGGACAACCAAAGTTCATGGGGGCGTGTCAGCACCGTAGCGAAGGCAGGACTTGTGCGTGATTAAGAGATGGGCATCCTCGGCCAATAATGGAAAAAAGAAGGGCGTCCCTGACGAGCACTTGGCCGACTTTACTTGGTCCATTTTTTCTTGCGACCAAGCCGTGAAAAGGTGCCAGAACTGACCAGATGACCACCAGAGGGAATCAGGGATGACCTCCCCTTACTCCCCCAGTGGTCACCAACCCCCTCCCATCCTAAAAAAAAAAAAAAACTTTAAAAAACTTTTTTGCCAGCCTCAAATGTCATACCCAGCTCCATGACAGCAATATGCATGTCCCTGGAGCAGTTTTAGTGGGTGCAGTGCACTTCAGGCAGGAGGACCCAGGCCCATCCTCCCCTACCTGTTACACTTGTGGTGGTAAATGTGAGCCCTTCAAAACCCACCCAAAACCCACTGTACCCACATGTAGGTGCCCCCCCCTTCACCCCTTAGGGCTATGGTAGTGGTGTACAGTTGTGGGGAGTGGGTTTGGGGGGCTCAGCACCCAAGGTAAGGGAGCAATGCACCTGGGAGCAATTTGTGAAGTCCACTGCAGTGCCCCCTAGGGTGCCCGGTTGGTGTCCTGGCATGTCAGGGGGACCAGTGCAGTGCACTACGAATTCTGGCTCCTCCCATTACCAAAGGGCTTGGAGTTGGTCATTTTTGAGATGGGCGTCCTTGGTTTCCATTATGGCCGAAAACCGGGGACGACCATCTCTAAGGTCGACCTAAATGTTGAGATTTGGGCGTCCCTGACCATATTATCGAAACGAAAGATGGGCGCCCATCTTGTTTCAATAATACGGGTTTCGCCGCCCCTTCGCGGGGCCGTCTTTCGAGGACGCCCTCATGAAAACTTGGGCATCCCGTTCGATTATGCCCCTCTGTGCCTTCCCTGCTTTACAGAAGGATGATTATACAAAGTGGTTTACAAAACAGCAAGAAGGGGAACTTTGCTGTGTTTCTGCTGGGATCTGTGAGGAAATGACCCAATGAGGAGGCACTCCTCAGGCTGCAAGATTTCCAAAGTACTGAAACTAGTTTTCTGAAATATTCTAAAGATTGAGGTAGAAAGTTCTCTTGTATAGTCCACTGACAGAGGACTAGATGGGACAAACCTAGGGAATTTTCTCACTTAACCACAGCTGAGAAAAGGGAGACAGCACACTATTACAATTTCACATCTTAAAATGTGTCACCGGGCACTTTGATATTCGTTCAGTGCTGAATCCATTCATAGCTAAAATGTTTCCTAACGTGTTCTGTGCAGATCTCCTGCTCTCTGGCCTTATCAAGGGGGTGCATTCAGAGGGTCTGTGATTCAAGAAGTTGGACCCCTTTGAAACAACAAAATGTTCTTCTACCTTGTTAATAAAGACCCAAAGATCAACAAATAAGCTGTGAGATCTACAACATATTAGTTGATCCTTATTTCTACATATATAAGTAGAGTTACGCGGTAAGTAAAGCTGACTAAGAAATGTAGGACCAGCTAAAAGATGCAGGATAATGCTGGGGTAGGAAGAAGTAATGAAAAGCAAAGAGACAGAGTGCTTGCCTGAGTCCATGACAGAGCCATCTGCTGCCCAACGGTTTGGGGACCTTTTCATTAGAGTGCGTTAAGCACTAATGCATAATTAGGGGGTCCTTTTACTAAGCCACACTAAAAGGTGACCTGTGTTATGGCTAGCACAGCTGTAAAATGGATGGTTTTTCATTTCCTCAATTAATGGCTATGTACTAGTTTCCTAATTAGCGCGTGCAATTCATTGCTGAGGAATATATTCCACTCTGCTCAGTTCAGTATTAACTCAAATGAAACAATGTGGGATTTATAAATTTGTCCCTTATAGGATTGGTTTACCCTGCATATAACTCTTAAAAGTTTGTTCGTATTGAGGTGTATTTTCAAAGCATTTAGACTTGCAAAGTTACGTAGAGCGGCATTTTCGATATGTCTCAGTCTGACTTTGGACATTTTGCAAAAAACATCTAAAATCTGAATAGTAAAGAAGGTCATTTTCAAAAAAGAAAAACCATCTATCTTTTGTTTTCAAAAATACAAAGTTTTGTAATTTGGATGTTTTGTTTTTTTTGTCCATTTTCAAACAAAAAAACCGTCCAAGTGCAAAACACACAAAATCAAGCCATTGAGATGTAGGAGGAGCCAGCATTTTTTTGTAGACTGGTCCCCCTGCTATCCAAGGAAAGCAATAGGGCATCCTAGGGGACACTGCAGAGGACTTCATAAAATGCACCCAGGTACACCTCTCACCATTACTTCCTTATCTTGTCTGCTGAACCCCCCCCAAACCCCCCCCAAATCCACTACCCCCAACTGTACACCACTACCATAGCCCTTACGGGTGAAGGAAGCACCTATATGTGGGTACAGTGGGTTTCTGGTGAGTTTTGGAGGGCTCACAGATTCCACCAGAAGTGTAACAGGTAGGGAGAGGTATGGGCCTGGATCCACCTGTTTGCAGTGCACTGCACCACCACTAGACTATTCCAGGGACCTGCATGCTGTTCTAATGGATCTGAGTATAACATCTGAGGCTGGCATAGAGGCTGGCAAGTAATGTTTTTAATCACATTTTTTGGGGGTGGGAGGGAGTTAGTGACCACTGGGGGACCAGCGGTCATCTGGTCATTTAGGGCACTTTTTTGTACCTTGTTTTAAAAACAGATCTAGATCAAAACGCCTTAGTGCTAGTCTTGGATGGTTTTGTTAGACATTTTTCTATGAAGTCCGTCAGAAGTGCGTTCAAATCACAAGGGAGCGTGTCAGGGACGTGTTAGGAATGCCCAAATCCCACCCTTAACACGCTCCTGACACACTCCCTTGTGATTTGAACGCACTTCTGACGGACCTCATAGAAAAATGCCTAACAATTGGTTTTGAAAATACCAATTTGGACGTTTTTGTGAGAAAAACATCCAAATGCAGATTTATGCCACTTTTTGGACATTTTTCTCTTTTGAAAATGAGCCCTATAGTCATATATAAGTTCATTCATAGAACTTTTATTGTATATATAAATTTTGTTGTATATGTTTGGAGGATGGCCATGAAAAGATAAGTGCCTTGTTACCCACAAAGATTTATGATTGAGCTGAAGGAGGGTATATACTCTGCATATTCTACATATGTAATGTAAAATGAAAATAGTCATGGACAGTGAATAGAAGATTGGAAAACAATATTATTGTAGATTTCTATTGGAGGTTGTTTTAAGCCAATGAAAGAGACTGGCTGGACTAGAGAAAACAGAAAAAAAAAAAGGACAGTTTTCTCTTAAGATGCCATTGAGCATTTCCAGCCTTGACTGAGGCTTTTTTTCTCCAAACATATACAACAAAAGTTCTATGAATTAAAAATGATATGACTATATGAACAAACTTTTAAGAGTTATATGCAAGGTAAACCAATCCTATATGAGACAAACTTATTAATTCCACATTGTTTCATCTGAGCTAATTAGCACATGGCCATTAGAACATGAGACCTTACTGACACCTATTTAGTAGGTGGGAAGGGCTCATACGCTAATTGGTAGCCCTAAAAAATAAAAAGCATCTTTTAGCACATGAGAAGCATGCACAGATGCCAACACTACTGCGGGAAGCCTGAGCGCTCCCTGTGGAAGCGCCTTTTCCCACACAATAAGCACACATTAGTGCTTATTCCCACTTAGTAAAAAGAACCCTTACTGTAGGAGAAAAGGCTTACCGCAAAATGCGTTATAGTGTTTTGCGGTAATTTGCCTATCAGCATGTGCTAATCATGTGCTCTTACTATTTAAAAAAAACAATTCAGGAGAGGGTGTGTCATGGGCGAGGAATGGGGGTGGAAGCGTTATCCAGCCAGCACGTTTGCATATGTGCATGCTAACTGGATAACATAGATTTAATGTGAGAGCAATAGGAGGCAGTAACCCCCAAATTCTATGAATGGTGCTTTAAATTGTGTGCATGCCAATCAAAGGGATGGTTCTGAGCACACCAAACGATCAAAGCAGAAAAAAGCACAAGTGAACCTCTGAGAACAGGACAATGGCAGATCTTTATCGAGAAGACCCGACAGGAGCCGTGTTTTGGCGATGAAACGCCTGCATCAGGGGTTGCAATAAACTACAGTTGGTATGGATAACAGAATATGCAAATCCGCTGCAGGATTGTACTCTCTCTTGCCACGGAATAGAATGCGACCCCTGATGCAGATGTTTCATCGCCGAAACGCGGTCCTTGTTTTGTCTTCTCAATAAAGATCTGCCATTGTCCTGTTGCCAGAGGTCCACTTGTGCTTTTTCTGATTTAATTGTGTGCATCCACAACTTAATTGAATAACAAGCCAATTAACACCAATAATTGGGCCCTATCACTTATCAGTGCTAATTGGCATTAATTTACATTAAAAAGCCAGCAGAAGCAGAACTCAAAGGTCCTGCAGGAAGTACACAAACAGGAGAGAGAGGTGGGAGAGAGACCACACACTCCAGAGATGAAAAGGACAATCTTGTACACAGTGTGTTTTTTCTAGCAAAAAAGGTGCCGGTACTCAAATGCTAAGCCACTCTTCAGGGGTGGGGTGATCACAGAGGGACCCACCCCACAATAGCCAGGCCCCCTGCAACCAGTCACAGAATCTATGACAAGGCAGAATTGGTGTGTAGAGCCTGAGCTCTTTCATTAAAACTTGGGGACCATGGGTCAATTTTAGCAGACAATGGAAAAGGTGCCGGTACTCAGTATCCCCAAGTACCCCCTCAAAAAAAGCCCTGCTTGTACTAAAGAAAATGTATTGATCAAGGACTCCACACAACACTCTGTTTCGGTCCAAAAGAGTCTTTTAGATGAAAGGATTTCTAAATTTTCTGAATTGATATATTTCAATCTGATAGTCTTGAGAAAGACCTTTAAAACGGACAATGTAAACCTACGTATCTGCTTAGCAAAACATTTGGATCTGTTGTTTAGCTAACCAGATACGTAGGTTCGCATTATTCTTGATCAATAAACTTTCTTAAGTACAGATTGTCCTTTTCGTCTCTGGAGTTTGTGGTCTTTCTCCCACCTCTCTCTCCTGTTTGGCATTAATTTGAGTTTACTTGCACATACAGTGGGGGAAATAAGTATTTGATCCCTTGCTGATTTTGTAAGTTTGCCCACTGACAAAGACATGAGCAGCCCATAATTGAAGGGTAGGTTATTGGTAACAGTGAGAGATAGCACATCACAAATTAAATCCGGAAAATCACATTGTGGAAAGTATATGAATTTATTTGCATTCTGCAGAGGGAAATAAGTATTTGATCCCTCTGGCAAACAAGACCTAATACTTGGTGGCAAAACCCTTGTTGGCAAGCACAGCGGTCAGACGTCTTCTGTAGTTGATGATGAGGTTTGCACACATGTCAGGAGGAATTTTGGTCCACTCCTCTTTGCAGATCATCTCTAAATCATTAAGAGTTCTGGGCTGTCGCTTGGCAACTCGCAGCTTCAGCTCCCTCCATAAGTTTTCAATGGGATTAAGGTCTGGTGACTGGCTAGGCCACTCCATGACCCTAATGTGCTTCTTCCTGAGCCACTCCTTTGTTGCCTTGGCTGTATGTTTTGGGTCATTGTCGTGCTGGAAGACCCAGCCACGACCCATTTTTAAGGCCCTGGCGGAGGGAAGGAGGTTGTCACTCAGAATTGTACGGTACATGGCCCCATCCATTCTCCCATTGATGCGGTGAAGTAGTCCTGTGCCCTTAGCAGAGAAACACCCCCAAAACATAACATTTCCACCTCCATGCTTGACAGTGGGGACGGTGTTCTTTGGGTCATAGGCAGCATTTCTCTTCCTCCAAACACGGCGAGTTGAGTTCATGCCAAAGAGCTCAATTTTTGTCTCATCTGACCACAGCACCTTCTCCCAATCACTCTCGGCATCATCCAGGTGTTCACTGGCAAACTTCAGACGGGCCGTCACATGTGCCTTCCGGAGCAGGGGGACCTTGCGGGCACTGCAGGATTGCAATCCGTTATGTCGTAATGTGTTACCAATGGTTTTCGTGGTGACAGTGGTCCCAGCTGCCTTGAGATCATTGACAAGTTCCCCCCTTGTAGTTGTAGGCTGATTTCTAACCTTCCTCATGATCAAGGATACCCCACGAGGTGAGATTTTGCGTGGAGCCCCAGATCTTTGTCGATTGACAGTCATTTTGTACTTCTTCCATTTTCTTACTATGGCACCAACAGTTGTCTCCTTCTCGCCCAGCGTCTTACTGATGGTTTTGTAGCCCATTCCAGCCTTGTGCAGGTGTATGATCTTGTCCCTGACATCCTTAGACAGCTCCTTGCTCTTGGCCATTTTGTAGAGGTTAGAGTCTGACTGATTCACTGAGTCTGTGGACAGGTGTCTTTCATACAGGTGACCATTGCCGACAGCTGTCTGTCATGCAGGTAACGAGTTGATTTGGAGCATCTACCTGGTCTGTAGGGGCCAGATCTCTTACTGGTTGGTGGGGGATCAAATACTTATTTCCCTCTGCAGAATGCAAATAAATTCATATACTTTCCACAATGTGATTTTCCGGATTTAATTTGTGATGTGCTATCTCTCACTGTTACCAATAACCTACCCTTCAATTATGGGCTGCTCATGTCTTTGTCAGTGGGCAAACTTACAAAATCAGCAAGGGATCAAATACTTATTTCCCCCACTGTATTTACACACCCAGATCCGTGCGTAAAACGTGGTTTCAAAAAGGGGGCATGACTATGGGAGGGGCACGGGCAGATCAGGGGTGTTCCTGCAATTTATGTATGCTGTTATGGAATAAGAGGAATCCATGCCTAATTTAGGCACAATGATTTACACCAGGGTTCATTTGGTGTAAATTCTCATGCCTAAAAGTAGTCATGGATCCTGGCACTAAGCACTATTATATAAATGTAGTCTAACTTTGAGTGCCATTTATAGACTAGGCCTAAGTGCTATTTTTTTTCAGCGCTGATCTTTCGGTGCCATTTATAGAATTTGGTTCTAAGTGCTCCCATGATAACATTTTTGTAGGTCTCGCACCCTACTGTAAAAATTAGCATGGGACCCGCAAAAAGAAAAAGAAATCCCTATTTTTAGATCACGTTATAAATGGGTTTAGCAAGTGGGACAGTCCCACATTAAAACGTGCAGCCCATTTCTTAATGCTTTTTAGTAAAATGGCCCCTTAATTTCTTGTAACACTGGGAAAGAGAAAAAAAAGTCACAGGGAAAAATATATATATATAAAAAAAGGAGGTGAACATTTGCCTAAAAGTGCTAAATTTTAAGAACTGCACAAAAGTGCCACTGTGCTACACACAGATGTTTCTGCTGGACTAAACTTTTCCTCTCATGTTCCCTCCCTTCCAGAAGTTGCAGGAGGAATTAAATCCGTGCACAATAGATGTGCTATTTTGGCTCAGTATCTATGTTGCTATTATCATTTCTAGATAGACTAGACCAGACCAGACCAGATATGTGAAAAGGAAGGAGATACAAGAATGAAAACACAGAAAGGGTTTCATCTTGACTCAGCCTTGTGTGAATTCTCTCTGTGACTGGGCCAATCACATTACCTCCCTGTACCTCAGTGTACCAGAGTACTACTAACAACATCCTTCTGACCTCTCTGCTGTGCAAGAGTCCATGAGGTGAGCTAGTCTCCACAGGGAACTGTTTCCCTGCATCTCTCTGAAATTTATAATACCTGTGGACAGCTGAAAGGCACCAACCAAATTCTATCCATTGTCCCAAGCCCTTCAATCAGGCGAGCTTCAGAGGTGAAGCTATACAGTGCATCAAGCTGATAAAGTGATTGAGCCCTTTGAAAAAAAAAGGGATTGCTTTTCAAACAGTCTTCACAGGCGTCCCTCATGTGTCCTGTTAAAAATAACACTTGGGATTCCTTCCCAATCTATTTTTGGCTCAGATCCAAGCACAAGTTCTGAGTCATGAGCTGAGGGTGGACCCTTCTTATACCCTGACACCCAACCCTAGTAGGGACACAAAACCATTTGGTCCCTGATCAAAATAGAAAGATTAAACCTCACATTATAAAGACCCAAGCAATTGGGTTTCTGGGTTTTTTTGTTGGGTTTTTTTTTGTTACATATATACTCTAAAAAAAATACAATTTCAAAGAATACTTTTATAATACCCAAGCAAAGGTTAACCCTGTTGAAAAAGCAGATCATCTTCTGGAGATGGTGGTAAGGAGGGTGAACCTCTAGTATCTCCCCAAACAGACTTCTAGAGACTAAAGGCATGATGCAGGCATCTGTTATCTTATGTGGGAGCCAATATCAGATATGACTCTGAGGTCATCTGTAGATGTCTTCTGGAACAGACTAAGGAGGAAGAGAAATACAGTTAAAAAAAAAAAAACAATCTACACTTTAAAATGTTATAAAAATAAGCAAAGAAAATAACTTGGTGACCTTCCATTACCTAAGAGTCCCTACAGAAAAATTATGCATGTCAACACTTCTCCTTTTGCCAGTTAAATTCCAGGGTTTGTTTCTGCTAACTTTCAGTTCCTGCCTGCTGAAACCAGCCTGCCAAGCTCAGAATGTGTTCTGTGTGTGGACATGCAAGGGACTGACATCAGCCAGCAACAAGACCTCTCTTATCTGATCAAGACAGCTCAGGAGACAATACAGCATTAGCTTCTGATTCCATTGCCTCCCTGCAGTAACTGGGTCAAAAGGGGATTTTAACAGTAAAACAGAGCTGAAAAATCACAGATCAGTGTTACACAAAATTGAGATTATGGATGTCTATGTTTTAAAACAACTTTTATTACAGTTTAAACAAGCTTCCCCCTCCCCTTGTTCTGCCTCCATCTCTCCAAGTTATTGCAAATTTTCTAATAATCTTTGTATAGGAAGTAATCATTTTTTTTCTGCAAGCCTTTATTTAAAACAATGCCGTCTGTACCCACCCCCAGCACCCCCCCCCCTCCCCACTATGCTTCGGATGCCTCAGATAGTTCATGGCATTCACAAGTTCTGGCTTGCAGGTAGCCTGAGTAGAAAGAACTATAGGGGTATGTCTGAAAGTTGCACATTCCAGACTTATTCTCTGCAACCTGCAGGTAACATGAATTATTTGACATAGGCTCTGCTGGTACCTATTTATCCCATGGCCACCTCAGGCACAAAAGTGACAGATGCTTCGACATGCTACAATTAGTAGCCTGGTAACTAAGTGGGGCTTTACAGAAACGTCCGGGATGCTTTCTGACTGAGGGGTCGATATAGCAATCTTCCATTACAGCCTTGCACTGGTGGCTTAGTACATGGCTTCCTAACATAAGTAGAATACCAAACTGTTGAGTGCTGATGCAGTAAACAAATTGTTTGCAAATAGGACCTACGCACAACTTGTCTGCTGACTTGGAAGGGCACACTGGACGCATGCATACACGGTTCTACGCTAAAAGCAGTTACAGCTTGTGCACACATCTGTGCATGGGCTGGAATGCTATTTTGTGCATGAATTTTGTGCAACCTCAATATTTTTTTGTGCAAAATAGTACATACATGCACAGATGTGTGTGGAACTTTGGGTGCCAGTACCATTGTTTTTATGTTCAGACATCTGTGCTGTTAGATATTGCAGAAGAATAGACACACATCCCCCTTCACTTTGTTTTTGTTTTTACTGTGCTCTTTGTGGAATCAGAACAACAAACAAAAAAAACCTACACACAGTAGCGGCCCTACCATTAGGCCAACTGATGCGGGGGGCCTCAGGAGTCACTCTTCACAGAGTGGCATCTCGCTCCTTTCCACCCCCACCGGCCGCAGTCTGGCATCTTACCCTGCCCTTCCTTCCTCAACCCCCTTCACCGAATCTACCTTCTTTTCTTGTTTTCCAAAAGCCAGCAGTGGCAGTGATTCCCATAGGCTGCCCTGCCTCCAGCACTGGCCTCTTCTCTCTACTGCAGCCTGCCTCTCTGATGTAACTTCCTGTTTCCTCAGAGTCAGGCCGCAGTAGAGAGAAAAGGCTGGTGCTGGCGACAGGGCAGCCTATGGGAATCGCTGCTGCTACTGACTTTTGGAAAACAAGAAAAGAAGGTAGATTTGGAGAAGGGGGTTAAGAAACGAAGGTTGGAGATGCCAGACCGTGGCTGGAAGGGGAGGGAGGGAGTTGGGAAAGGCAGAGAGTGTGTGAACAGAGAGATGTTGGACTTGGGGGGGGGGGGGGGGGCAGGGATAGCATCTCATCCCTCACCTCAGGCTGCTCCTGCCCACACATATTGCTGGTCTTACATTTTCGCAGTAAAGAAAACAAACAGGCCTGAAAGCCCCACTAACATAATTGCAGAAGAACGAACTAATCCTTTTAAGCCGCTCTACACTTGGGTGGCAATTTTATGAATTGGCACTAAGATTTTGGTGCCCCAATGCTGTGTGCTTAGTGTCAATTCAATAACGGCATCTGGGTGCCAAGATTCTGTTATAGAATATGATTGTATAGGAGTGGCCTAGTGGTTACAGCACCAGTCTTGAAATCCAGAGGTGGCCAGTTCAAATCCCACTGCTGCTCCTTGTGATCTTGGGCAAGTCACTTAACCCTCCATTGCCTCAGGTACAAACTTAGATTGTGAGCTCTCCTGGGACAAAGAAATATCTAATGTACCTGAATGTGATTCACCTTGAGCTACTACTGAAAAAGGTATGAGCAAAATCTAAATAAATTGTAACTTGGCATGGGTGCACACAAAATTACATGCCAACAGTTACACCAAGTCAATGTTGTCTTAACTCTTGACGCCGAAGTGTGTGTGTTATTTATGGGGTATCCTTTCAATAAAGTGCGCCAAAATGTAGACACTGGGATGATGCGTGCTTAGCACAAATTCTATAATGGCAATTCCGTGTGGAACTAGCATTATGGAATACTAGTGTAAATCCATAGTTTGAAACCTGACTGTAGGCACAAGCACTTAGGCATTCAAAGTCGGATGTAAGTGACAGATCAGTGCACCCAACTTCTAGAATAATGACTAAGGGCACTTCAGCCAATTAACAGCCAATTATTAAACTAAGTTGCATGTGCAACCAGCCTTATTTTATAAATTGCACGTGCATTTGCATACAAAGCGTAAAGTTGAACACCCAGCTTCACAGAATCCGGGGTATGTGCATATTTTAGAGACATGCCCTTATCAAACCTACGCACTAAGCCACAGATTCTATAAATGGCGACTATAGTTGTGCTTGCAAATCAGTGCATGCAGATGATTTGAGCATGCAACTTAAATGCTTAACAAGCCAATCAATGCTAATTGGCTCCTAATTAATGGTGTTAATTGGCTTTAATTAAAATTTACTTGCAGATCGAATTCCATAATGATCTGCGTGCAGTGGCGATCCTAGGTCGGCTGCCACTCGGGATGGATCGCCGCTGCACACCCCCTCTCCGGGTGCAGCGGTGTCCATCCCCCCAGGGTGCAGCATGACCCCCCCCCCCCCCAGCGCAATGACACCCCCTCCCTGGTGCATCAAGCCTCCCCTCGGGTGCATTCTTGGCTGCTAGAGGGTGCAGAGAGCAGCCGCGTGCCTGTCGGCTCTACTGGCTCCCTGCTCCCTCTGCCCCGGAACAGGAAGTAACCTGTTCCGGGGCAGAGGGAGCAGGGAACCAGTGGAGCCGACAGGCGCATGGCTGCTCTCTGCACCCTCCAGCAGCGTGCACCCGGGGTGGACCGCCCCCACCGCCCCGCCCTTCCTACGCCACTGTCTGCATGTAAATCCTAATGCGCATAAATTTGGGGGGGCATGGCTAGGGGGCGTTCCAAAATTTTACATACGTAAATATAGAACTCAGCTGCCTGCTTCAGCAGGCATAATTGCCAGTGCCTAATGTTAGGCACAGTTTATGCCCTAACCCCTGGATTCTATATAACATGACTAAAATGTAACAAATCTGGTTGTATTCTGGATTTGTGCATGCAATTTAAATTACTTAACAAGCCAATCAGCACCAATAATTGCCACTTAACAAGCAATTATTAACTCTACTTGGCATTAATTAGAATTTACACACACAATTTGCTAGGCATATTCTGTAAAGTGGTGTGCATGAATTCTAATGCGCACTGCCAAAAAGGGGGCATGGCCATGGGCTTTCTGAAAATCTGCTCCATGTCTAACTTAGCTGCTGGTATTTACACCAAGCTTTACTTGGTGTAAATGGACACCCTTAGAGTTAGGTGCAGGCATGGCCACTAGGTATATTCTATAAACTCGTTAGGCATGGTTTACAGAGTTTTCCCTTATGTGGTGGTGAAGCCCCACCCAGCGAATCCCAGGATGCCCTGGGCAAGGCTGGGCACTGACATTTTCAAGGCGGTGCAGGAAGAGGAAGGAGTGTACTACTCCTTCCTCCGTCACTCACCAGATACGAGGGGAGGCGGAGAAGGGGCTGCTAGGACACCAGGTTGGGTGACTTGCGTTTGCGGCCCACTAGGCCACCAGGGCTTTTTTGGGGGGGTGCGAGGGGGAGTTGGGGGGGGATAGAGATCCACTGATCTCCAGCCTCCTTTGGACTTGTGTCGGGGGGTTGGGGGGGACCTCCAGCCCTCGTGTCGCTGGCTTGGGGGTGGGGGGTATGGGAGTCCTGCCAGCATGCAAATGCATGCTGGACAGGGCTCACCATTCCTCCCCAATGTTCTGCAATCCTTAATGCCAGCTCTGAGCTGGCGTAAGGTTTGCCATGGGCAGCACACCAATGTTTGGACTGCTGCTCGCTGATCATTGGGAGGAATAATAAAATATCTGTTTAGCATGCATTTGCATGCTGCTTGTGTTCAAACCCTGTGAGCATGTTGTTTCACATGCTCGGGGGCTCTGATCATGGGGCGGTAGCAAACGCAGGCGCTAGTATGACACTAGTAGCCTCTAGCGCCTGCGTTTGCTACTGATCATCTGCCCATAAAAGAGACAAAATGTATGCTTTCTACCTATTCTGCTGACTTTGCATCTAATGTACAGTTTTAAAAAGCAACCCATACTTCTATGTCATATATCTATATATCTCCTGTATCTATCTGTTTTTCTATATGGTCGATAGATACATATAGATGCATATATGTATAAATACACAAACAAATGTCACAGTATCTGAGGAATGTGTCAGCCATGATATCTGCAAGAAAAAATATCTAGAAATATCTAACATGTATAAACTATAAGAAATCCATACTACACTGGCTGAAGGTAGCCTCTGAAATGATTAGCTGTCTGGTCTGGCTCACTGAGCTGCAGTAGGGCACAGTGACATTTACAGTATGCTAAACTTTACCTGCTGTACTGCCTTGGGTGAATCTCTTCATAAAGACATATTCTGCATTCACAGAAACCCTCCCACAACAACTAGGACACTTCCCCTTATAACTCAACATACAATCAATGTACCCCCCCCCCCCCCCCAAAAAAAAAAAAAAAGAAATCAGATTCTGATGTCATCCCAGTAACAGCAACATAGCAACATAAACCCTCTCCAGTACCAGGCATATTATAAACTAATACAAAACCCTACAAAAGACATTTAGCTTCTTTAGAGAAAATCTACCATTCCATAACAACACAGTTTTCTAAAACTCACACAAAAAAGCAGCACCATAAATATTTCACTAGCCCTAGAACATCCATACACCTACTTAGAAAACTGAACAAATTGGATTCATACAATACAGATCCCTACATACTGTAGAAACTCCGTGCTAATAGAATACCCAGTCTCAGCTATCCATACAGAACGTAGATAGACCCTTAAGAAATTCAGAATAAGTAAACCTAAACTAAAAATAGAAATATGTAGGAAAACATTAATCTGAAACCTAAAGAAGCCAGATCCAGTATGCAGTAGAACACCAAATAAAGAGAAAGAGAAGCATTTTCCCCTATACAGTGTAAAATATAAAGATAACACATATACCCCCTAATTCTATAAACTTGTGCACCTAAATTTATACTTGGTGCATAACTTTGCACATATAATATATAGAATAAGGTTACTTGTACAGAAAAAACTTAATTTAATATTGGCTGTTGATTGTAGTTATCAGTATTAATTGGCACACTACTTGCTAAGCATATTCTATAAAGTAGCCCATGTAAATTATACTGCACAGATCTCAAAAGGGGGTATGGCCATGGGAGGAGCATGGATGAGTTGTGAGTGTTCCTAAAATGTATGTGCAGTGTTATAGAATAAAGTTAGACATGGGCATTTACACCAGGTTTTCATTGTGTAAATGAATATGCCTAAATTTTAGTCACAAGGACAGCACTACGTGTATTTTGTAAACCACGCCTAACTTTAGGCATGGTTTATAGAATACACATAGAGGGGCATTTTCAAAAGAAACATCTAAATTGGGATTTGGACATCTTTGTAAAATGTCCAAATCCGGAGGCAAGGAAAAGCTCATTTTCAAAAAAAGATGGACGTTTCGAAAATACCAAGGACGTCCTTAGATTTGAACATCTTTGACTTTTGGCGATTTTAGAAACCAAAGACGCTCAATATAGAATCTGCCCCTATATCCCTAGCCCTCCCTTATGTCTATCATCTTTCCTCTACGTGCCTATATCCCTCAATTTAGTATCTCCCCTCTATCTTTCTATATCTCCCCTTCCCCAAAATCTACCATTTCCATCGCCCTAACCCATATCCATGGATCTAGCATCTTCTTTCCTTCTTTTAAGGTTCCCCCTCCCCCTGTCCAGCAGCTCCCCTTTGTCCTTCTATCCCTTCCCATCCTCCATATCTAGCCTCTCCCCTTCATCTCCCCAGTCCTCCCCAATGCTGCATGTCCTGCATTTCCTGTCTCTCTTCCTTCCAGTGCCATGAGGTCTCTGCATGGTTCCTTTACTCTCCTGTCCCCCATTCCCACATTTTCCTTACCAACCTATCCATATACCTCCATACTGCCACCACCACCACTGCTGCAACAGCATCTCCACAAACCTGCAGCCATTGTGGCAATAAAAAATACAACAAACTCAGGGCCTCCGTGACTAGGGCACAACTCAAAGGTCCTGCCCCCTCTAACATGAAAGCAGTGGCATTCCTAGGTCGGCTGCCACCCAGGGCGGATCGCTGCTGCGCACCCCCAGGGTGCAACATGACATCCCCCCCTGGGCTCCACTGGCTCCCTCTGCCCCATAACAGGAAGTAACCTGTTCCGGGGCAGAGGGAACAGGGAACCAGCGGAGCCGACAGGCGCGCGGCTGCTCTCTCCACCCTCCAGCAGCGTGCACCAGGGGCGGACCGCCCCTACCGCCCCACCCTTGCTATGCCACTGCATGAAAGTGTGTGTTAGAAGGGGCAAGACCGGCAGAACCTTCGGCTTTGAGAAGCCACTGAATCACAGAGGTGGCTCATTGTATTTTTCAATACCACTGTGGGCGTGTGCTTGTGGAGTTCTGTGACTTGGGGGGGGGGGGGGTGGAGGAGGGAGGGGACGAGAGGGAAGGCTGTAGGGCAAATGCTGCCATCTGCTGTTTGAGACCAGCTGCTGCCTGAGGCATCAAGCTGCCACTGCAAACTTTGCACAAACAAAACAGACAGTGTCTTGTCAGGGCTGAGGATTCACTGAGAATCCTTTAAAGGCTAACTTCACATCACTACTCAGCTGAACTACAATGTTTCACTTACTGCTCATCAATCTGATATTTTTTTGATGCCTCAGTAATACTGATACAAACTCCCCCCACATTACCAGGCACTTTGTGAAGTAACACAAAACCCTGAGAAAAATTACTTAGAACTTATAGAGCAAACTCCTCACCTGCCATACCATAACAGCACAAACTCCCAGAATTCAAAGAGCAGCAACCTCTACCCATGGAAAAAAAACCACAATGTAAATATTCCACCATGCCCTAGAACAGTATTATTTTACCATCAGGGAAAGGTGTGGCTTAGCGGTTAGAAGAATTAGGCTGAGAAACAGGGAAACCAGAGTTCAAATCCCACTTCTTCCACTGACGCGCCTTGTAACTTTGGCAAGCTGCTCTGTCCACTTTAGCCTCACTTCCCTCCCCTCCTGCTCCCATTACACTGCCTGGCAGTGTTGCCACTCCTATGTTTTTCCACCTAGATCTATTTTTTTGTTCCTTTGTTTCTAGGCAATATTTATATTCATTTGAGTCATATCTCTATGTAATGTGATCAATTTAAATAATAAAGCACTAAGTGAAATGCTTGCTATTTCCACTCATTGATCAAATTTTGTCAGCTACATTATTCTGCCTGTGTTGGTGAAAACAAAGCATACCAATTGGCTATGTTGGGAGTCTGTGGCCAACAGAGAAAAAAACAGAAGAAGCTATCAGATATAAAGATGCTTGTTGCTAGACATGGAAACCTCAGCACCCATTGTAGAAGATGTTAATGAAGGATGGTGCCATAAATGTTATTGTGAGAAACTGGATAAGTACAAGCAAGGAAATAAGGTTGCAGTTGTTGACTTAAATGATGATGAATCCTGGTAATGGTCCCCCCAATATTCAGCCGGTGTGGGGTTGCACGGTGACTACTCGGTGATCAGACCAATATTCAATGCCAGGCTGTATCTAGCGACTGGCATTGAATATCCGATTTTATTTTGCCAGCATCACAAGTCCCAGTGCACTAATGCATGGTGAAAAGAACACAGACTTTGACACACAACAATGATGTTCATAAATACAAGAGCAACACAGGGGTTCACATGTTGCATTGAGGAGAGCGACCATGTTTTTGTCTCTCTCTGGGGCTCCCATGCCTTCCCTGCACCCTGTTTGCTCTTGGAACCCTCCTCTCCAGTTGGAAATTTCCCCGTCCATGGATTCTATATAGCATTCCTAGAGATATGCACCGAAATTGAAGCATATTCAATAACAACACACGTAACTTAATTGGTTTAACAAGCTAATCAGCGTTGATAACAGCTCTTAACAAGCAATAATGAGCACTAATTGGCAATAATTAGAATTTACACGCACAACTCGTTAAGCGTATTCTGCACCAAAACTAGGCACTGCTTAAAGAATACGCTTAGTTGGGCACTGATTTCCATGCTGATTTTTTAGGCGCCATATATAGAATCTCCTCCTTGATGCACAAATTTCTTCTAAAACCCGCAGTATCGATGTCTGTTAAGGGCATGGAGAAACCATGATGAGGGGATGATAGGATGATGGCTGAGGCTCCCGCAGTGTCCCTGTTCTCCAAACACCAATTGCTGCTGATTGCCGAGGTGGTGAGGAAAGCCCTCAAACCACGCTTGAGCCAACTTTCCAGTCAACTTACCCGCCTTGAAACTCTTTTGGCTGAGACTACTCACCGTATAGGCAAACTAGAGAATTAGGTGTCTGCCGTGGAAGATGCGGAACATGCAACTGAGGCTGCGCTGTTGCAGCTGGAGAAGCAGGTGTGTGCTCAAGCTGATAAACTTGATGAGCTTGAAAATTGCTTGCGGCGAGGGAACCTTCGTCTCTTGGGACTGTCAGAGCGGTTGCTGGAGCATACGCTACCTACCCTGTTAGAGTAGTGGCTAAAACGTCACCATGTAGATGTCTCCAAGAGATGCATTTAACAGATGGGCAGCATCAGAAATTGCAGCATCAATGGGTGAGAGATGTCTTCTATTCCTATTTGAGAGGGCATTGGGGTGGTGTGCCTGTTCTGTTTTTAAAAATTCTGACCTACACAGCTTCTTTGGTGTTTCGTGACTTAGGAGGTCGCTGTTTGCTTTTAAAGGTCTGGGTGCAGGGGAAAGAATTTTACTTGCTGGTGATCTATGGCCCTACCCCTTATGATGACCAGTTCTATCCATACCTTTCAACTCAATTAGTGCCCTATCGGGGGGTCCAACCTGGTGGTGGTGGGTGATTTAAATCTGGTTATGGACCCAGATCTAGATCGCTCAGGAGGCCTGAAGGGGGTGGATTGTAGGTCTCCTGGACATCAGGTTCTATGTAATTTCATGTTAGCGTTGGATCACTCTGCAGCTCCTCAGTACCTCTGCACTCTCATCTCTCCCTACATTCCTCCCTGGGAACTCCGTTCACTGGGTAAATCTCTCTTATCTGCACCCTTCTCCTCCACCGCTAACTCCAGACTCCATTCCTTTTATGTTGCTGCATCCTATGCCTGGAATAGACTTCCTGAGCCGGTACGTCAAGCTCCATCTCTGGCCGTCTTCAAATCTAAGTTAAAAGCCCACCTTTTTGATGCTGCTTTTAACTCCTAACCCTTATTCACTTGTTCAGAACCCTTATTTTATCATCCTCACCTTAATATTCCCTTATCTCTTGTTTGTCCTGTTTGTCTGGCCTAATTAGATTGTAAGCTCTGTTAAGCAGGGACTGTCTCTTCATGTTCAAGTGTACAGTGCTGCGTACGTCTAGTAGCGCTAATCTTGTAGACCCCTGGCATCTTTTCCACCTTTCAGATAGGGTTTTTACAAATATGTCTTGGGCCCATGGCAAATTTACTAGATTGAACTATATTCTTGCTCACCAATCCTTATTTTCTCAGGTTCGGTCGGCTGAAGTGGGCACAGAAAGGATCTCTGATCACTCTCTTGTGTGGGTGGATCTTGAAGTTCTGCCTCTGTCTCAGCCTAGAGGTGGGTGGTGGTTCCCTAGCTATCTTGCTCACAATCCTGACTTCCTAGCTTATTTAATGGACTACTTGAAGTATTTTGTGTCCAACAAAGAGCAGCATGAATCTCAACCTAAGTTATTCTGGAGCACGGCCAAAGCAATGCTTCGGGGAGACATCATTGTCTTTGTTAGTCATCAGAACCGGGTGATTCTGTGGAGTTCTATAAGATGCTTCATTTACCTCTCCTGAAACTGCTGTTGGCATATTATGCTGAGGTGGTGATTGCTGGAGCTTTTCCTTGTCATGAAAATACGGCTTTATTTATTTATTTATTACATTTGTACCCCACGCTTTCCCACAACACTCATTCCTAAACCGGGCAAACCGAAGGAACTATCGGGTTCTTATCATCCTATTTCTTTAATCAATATGGATATCAAAATTCTCTCAAAGACCCTTGTAAATCGTCTTGTTGCACATTTACCTCAGTTGGTAGGTGATGAGCAGGTGGGTTTTACCCGGGCTCATCAGTCTGTGGTCAATGTTAGGAAACTCTTGTTAGCCATGTGCCATTGGCAGGCCAGTGATATTCCCGCTTTGGCTCTCAGCTTAGATGCTGAGACAGCATTTGATAAGGTGGTCTGATCACATTTACTTGGAGTGCTTGAGAGGGTGGAGATCCAAGGGTGGTTGCTTCAGGCAGTCCACACCCTAAATCATGGTCCTATGACTCAGCTGTTGGTTAATGGTGAGTGCACCTCTGACTTTCCCATTTCTTGAGGCATGCGACAGAGATGTCCCCGTCACCTTTGTTATTTGTTTTATCTTTGGAACCGTTGCTTTGGGTTCTTGAGAGTGATGGGGCCATCCCTGGCGTTACTGAGTTGGGCCAACAGATTAAAACCCTAGCATTTGCTGATATTGTTGACACAGACTGAGAACACTTTGCCTTCTTTATAATGTGTGATTACTGAATTTGGAGTGATTTCTGGCTGTTCCCCCAATTTACAAAAATCAGTAGCTCTTCCTCTTCTTTCTTCTGTCCATACACAGTGGAGGGGCTCCTTTCTTTTTACCTGGGCAATTGAGGCTGTTAAATATTTGGAGGTCCATTTGCTTTCTAACTTGTCTCCTTTGCATGTTCTGGATGATACTATTGGGAAATTGTGCGTTTGGGCAGCTTTTCCTCTCTTTCTTTGGGGCCGCATATATTTATTTAATATCTTAATAGCACTTAAATGGTTATACATGTTTCAAATGTTGCCAATCTTCCTTTCTCAAAGAGATGAGGTGGTACTGTGGCGGGCTCTGCAGACATATTTTTTTTGGTGAGGTAAGAGACCCCGTTTGCCTTTGAGTATTCTGCAGACCTCACAGGTCCTTGGTGGAATGGGTTTTTTAAATTTGAGGTATCTAAATGTGGCCAGTGTCATGCGCCATATGAACGACTGGTTCTAGAACACCACCAGCTTTTCTATTCCATCTCTGGAAACTAGAGTTTTGCCTCAGCGTGCTACACACCACTAGTGGTTTTCTTCCTGGGGTACTGCGGACCTTTCCTTTTTTGAAAACCTGTCATCGTTTGGCAGTGGCTATGTCAGCACCACCACTTTTCTGCTGCCGCTGCCACTACCCCTTGTCAGTTTGTGATAATCCAACTTTTCCTCCAGGACATGGACATAGTGTTTACACTGATTGGGCAAGGTATGGTGTAGTGTATCTTTGCAAGGTGTCACAGAAGAAGAAAAAAATGAAGTCCTTTGCAGACGTCCAGCAAGAGTTTTCCATTCTGCCTCGAGATCAGTTTGTGTATCTGCAGCTTACACTTGGACAGATCTGACGGAGAATGTACAAGAGACATTGTCAGAGGTTTTCATGTTGGGCTTGCAACAACATGTCCCTTTAACCTTTCACCACTGGTTTTTGCAGATTACAACTGAGGAGATGGATTTTTCTCAGGTGGCTATGCAGTGAACTGCAGACTTGCGTGTGATGATTACACCTCAGCTGATCAGAGATTTTCTGCTTGGCATCTGTAAATATCTACAAATTTGCAATGCGTTTAAACATTTCACATCAGGCTCGCCATATGGGTTTGTTTCCCGCTGGATCTTGTCCCTAAGTGTCAGGCACTGGGGGCCACTCCTGGCCACATGTTTTGGCACTGTTCTGTGGTAGCAGGCTTTTGGTCCAGCTTGCTGTTTATCATCCACAAACTCTGGTCTTGTGTGCTCCCTATGAACCCTTTGATGTTATTTGGAGAACATTTTCAAGCCTCAGCTCTTCCAAAGAGATTCCAAGCTTTCTTGCATAAGGTGGCGTTGCAGGCTGGCTGGATACAACGGGCCCCTCTCTCAGCACTGGAGACTCTTAATGATTACCCAGCTTCATATGGATCATCTGCAGATCATGGACTTTGCGCATGCCACTGGTCAACAGTTTCAAGCTACCTGGGAACCCTTTTGGGAGACCCTTGATCAATATATGAATTCATGTCATGTTCTGTTGTCCCACAAGCCACCAAGGATGGGGGTCGGGGTTGGGGGTGCATTGGGTTGGGGAGAAAAGTTTAAACTGTTGATATCCCTATGTATGCTGAGTTTTTATGATTGGTTGTTTTTGTCTTCTGTACTGATGTCAATAAACATGATTTTAAAAATACAAAAGCAGTGCTCAGCTTGTGTCCAGAAAACACAGCCTGCATCTTTAAATTTCAACCCCGTGGTAGCAGGATGTATTTTCCGGACACAAGCTGAGCATTGCTGATGTATTTATGAACACCATTGTTGTGTGCTGAAGTCTATGTTCTTTTCACCGTCGCACTAGAGCACTGGGACTTATTGCCAAAACATGGCCTGTGTCGAGCCATGTATGCATATTGAGGAAGTGATGATTATTGATTGGATGTCCTTTTGCAATAATATAGGCTTTAATGAATTTCTTAGACTCCACTTCTTTGGACCTCACTTTTTTGTTTGCTGTTTGATACCCATGAACATCTTTTCTTGGACTCACAATCCAATTAGGCACAAAATTTTTGTGTCTAATTACTGACTTATCCCTATCAGAAGAATTATACATAACAGTAGATTTTAACACCATAATGGTCATTTAGATACACCACTTGTTATATGCTGCAGAGCAGTTAGTGCTTACTAACCATTAGTACTGGGCTTCTCAACCCAGTCCTCAGGGAACACTGACTTTCAAGTCTCATCGGGTTATTAGGATAGCCACAATGAATAAGTATGAGATAGATAGATTTGCATACAAAGGAGGAAGTGCATGCCAATCCCATGCATATTCACTGTGGATATCTGGAAAACCTGATGGAATATGATGTGCCTTAATGAAGCCAGCATTATTAAATGATCCCCAATAATGAATCAGACCAAATCCCAGTTGAAGGTGTAACCAATAAACAGAGTTTGGCTATTGCCCCATTTATTAAGGCACAGTGTACTTACACTTTCTGATGCTCTTTCAGCTTCACTCATGATGTTTCAGAGGGACTTCTGTTTCTTTCCAGCTGAGAAAACTTCTCATCGCATGTAAGAAGGGGAGAAAATGAACAATAACCACATTTTTCATGGCCATTTATACTGTATACATCCACATCTACACCATATATAGAAATAAACTCACGTCAACCATTGACACTCCTTGTGATCTTGGGCAAGTCACATCTACCTCCATTGACTGAGGTACAACTTAGATGTACTCCCATTTGGACAGGGAAATAATTTATGCACATGATTGTAATTCATAGCTTGTGATCTTGGGCAAGTCACCTAACCCTCCATTGCCTCTGGTACAAACTTAGATTGTGAGTCCTCCTGGGACAGAAAATATCCAGAGTACCTGAACGTAACTCACCTTGAGCTACTACTGAAAAAGGTGTGAGCAAAATCTAAATAAATAAATAAATAGCGAGCTTAGATCTGGATAAGGCAAATAATCCATTGACAGTACAGTGTCTCTTTTTCATGCTTTTCTTACTTTAAGAAAGGCATTAGTTTTCTGGATGTCTCACTTCAATGGAAGCAGAAGTGTTAGCTCAGTTCTTCAGATAGGTCAAATTCCTTGTGTCTTCATTCTAGTGTACACGCTTTTGATCTTATTCCTAGGTTCCCCAGATTTTATGCCCTAATCCATTTTGCTGTGTATATTTACACTTCTTTTATTGTGCCCAGTGCCCACACATTCCCCATACCACTCTGCAGCTGTTATGACTGTATTCATGCATTATGGATCAGCACTATTTGGGCATGGGATATCTGATGAACAGCAGCCCAGTAGCACCCCTTTATTCTTTAGATCCATAATAGCATCAATGGCTTTGTTAGAAGGCAGCATTCAAAACTCTGAGTCAGAGGAGAGAGAGAGAGAAAAGAGGGATGTGGCTGCTAATATGTGAAAATTGTAAAGGGAATATAGGTGAATATTTTATCTTATTTCTGGGTTTATGGACTAAGCCTTAAAAGTCCTTAAAGACTGATCTATTCGGAAGGGCATATCCGAATGACCCAACTTAAATGACTCAACCCTGCACACCTCACTATTAAAGATCGTATTGGACATTAATGAACTCTTTTACCTCAACCCAACTTGATTGAATCTTATCTTCCCTATCCCAATACAACATTTTGTACCTATCCCATACCGGATTTGACGAATGCCTTCACGGTATTATGTAAGCCACATTGAGCCTGCAAATATGTGGGAAAATGTGGGATACAAATGTAACAAATAAATAAATAAACATTTTCCCATTGACACAAAATGGGAAAATCTGTTTCCATCAGGCTCTACATAGAAATTCTTAGCCACATGATTTAACCAAGAAGCCACTGTATTGATATGTCACAAAATATTACACCAGTGATTCCCAAACTTGGTCTTGGAGGCACCCCAAACAATCAGGTTTTCAGGATTTCCACAATGAATATTCATTAAGGAGATTTGCATGCACTGTCTCCACTGCATGCACATCTCTCTCATGAATGTTCATTGTGGCTATCCTGAAAACTTTAGGGGCTGGGGTGCCTCCACGACCAGATTTGGGAACCACTGGATTACACCATTAGCTTCTCAACCCTCTCCAGGCGGCAAACCTGACAGACAAATTTCTAGGATTACCACAATGCATATACATGAGATAAATATTCATGAATCACAAACCCAATAGATGCAAATATATTTCATGCATATTCATAGTGGTAATCCTAAAAACCTGACTGGCTGGGTACAGGCCTTCAGGAGAAGGTTAAGAAGTATTGTATTAGATAGTGTAGTTGCACTCTGTGACAAAATAACCCATAGCAGCTTTTAAAGGACATCTGTTCCTAGAGCAGATAGGTTACAACTTCAAAATCTAAATTGCACTCTGCCATGGAGATAATTAGCAGTCAAAAGAAGGCCAACTTGAGGATTTGGAGGTACCTATAGCATAATAAAAATGCTTGTCGATACAGATCTTTAGAAAAGTCATATCACTGCAGAGTGCTGTAGGGTATCTGCAGGAACTAGTGTGCAAATGCAGCTATCTCCAGGTTGCATGCTAGGCTTCCCCTATAAACCTTGTAAAATGCTTTGGGATGTAATTTTATAAATGCTTTCCATGCATAACAGGACTCATAAAATACAGACCAATGTAAATGTATGTGCCAAGACATAAAGATATATACTATGCTGGTAGGCATGTACAGGGGAAGAATTTGGGCAGAGTGTGGGCAGAGTTCACGAGCACACACATGCCCTTAATTCTATAAACTCAAGCACTCAAATTTCTGACTAGTATGCAACTTTATGTGCACAAGTTTTAAAATAAGGTCAGTTGCACATGTAACTTAATTCAATAATTGGTACTAATTAACTGCCCTTAGTCAGTATTCTATAACTTGTGTGCTCAAATTCCAGAGTGTGTAACTTCAGGGGAGGGGCATGAGCGAGTCAGGGGTGTGTCAGACAGTTAGGTGTGGAGGTTATAGAATTCTATCATTTATGTGCCTAAGGGTGTAAATGCACTAGTATTCTATAAGGGCAGTTATGTGCACAACTGCAGTTATAGGATTCACGCTTAGCACACATCAGCCAGGCACCTAAATTTCAGCGACCTTTTGAGAATTTACCACATGGATTCTAAACTATGCTAATCTACGCACTTTCTTACACAATCCAGGCAAGGACATTACTCCTACATACAAGGTGTCCTGCAATAAAATTACCCTGTTGGAGATGTCCTGATTTTGAGTGAGTGGGGGTGGGGGATGGGTTCACTAAACTTTGTTAAAGTTTTGCAGTTACTGTGTGATAGCCCTCTGTGCTAACTGTTGGGGATTTTCCCAGCATCTGCCCATCCAGTTAATACAGAGGAAATACACTTATGGGATAAACTTCTAAAGGTTGCCTAAAATTAGGTGCCAGGATGTTGCACGCTAAGGACTAGATTCTATATATCATGCCTAAAAAAATTAGCGCTGAAAAAAACTACTCCTAGGCATATTCTATAAATTATGCCTAAATTTCTGTGCAGTTTATAGACTACTACTACTTATTTCTAGAGCGCTACTAGACGTATGCAGCACTGTACACTTGAACATGAAGAGACAGTCCCTGCTCGACAGAGCTTACAATCTAATTAGGACAAACAGGACAAACAAGAGATAAGGGAATATTAAAGTGAGGATGATAAAATAAGGGTTCTGAACAAGTGAATAAGGCTAAGGAGTTAAAAGCAGCATCAAAAAGGTTGGCTTTTAGCTTAGATTTGAAGACGGCCAGAGATGGAGCTTGACGTACTGGCTCAGGAAGTCTATTCCAGGCATATGGTGCAGCAAGATAAGTCTAGCGCCCGTCTGTGTGACTAAATTTAGTTGTGGGCAGTTACGCCAAGTAAAACTTGATGTAAATGCCAACGAGTAAATTAGGTGCAGACTGGGTGTATTCTATAATAACGTGCATTCCACGCCTATGGTCACGCCCCCTTTTCAAATATGCAACTTAGAATTTAAGCACATCGCATTACAGAATATGCTTAGACAGTTGTGCGTGTAAATTCTAATTAATGCCAGTGTCAATAATTGCATGTCAATTGGCAATTATCAGCGCTGATCGACTTATTAACTAATTAAGCTGCATGTGCAAATCCAGAATACGATTGGATTTGCATATGCACCTTAAGTCACGCTATATAGAATCCGGGGGTAAGCGCAGATTTGTATAATGGCAGTTGCATGCTTACCTGTCCTTATAAATGATAAAAGGGATGGGACGACTTCCCTATGAGGAAAGGCTAAAGCCTGAAAGGCTCTTCAGCTTGGAGAAGAGATGGCCGATTGGAGATATGATAGAGGTCTTTAAAATACTGAGTGGAGTGGAACGGGTAGAGGTAAATCACTTGTTTACTCTTTCCAAACATACTAGGACTAGGGGACAGTGGAGGAGTGGCCTAGTGGTTAGGGTGGTGGACTTTGGTTCTGAGGAACTGAGTTTGATTCCCGGCACAGGCAGCTCCTTGTGACTCTGGGCAAGTCACTTAACCCTCCATTGCCCCATGTAAGCTGCATTGAGCCTGCCATGAGTGGGAAAGCACGGGGTACAAATGTAACAAAAATAAAATAAACAATGAAGCTGCTAAGTAGTAAATTTAAAACAAATTGGAGCAAATATTTCTTCACTCAACATGTAATTAAACTCTGAAAGTCATTGCCAGAGAATGTGGTAAAACCAGTCAGCTTAGTAGTTTCACCTCACAGTACAGTTATATCTTTAGTTTCCTCATTGAAAATATTAGGAGTTATACTGGGCAATAAACTTTCAAGTTTAAGTTTCAGCAGTGATACAACATTGTTTTTACAGATTATGGCAAATACATTATTTGAGACACATTTTGCATCAGGCTGCTCTCGAAACGCTTGTCCATGCATTGGTTCTCAGCAATGTTGATTACTGTAATGCTCTTTATCAGGGTCTTAGAGTCTTTCATATTCAACATCTTCAAATGATTCAAAATGTGGTTATCAAACTGGTAAGAGGTGCTAAGAAATATGTCCACGTGATGCCGCTCCTACGCAAGGCCCATTTGGTTACCAATTGCATCCTGTATATTGTTCTTGGGGTTATTTTATTTATTGCATTTGTATCCCACATTTTCCCACTTCTTTGCAGGCTCAATGTGGCTTACAATACATCATGAATAATGGAAATGCATGATAAGATAGATATTTAGTACGACAGACAGATCTTGGGTGACATGATTATGATAAGACAAGATAGTAGTCTAACAAGCAGATATACTAAGTCTTTTCTGGATACTTGTGGAGAGATTTACATTTGTTGGTCTTTGTGGTTCGCCTTCCACACTTCTTGCCAGCTTTATTATTTCCTTACATTTCTCAATGTATTTTTAGACTGAGTCAATAAAACTTACTTATTATAACCACATTCAAACAAATAGAACAAAAGAATTAGGAAAACAATTTTTAGTGTAGTTGGCCCTCACTTGCGGAATACTCTTCCTGTTTATATGAGGCTACAAGATTCCTTACATAAATTTTTAAAACAGAGTCTATTATTTGGTGATGCATTTTCCTGAGCACTCTTTCTTTCATTGGTATGGGTGGAGCTCCAGGTTCTGTGTGTGTGTGTGTGGGGGGGGGGGGGGGGGGGGGGGTCCTGGATGACACTTTTTCACAGCTTTTTTTTCTAGCATAGTCTCTACTACCTTTCCTATTTTAATGAAATTCTTTTTGATACTGTTTTTTTTTAAATTGTTTATATGTGTAAACCGCTCAGACAGCTTCTGATGGGCAGTATAGCAAATAATAAAGAAACCTGAAAAACGATTTGGATACTTTCCTAAAAAAAGAGTCCATAAGCCGTTATTAAGATGGACTTGGGAAAATCCACTGCTTATTTCTAGGAAAAGCAACATAAAATCTGATTTACTGTTCTGGGACCTTGCCAGGTACTTGTGACCTGGATTAACCACTGTTGGAAACAGGATACAGGGCTTGATGGACCTTCGGTCTGTCCCAATATGGCAACACTTATGTTCTTATAGAATACTAGCATAAGGCCACATTTACATGCCTAAGTTTAGGCGTGAGCACCTTCACTAGCTCCAAGGCTGGGACTGGGGTAAATACTTGCATCTAACTGTAGGCAGTTAGATGCATAAATGCAAATAGAGCGGAGGAGTAGCCTAGTGGTTAGTGCAGTGGACTTTGATCCTGGGGAACTGAGTTCAATTCCCACTGCAGCTCCTTGTGACTCTGGGCAAGTCACGTAACTCTCCATTGCCCCTGGACAAAATAAGTACCTGACTATTTAGATTGTAAGCTCTTTGAGCAGGGACTGTCTTTATCTGTATGGTGTACAGCGCTGCGTATGCCTTGTAGCGCTATAGAAGTGATAAGGAGTAGTAATATATGTAAACCATTCTGAATGTAGTTGCAAAAACCTCCAAAAGGCAGTATATCAAGTCCCATTTCCCTTTCCCTAGTATTCTATAATCTGTGCACCTGTGTGACATGCCCATGTCCCCCTTGGAGTTGTGCTTTCTGGAATTTGAGTGCACAACTTATAAAATACCGACTAAGGACAATTACACATGTAACTGCCAATTAGCTCCAATTATCATCAATAATTGATTGTTAATGCAAATTAGCATCTAATTAATCTATTATGTTACATGGGAGTGAAGGAGTAGCCTAATGGTTAGTGCAGCAGCTTGAGAACCGGGTTCAAGTCCCACTGCAGCTCCTTGTGACTCTGGGCAAGTCACTTGACCCTCTATTGCCCCACATACAAAATAAGTACCTGTATATAATATGTAAACCACTTTTATTGGCAGTTTAGCAAAATCCTATCCCCTTTCCCATTGAGCTTATCCTATAGTTTACACACTAGACAGAAACTTGGACACACAACCCTCTAGACTTAGGGGTAAGTGCACATGAACTGCACTGGATATGACCCAGATACACATAACACCATTTACTGAGGTGGTATTAACACACTAGCAGACTGATTCTCAAAATGTAATGCCAATGCTAGAGGCAATTAGTACCAAACTAGCTCCAGCATTAGTGAGCACAGAATGCTCAATTCTATATATGATGCCTTAAGTTGTGTGTGCTAATTTGGCCACATAGTCAAATTGCGTGCACAACTTAATTAATTAACAAGCCAATCAGTGACAATAGTTGGCAAATTCTAATTAAAGCCAATTAGTGCATTTAGTTGGTTAATTGGCACTTAACCAATTAAATGCACTAATTGGCTTTAATTAGAATTTACACACACAACTTTCTAGGTGTATTCTATAATGTGGTGCGTGCAAACTCTAATGTGCACAGTCAAAAAGGGGGCATGGCCATGGGTGTGGAATGGGTGGGTTTTGGGTATTAAAAAAAACTGCACAGTATTATAGAATACCCCTAAACTGGGCCTAGCTTAGGTGCAGATATTTAGGCCTGGTTTCAGGTGGCCTAAATAGTTGGGCCTAAATTTTAGTCACAAGAATGGCATGTGAGCGTAACCTATAAACTACAGTAATACCTCGGTTTTTGTTGAATTCGGTTATCGTCGATTTTTTCCGTGAAAATTTTGTCTCGGATTTCGTCGGCGTGCTCCTGCTCATTGTGGCGTTGTTTCTCATTGTGTGAGCATCACCCCGCGTGTCTAATGCAATGCATGTAAGATAAAATCACATGTGCTCAAATCTCATTGTCCCTGTTAAGTGTTTTCCTTGCTAATAAGTTACATTGATTCATATAGAAATAATTGCCTCGGTTTTCATCGGTTTCGGATTTCGCCGATTGTTTTCAGACAGTTTATTGACGAAAACTGAGGTATCACTGTACATGCAACATAGATATAGTTTATAGAATCACACTAACCACATGGTTTTATTGCGCTGATTTTTAAGGCACCATCTATAGAATTCCCCCCAATGTGTGCACCAAAGGTTAGAGCAAATATCCTGCTAATATAGTCAAATGGATGTTAATGAGGTCATTTCCTATTCTTTCCCAATGCTCAGAGAACAGTGCACAAAACAAGAGCGCCCTCGCTGCTGAAAAAATAATGCCACTTTGGAGCAGACATTAGGGTGTTTTGGATTTCTCACGATCCTTTCTGTAAAATCTGCTGGTTTTGATTTCTTTTGGAAGTGGCAGAAAGCCCGTGCAAGCCTGTAAGCGCCTGTAATGTGCACAAGTCCACGCAAACCTGAAAGTGAAGGCACACATTAGTGCCCGTTTCCTGCGCTTAAATATAAGCCTTCCGAGTAAAAATAAACTGAAAAGCTTATATTTAAAGGTGCTTCACGTTTGGGTCTGCCTGGCACATGCGCAGAAGAGCTGAGCTTAATGCGAAACGCTTCTGTGCATGTGCCAGGCACGTTCCCCCCTTGCTTTCACTTTTACAGTGCACACATAATTTCATTTTCCTTTGAACACTGGCAAGCTAGGTTTCTGCGCTCTTTCGGCGTTATGGGGGGGTGTTCTGCGCTGTTGGCTTTGCGGCAGGCATGCTGAGCATCAGCCTGCAGATAACACAGCACATTTAACAGTAGCACCTGCCCATTCCCCACCCCATTCTGTGTCAGTAAGCAGAGACTGGCCCACACCCTAAATTAACTAGTAGAGCTGGAGTTCATTAGCAGCACATACTAATGTTAACGGTTTAGCCCACTTTAGTAAAAGGACCCCTTATCGAGGTTCTTTAATTTTGAAAGCACAAATCCTCCTTGTCCTCAGGAGGGAAGCTTGTCTTCTCCCCCTGCTACGCTGTAACCCTTCACCATCCAGGGTCCGTCCTGATATTAAACAGTTAATCCGACTAGAAGCTGCAAATCAGTCTATGGATTATCTTTGTTTTCTTTCTTTCTTTTTACTAGATTTTAGGGCTACTATTGCAGGTGTTGGCCTTCCCAGAAGTAAAACATTTTCATTTTTCAGCCTGAAGATCTGACAGGGCACCAGGAACTGAACCACACCGCAATTCTTAGCCCAACTTTTTTCTGTTTTTCCTTTCTCATTACTTCATTGCTGGTTAAAAAAACAAAATAAAACAAAAACCATTGCCAGTCTCTGCAGAACCTGACTAAAGAAACAACAGCATAACTGTTCAAGCCATGTAATGATGATGCCCCGTTTCCCTAGTGTTTCTGTTAAACAGAAGTAAACTCCGGTTTTCAAAGAAAAAGAATGTCGGTAAAAGTATAATCTATAAAAAAGCTGTTGATGGAAAAAGAAAGAACATTATAATATGGTGACGGATGCTAAAAGTAGTTGATAGAGACCAACTCCTGTCACCGCTGAGGCGCTTTTGGATCAACCCAGAAGGGTGACAGGTTCTGGCTCCGTTTAACCGAAGGTGGGGGAGAGGTATTTCTGCAAAAGTGTCTTTAGTTTGTTTGAAGAGACTTTGGACTGTGTACTGAATAGATACACCACAGACTTCTCTTTGCAAGTAAAGTGATCTCTAGCTTCAGCTCTGAGCGTAAACAAAATTGAGACGCAATCTGGTTTAAATTAGTTGCTAAACTGACGGATATGTTTACTGCCACTGCTACACTTTCACTTCACAGATTAGATGTAGTGTCCAGACTCAGCTGCCGTGATCATGCCCTTGGAACTATGCTGTGTATTTTGGCTGTCTCATAATGAGGGTTTGTTGGATGCTTAAGCCGTGGTTACAACTTTTGGTAAACAAGCGGAATAAAAAAGGTGTCAATATGAGGTGTGTGAACACCTGTTTAGAATTAACTGGGCGACAGACTATGAAAGAGGTCAACCTTGCAAACTATTGAATTAGGCTTTATAGCTTTTAATCACCGAAGCCTGCCTGTTGTAATAACACATATTATTTTCTTCCCTGATACTGTCACCTGCCCTGAATTCCACCAACATATTTACAGCCCTTTGACAGTTCAAGGGCAGCAGATTGTTGTGCTCTAAAGAAACTCCTTTCTCCTCCTCCCTGTGCCTTTTGGAGGTCTTATATCCGCTGAACATACTGTGCTGGTCTCTGCTATTTCTGACTCTTACGTGGGGCACTGGAGTTCCACCGTCTTTAAATAAACAAAGTTGGCCGTCTGCGCTTATTGACGTGTTAGGTACATGGTAGGCAACAGGGCAGACGGTTATGTGTGTGTTTTTTTTAATTAATGGGACATTCCCATTGACTTTAAGTAACCCCTTAAGACCCTATTCTCGCAGGTATGTGAAAGAAAAGCCCAGCAGTGAATTAAACCATGCCTGGAACATGGAATATATGTTAAAGCCTGGCTTACTTTTCTGCTTCCTTTTCGTGGTGGGCGTGGCCGTTGCTGTGCCTTAGGCTGGTCTCCTCGGTCCCAACGCTGGAGTGGTTGCTGCTGCTGAGGCTGCCATTGGGTTCCTGCCCCCCGGTGGCTTGCTTGGTCGCCTGGAAGTTTTTCTGGGTGTCAAAGGCACCGCAGGGGCCCTGCTCCAGGTCCTTGTTATTAGAGACGGCCTGCAGTCTGCGGTCCGCGTTCCGGGGGCAGCATAAGAGCTTCTTGAACGCCTTCCTGAAATCAGGACTCCTGCAGTAAATGATGGGGTTGAAGGCCGAGTTCACATAACCCAACCAGTTGAGGAAGAGGAAGACCTGGCCCGGAATTAGTGTCCTGTCGAATACTTTGATGATATTGGCTACAAAGAAGGGTAGCCAGCAGAGGGTAAACGTGCCCATGATAATTCCCAGGGTCTTCAGGGCTTTGTGTTCCTTAATGGCTAAAAGTCTTGAAGGCCTCCTCTTAAAGCTTCGTCTGCCCTTAGAAGACGACACTTGAGGAACCTCGTTGAATCTCACTTTATCCTTCTCTATTAAGTTGATCTGCCTGGTGGCCACAATAAATACCTTGGCATAAACAAAGATCATAATGACCAGAGGGACATAGAAAGAGATAGTGGATGAAATGATGGCATAAGACATATTTGTATCAAAGTCACAGCATTTAGGGTTCTCATAGCACTCCATGGCCTCATCGTTAGCGGTGTCCCTCCACCAGTGGTTCATAATTGGCAAAAAGGATATTAGAGCCGAGATGGCCCACACAAAACAGACCACCAGCCTGGCTCTAGTCTTAGTGACCAGCATTTCATACTTCAGGGATGAAGTTATGGCTATGTACCTGTCCACTGCAATCACACACAAGGTCTCGATGCTTGCTGTCACGCACAAGACATCCACCGAGGTCCACAGCTCGCAGACGGTGGTCTCGTAAAGCCAGTCGCCACTTACCAAGATGGTGGCACCCGGAGGCACCACTAAGAGCCCCATGATTAAATCAGCACAGGCCAGAGAGGTGATAAATATATTGGTCATAGTCTGTAAACGTGGAGTCTTGGCTATAGCAACGATGACTAGTAGATTTCCAATAACTATAACTAAGATAATGAGAGTCAAAATCACCCCAAGCCCCCATTTTTGGGAGAGGGTAGCATCTTCTTGGCAGCCACTGGCATTAGCCGTTAAATTCCCCGAACTAGCGTTGTCAGAGAGGCAAGGAGCCATCCTGGAGCAGGTATGCTGGCCTGGGTTCAGGTGTGAAGCTGGGCTGGTGCGGGTTGTAGTCCCCAGGCTTGTGTGGGAGCAGCTGCCTGAGTCCGTGCCATCTCTCTGTCTCAGGGAGCGAGAAGTAAAGAAGCCAGAGCAGCAGCAGCAAAGCCTGCACTGACTTCACTGGGGCTCCGATGGCAGGGAGGAGTTTGGCCACGTCCTGTGGGCTGCTCTTAAAGTCACAGTGCAGGCAGAGAAGACACGTTGCCAACAACTTTGGTTTTTAAATACATCTATGAACTTTTTTCTCTTTGCATTTGTCATTCCTTTGTCGTGGAGGAGTAGCCTAGTGGTTAGTGCAGCAGACTTTGATCCTGGGGAACTGGATTCGATTCCCCCTGCAGCTCCATGTGACTGGGGGCAAACCACTTAACCCTTCATTGCCCCAGGTACAAAATGTAGTTACAAAAAAAGTACCTAGAAAGGTGGTATATCAAGTCCTCCTTCTTCCGCTTTTCCCTACTGCAATGCATTATACTTGCCTTGCGCGTCTTGTCAAAAAATCACCGTCTTTTTGCCTGAACTTCTTTGACTCTGGACTTTTACCTGTAACCTTGTGTCCCTTTTATACCCTCCAGAGAAAGCAGAACTGGGTAGTTTTAAAGTTTATTTAAGTTGTCACACTGTCCAGTTTTAAGTTGCTTTCTTCTATATTAGTCGAGAACATAACTCACGAGATTACTTCTTGGTGGGGGGGGAACAAAACAAAACTGAACATCTTCTTTTTATGATAAAATTACCAGAAAGACGACAGATCGGAGCTGCATCTGATGATATTACTTTTCTTTCTGGATAAACTGACGTTGCAATCGAAGTGCATTAATAGGTAATCACAAGGGTTGTCTGTGCCTTGCCTGATCCTGTGCAGAGGCAGTTAGCAATTCCTTTAGACAGGTGTATCTGTACCTATGAAGTATAAGCACACAACATCGCACATTTTCTGCACGCTGAGCTGAAAAACCTGTGACTAAAATGTTATGGTTGCAAGAAAGTTGCTTATTATCCGATTCTTAAAACACCTTCAAAGTCTTTTCTTCCAGGCTGAATAATACGCTTTCCTTGGTCCCCTCAAAAACTACCCACGTTCTGCAGTTTAGGTTTCTGGATGAAATGTATATTAGAATTTCCAGAAAAAGACAAATAATTTTAAGAGTAAAGGGCAATAATTATAGCGATAATCTTAAAAATGAATTGTGTTTTGTACGTTACAGTGTTTTTCTTGTATCTGCCTAGTGTTGTTACGTGTTAAAGCAATTAATCAGGTTTTTACACAATAAATAAAGCAGATTAGTGATGGAGAAAAAGAAGTTTGACATAAAATGGATGTTAGATTCTTTCTAGTTTCGTTTCACAGAAATAAAGGTTAATAAATCAATCAATAAATATTAACAACACCAATTTAAAAAAAAAATCCCAAAATATAAGGTTATAACTTTTTTGTTGTATTAACTTACAAACATTTTTTTGACCATCATTGGGAAGCTAACAACCTGAGGAATGGGATATCGGCTCCAGAAAGCAAGTTAAGAAATGCATTTCATCTAATACTAACATACATAACCTTATATTTATTAACCTTTCTTTGCATTCAAAAGTAGCCTACCAGGGCAACCACACCTAGTTTCATTGTGTGAGTCCTTTCACCTAATTATTAATTCACACTGAAAAGACGTTTTTCTTTCCTCCAGGTCCTTTTAAATCATGGTACTGAAGGCAGTGAGAAGCTTCTGAATGCTTTTTTTTTTCGGAGCAAACTTCCTTCTGCCCAAACTAAATATTATCATTAGTAGAAGTGCCTGCAGGAGCCTTTGGTGCTGTACCCGGGATACCTGCTAATCCGCCAATTGATCCCCGTCCGCATTCAGGTGCCAGAAAACGGATGGATGCCTTTAATGGTCTTGCTGACCTCGCCAACACGTGTACGGGGAAATGCTAGGATTTTTCTTTTACGAGATAGGTATTTTACACCATGATAAGCGTGCAAATCTCACATCACTCATACTAAACGTCCCTGAAAATCAATGCTAATTTTTTTTGCCTTAGTTTTTATTTTTCATTCAGTCATGCTAATGTTTAACACGGGTAGGCTGCAAAACTAAAATAAGTACGATTCATAACTAGTGTTGCATAGGGGACTTACCATAACGATTCATACATACAGGCGAGTGGTTTCTAGCACACAAAACTTCATTGGAGTCCTTTCTCGTATCTGGCTGAAACACTTCCGGTTACTTGTAGTGAATTTCTTGTTACTGTTGATTTTTATTGTAGCTACACTGTCACCCCTGCTAACGGTAGAAGATGGACAAGTTGAGGATTTTGTGAAACCCTGTCTCTTACTGTGAATGACTATCGCCTCCGATTCAATAAATTCTGGATTTTATATAATTAAGATTTTAAAAAAGCTCGAATCTGTATTTTACCCAAAACCATGGTTGCCGATGTTAACCAATAATACTGACAGCATCAACAATTAGGGGTTTTTAAAACATTTTTTTCATTGGTTACCACTTATTTCTTTTATCCTAAAATGGATCGCATTGCAATTGTATCTTAATTATTAGAATGATCATATATTTACCTTTTTTCACCTACCATAATTCCGGCAAGCTCACTGGAACAGTAACCCAGATATTATGTCAGCAGCAAATGTTTCATAACCTCACTCCAGTTTATGAGCGGCAGGAGGCAGGTGAAGGGCAATTAGCATTGCAGCTGTGATGAAAGTGACAAGGGCACCTATTGGTTTCCTTTCTGTGACATTAGTTTGCAGCGTTCAAAATAAGTCAAAACTCGAAACCACCCGAGATATAGTTTACAGAGGACATTTCCCCCCTTAAGATATCAAATAAAGTGAAATTCTCCTTACTGTTAACTTGAGATGCCATCCGACTGATTCAGCAACCTTTATTGTAATCATTGCAAGAGCCTAGAAGCAAAGACTTCAGAGGTGTCCTAGGGAAGGTGGAATGAGTACATTCCAAAGTCGAACCTACAGAGAGACTCATTTCCTCATTAATGTGTACTCCTCTTGATATGGAGGTAGCAGCAGAGCAACCTTTGCAGCAGGAAAATAGAGAGCCAAAGCAAAAATTATTCAAGTTTGCAGGTTATGTACACTATGGTTCGAACTCATCAGCTTATTTATATCCTTTCAAAGTGATGGTGTTATGTGCAAGTGAAGAATGTATGTGATATTGTGGCATATGATCTGAAACCTTCAATTGAAGTATATAGCCAGTGGTGTGCTAGAGCAGGCTCTCACAGGCTCGCAAGAGCTGGTTGTTAAGTTTTTAAGAAATTTGGGAGCCGGTTGTTAAAGTAGGACCCTCCATGGCTACTTTAACATCTGGCTCCCAAAATGTGGGCTTGGGCCCCCTGCTGAATTCTCTTTTACTTTGCTGGTGGGGATGCTGAGCCCTGCCAGCCAAGTAAATAGACTGCTGCTGCTCCCTGCTCCTTGTTTCCAGCTCTGAGCAGCAGGCTGGGATTTCTCTAGCATGTGTGAGAAGTTCCAGCATGCTGCTCAGAGGAAGACCTTAGGAGTGGTGGCAGTCCATTTATTGGCTGCCAGCAAAGGTATGCCTAGTGTGCCTGCACGAAGGGAGGGAGGAGAGAGGGACAAGTGTTGCTCCCCCCTCCCCCCAGCCACCCCTGGCCCTTCCAATTGCAGAGCTGGATATGTCCGGAAAAAGAGCCTGTTGTTAAAAATTTACCAGCACACCCCTGTATATAGCTGCAATGGATGCTTTGGAATTTTTGTCCCCAGCAAATGCAGGGATTGTGCATTGTCTGAAGTGGGACATCCTGCAGTTTGACATGGACACATGCATGGCACAGCTAGCCCTTGCAGCCTAATCTCTATGACATTCACCCCTATAATACATTGTATCTCAAACTGGCTTTGCCAATTTTTTCTGAAAATGTGAGATAGAGTTATTTACATTCAGAAGTTTAGTTTGCACTTTTAAGGGGACAGGATGAATTGGGGGGGGGCACTCTTTCATAGAAAGGAGTGCCCCCAAATTCACGGGGTACTCTTTCTTTAAACCATGGACAAGTCTGGTTTAAATAAAAGATGCCAAACTGAAAGCATTGGAAACTTCAGTCTTCTGTTTTGCCACAAAGCAGGTACCGCAAGGGCACCACACTTACTCTGAAAGGATCTCTGTTAACTGCAAAAGGCTAATTCACTCTCCATGCTGGGCAATGTTTGGCCTCTCTGCTAAAACTGCCAGTTAGTGCCAAACTGAGATGGTGATTGACTAAGTTGGTCTCAGTCTATCGGGAACTGAACTGAGCTCAACTCAATTCCCCAAGAGCTTACAGAGGGGATTAACATTTGATAGCTCTTAACCTAAGAGAAATTTCAGCCAATGACATAAAGCCATAATAGTCTTTTTAGTCTTCTAGTCCCCCTTTCATACCCTGTTAATTTAGATGGGGGTGAAGAAAAGTACAGTTCAAATGTAATCTTCCTCTTCACATTTTCATTATTTCAAGCCAATAGCATCTAAGTGCATTCTTCTCTATAGGATTACAGCTCCTTTCCTTAGGAAGGTTTTCGGCCTCAGAGTATAGCATCCCAGATGCTGGCCATCTGCATAGCTCATTCTGGCAAAGCGCACTCACAGACCAGAATTAATGACTTTGACATTCACATTATGTGACTGAACTTGGGAAATAGTTTTCTGTCTCCTGTGGTGTGAGTGGACTACTGAAGCATCCATGTCTACATTCCCATGATAAAATCACTCAAAAGACTCTCCCCAGAGTTCATAAATACCATCTTAACTAGAACTTGAGGGTATACTTAGCTTAACAGCAAACTGGTGCCCAGTGTAATTTACAGAGCGTTTACATTCTGGCTTTATTAAACTCTCTCCATACAGCTGTTGTGAGCTTTGTATGGTACCATACAATCTTAACTCCTTTAGACCAGATCTTTGTGTGTTCTTGTGTTTCTTCCTCTGATTCTGAAAGGTAAAATTATTAAAAAAATAAAAGACAGCTTATTTCACTCATTTCAAAATATATTAACCATACATATACTAACCAGATGAGAATGTAGAATGATTTTTATTTATTTGTGGCTTGATGTACCGCTTTAAATGATATGCAGATCAAAGTGGTTTACAATCAAAAATAAAAGCAAAGAAAAGAACTACAGTATTCAATAGGCAAGTAAACCATGCATTCAGGAACATAGTACAATATAATCTAACATCTAATAAGAACTAACAGTAGTGCATACTCTCTCCCAAGGTGCCAGTGTCCGAGAGAGTTGCCTCAGGCATTAGAATATGCCTGTTGGAACAACCATGCCTTCAGAAACACCTTAAATATGCTAAGATTAAGTTCACCACTCAAAGACAAAGGCATAATGGAGCCATAAAAAAGAAGGCACTGTGACGTGTGATTTCCACTTGAGCTACACGAGGCCCTGGAAGGACCATACGATGGTTGTATACACTAATGGTTCTCAACCCTGTCCTCAGGGCACACCTAGCCAGTCAGGTTTTCAAGATACAATGAAAATGCATGAGATAAAGTTGCATGCACTTCCTTCATTGTATGAAAATCTATCTCACATATATTCATTGTGGGTATCTTGAAAATATAACTGGCTAGGTGTGCCCCAAGGATTGGATTGAGAACCACTGGTATACACCACAAGATGTGGCTGTGACAGTGGTTCCCAAACCGGGTCCTGGAGGCACCCCCAGCCAGTCGGGTTTTTATGATATCCACAAAGAATATTCATGAGAGAGATTTGCATGCTAAGCTATTTTTCTGCAAAGGGTGCTCTGCATAGAAGAACCTTTACAGAATATAGTTTGGCAACATTTCATGCCTAACTTTGGGCATGAGCACTTAGGCCTGCCAACAACTGGTGTGAATGCTGGCACCCAACTAATGGCAATTGGGCATGTAAATGACATGCTCCGAGGAGAAGCAAGCCATATTCTCATATGTGGGTAAACATCATACGCATCGCCCGGTGTGGAGATTAAACAAGCTACTAGAGATTTAAGAGCACGTACAGTGTCCCCACTGCACATGCATGAGTGTCTTCCCGCCCATCACAAGAGCAAGGGACCATCAGTCTCTTCTCATTCACAATGAGGACAGAATGCAATTGTCCCACGTTCCTCATAGCGTCTGGTGTGTGAGCATATTTTTTTGATTTTTGTGCCTTCCCTTCGGGGTTTTTGGCCCTGACTTTTTGTTCTTTTTTCTTCAGAAAGGTCCCTCTCCCTTCCCATATAGTTTTAGTTTATTTTTCCCCACTTTTAGGTTTCCGTTATTTTTGGTGTAATCTGTAGGCCTTCTTAGGCCTGAGCTCCGTTTGGGTATTTCTTCCTTGATTCTATGCTGCATGCCCATTTTTTGCCACCATCGAGCCATTTGATTTGGTCATGGCTGTTTTGGTCATTCCATGCTATTGAAGGTTCCCAGTGGCTATAAGTACTGTAGCCGGTGCAATAGGACCATGTCTGGCAGAGACACTCATTCTTGGTGTTTGGGGCCTGAACATACCCCTTCCAGCTGTATGCCTTCGTATGAAGAAAATAACCAAGTTGGCCAGAGAGGCTCAAAGAGAAAAGATTTTTGGATCCCGGCCCAAAACCTTGGTGTCAATATCAGCATCAACATTGAGTTGGCATTGATGTTTGGAGTCGCATAGGCATTGGTCTGAATGGCTGAGAGGCCTGTCTCAGACAATGGGAGTGGACGCACATTGAGTGGGTCTTCACCTGCCTTGATGCCGGCTGTTGTGCAGGGCCCCCAGGACTGGTCAGCATCGGATCTGATACCGAGGTGATGTGGAGCTTTGACGTCCTCATCAACACTGAGGAGCATTGATGTCTGGCATTGAGTGAAAGCCAAGAAGCATCAGCACTGATTCCCCTCGATGCATGGTGCTGGGAACTCAGGGGCACTGAGGGATTTGGTCCCTGAGAAGCTTCGGCTCCAGGAGGACTGCTTCCCTTCCATACAAGAGTTGCCGATGCATGGGTCTCCACACAGCCAGGACCAGGCACCTATCTCGACCCCAGCAGTTCAGCAGTCTGTCTCTGAACTGGCACCCCAGCCTTTCCCAATGGCCTCTTTTGAAGAGCACATCTGGGTCATGCTCTCTGAGCTCTTGGTGGGGTTTGTATAGCAGTGTGCATTGGTATCTTGGAAGCTTGCACCAGCTGTGCCACTTCCTGATGCCCCACAAGACTCTGTGGTGAGGTCTCCGACACTGGAGTCAAGGCAGGAACCCACTCTTTGACTCCCTTCTTGAGAACATGGCTCCTCTGTTTTGAGGCAAGCTCAGTCTCAGCCCTCCCATGAGGAGTTTTTCACTGACACCATTGAGGAGCGCTCATGGGAGTCTGATGAGGATCCACAGTATTTCTCAGAGGAGGAGGAGTCCTATGGCATCCCATCTGATCCCTCCCCTCCAGACACCTGTGATGGTCCTTCTTCACTGGATCCTGAAAGATATTCAGGTGAAGAACTGGAAGTCCTCTCTGTTGGTCCCTGTCCTGTCCAAGAAGATTGATCCAATGTATCAGATCCAAGTAAACGACGGCACATAAAGACCTGTACGGTCCATCCAGTCTGCCCAACAAGATAAACTCATTTTACATGGTATGTGATACTTTATATGTATACCCGAGTTTGATTTCTCCTTCCCTTTCTCAGGGCAAGTGACAGGGCTTTGAGTGTCAGCCTATACAGACTCAGAGGGATATTGTGAACTATTTCTAAAGAGTGCACATTATTTATCAGAAACTGAAAAAATGGCCAGAAAAACCTGAATAATTGACACAAAACCAACTGGCCTCCCATCCATAAATAGGTTTCAATGAGGGACCCAAAGGCAGCATTCTTCACAAACTGAAATGTATAAAGGCAAGGGGTTCATCAAATGAAGCCGAAGGAAGGAAGCTCAAAAGGAAATATGAGAAAATACGAGAGGGTGGTGGAGACCTGGAACCAATTTCCAGGGAAGCTACTAAGAGCCAAAACAGTGGCAGAATTCCAGCATGCATGGGATGGACACAAAGAATGCAGAACTGGAGAAGCTCACAGATCAAGTACAGTGGTGGAAATAAGTATTTGATCCCTTGCTGATTTTGTAAGTTTGCCCACTGACAAAGACATGAGCAGCCCATAATTGAAGGGTAGGTTATTGGTAACAGTGAGAGATAGCACATCACAAATTAAATCCGGAAAATCACATTGTGGAAAGTATATGAATTTATTTGCATTCTGCAGAGGGAAATAAGTATTTGATCCCCCACCAACCAGTAAGAGATCTGGCCCCTACAGACCAGGTAGATGCTCCAAATCAACTCGTTACCTGCATGACAGACAGCTGTCGGCAATGGTCACCTGTATGAAAGACACCTGTCCACAGACTCAGTGAATCAGTCAGACTCTAACCTCTACAAAATGGCCAAGAGCAAGGAGCTGTCTAAGGATGTCAGGGACAAGATCATACACCTGCACAAGGCTGGAATGGGCTACAAAACCATCAGTAAGACGCTGGGCGAGAAGAAGACAACTGTTGGTGCCATAGTAAGAAAATGGAAGAAGTACAAAATGACTGTCAATCGACAAAGATCTGGGGCTCCACGCAAAATCTCACCTCGTGGGGTATCCTTGATCATGAGGAAGGTTAGAAATCAGCCTACAACTACAAGGGGGGAACTTGTCAATGATCTCAAGGCAGCTGGGACCACTGTCACCATGAAAACCATTGGTAACACATTACGACATAACGGATTGCAATCCTGCAGTGCCCGCAAGGTCCCCCTGCTCCGGAAGGCACATGTGACGGCCTGTCTGAAGTTTGCCAGTGAACACCTGGATGATGCCGAGAGTGATTGGGAGAAGGTGCTGTGGTCAGATGAGACAAAAATTGAGCTCTTTGGCATGAACTCAACTCGCCGTGTTTGGAGGAAGAGAAATGCTGCCTATGACCCAAAGAACACCGTCCCCACTGTCAAGCATGGAGGTGGAAATGTTATGTTTTGGGGGTGTTTCTCTGCTAAGAGCACAGGACTACTTCACCGCATCAATGGGAGAATGGATGGGGCCATGTACCGTACAATTCTGAGTGACAACCTCCTTCCCTCCGCCAGGGCCTTAAAAATGGGTCGTGGCTGGGTCTTCCAGCACGACAATGACCCAAAACATACAGCCAAGGCAACAAAGGAGTGGCTCAGGAAGAAGCACATTAGGGTCATGGAGTGGCCTAGCCAGTCACCAGACCTTAATCCCATTGAAAACTTATGGAGGGAGCTGAAGCTGCGAGTTGCCAAGCGACAGCCCAGAACTCTTAATGATTTAGAGATGATCTGCAAAGAGGAGTGGACCAAAATTCCTCCTGACATGTGTGCAAACCTCATCATCAACTACAGAAGACGTCTGACCGCTGTGCTTGCCAACAAGGGTTTTGCCACCAAGTATTAGGTCTTGTTTGCCAGAGGAATTAAATACTTATTTCCCTCTGCAGAATGCAAATAAATTCATATACTTTCCACAATGTGATTTTCCGGATTTAATTTGTGATGTGCTATCTCTCACTGTTACCAATAACCTACCCTTCAATTATGGGCTGCTCATGTCTTTGTCAGTGGGCAAACTTACAAAATCAGCAAGGGATCAAATACTTATTTCCACCACTGTAAAACCAGTGACAGACAGAAGACAGATTAGACAGCAAGCAGGTAGACTGTGGGCCAATAGGTCCTTTGCTGCCAGTATTTTCTGTTTTTATATGCATGAATAAATATTTTAACATGGGATGTAGTGGACATTGCATAACATTACACAACATAAACTGTTCCAGAGTGATGCTGGGCCAATCATGTTATTGCTTGCAAGAAAATTTGATTTTGTTATTCAAATATATGAGGCAAACACTTGAAAGTGCATGATTAAATTCACATTTTAAAAAGTCTCACTTTAAATAAACATACTGGAAGAATATTTGCTTGTTTTGTATAATCCCAGTCACTGAGAGATTAGCAAAGTTTTTGAGAAGCATTTCCATTTATTTAAGGGTTTTCAAGACTGCTTACATATGTGAGAGGATCACCACAGTATAATTCTAAGAGTTGTTTTATAAATACTTAATAAAAGGGTTACTATCACGTCTGAGGAGGATAATGATTTATACACTTCCATAAAGTGTATTTAATGGGCTGATTCTTAAGTACAAGAGCTTAAGTGAAAAATATTGCAACATAAAAGTGTATGTGAAAGACAAAGACTGATGGATGGGGAAAAATAAAATGAAGTGCCAAAAAATGATGAGAAGTAGCAAAAACTCGGGGGTGGGGGGTCTTTTTACTAAGCTGCAGTAAAAAGTGGCTTGCGGTAGTGTAGGCACGGGTTTTGGGCGCGCGCTGAAATATTTTTCAGCGCACGTACCAAAAATGCCTTTTCCCCCCCCAAATGGATGTGCAGCAAAATCAAAATTGCCGCGTCTCCATTTTGGATGTCTGACCTTACCGCCAGCCATAGACCTAGCAGTAAAGAATCTGTGTGGTAATGACCTACGCGCGTTAGATGCCACTTGGCGCATACCTGCTACACGCGGCAGAAAATAAAAAATATTTTTCAGACACGAGTAGCGGACATGCACCAAAAATGAAATTACCACAAGAGCCGCACAGTAGTTGGGCGGTAAGTTCATTTTGGCACGTGTTGGGTGCATGTAGACGCTTACGTGACTTCGTAAAAGGGGCTCTTGGAGACCCAGCATCCTTTCCCTTTTCTACCATTTAGGGGACAAGTTATCAATGTGGGCTACTGTTGAGTTAACTTATTTTGCTGTTAACTCTGGTTATTAGTATCTAGTGATACTAACGCTCCCCCCGTTTTCTATTTCTGTTGATAGCTTTCTCATTCTCCCTGTCTCCTCAGCTCGAAACCTTGGGTCATCTTTGACTCTTCTCTCTCCTTCTCTGCTCATATCCAGCAGATTGCCAAGACCTGTCGTTTCTTTCTTTACAACATCTGTAAAATCCGCCCCTTTCTTTCCGAGCACTCTACCAAAACCCTCATCCACACCCTTGTCACCTCTCGTTTAGACTACTACAATCTGCTTCTTGCTGGCCTCCCACTTAGTCACCTCTCCCCCCTCCAGTCGGTTCAAAACTCTGCTGCCCATCTCGTCTTCCGCCAGGGTCGCTTTACTCATACTACCCCTCTCCTCAAGACCCTTCACTGGCTTCCTATCCGTTTTTGCATCCTGTTCAAACTTCTTCTACTAACCTATAAATGTACTCACTCTGCTGCTCCCCACTATCTCTCCACACTTGTCCTTCCCTACACCCCTTCCCATGCACTCCGCTCCATGGATAAATCCTTCTTATCTGTTCCCTTCTCTACTACTGCCAACTCCAGACTTCGCGCTTTCTGTCTCGCTGCACCCTAAGCCTGGAATAAACTTCCTGAGCCCCTACGTCTTGCCCCATCATTGGCCACCTTTAAATCTAGACTGAAAGCTCACCTCTTTAACATTGCTTTTGACTCGTAACCACTTGTAACCACTCGCCTCCACCTACCCTCCTCTCTTCCTTCCCGTTCACATTAATTGATTTGATTTGCTTACTTTATTTATTTATTTATTTATTTATTTATTTATTTATTTATTTTTGTCTATTAGATTGTAAGCTCTTTGAGCAGGGACTGTCTTTCTTCTATGTTTGTGCAGCGCTGCGTACGCCTTGTAGCGCTATAGAAATGCTAAATAGTAGTAGTAGTAGCTCTCATTGCATAAAATGGGACTAGTACTAAAATAGCATGAAATATGGTAAAATAACCCTTTTTAACAGTAGCCCACATTGATAACTTCTCCCCATATTCTGTGACCTTGAGAAAGTCCCTTAACCTCCCCACAGCACAGTTCCCTCTAAGATGAGCAGGAGTTCTCCAAATGCATTGCTGCCAGTGGGGGGGTGGGGGGGGGGGTGGGGGGGAGAGAGAGATGCTTCCATATTCTATTTTCAATCACTAGGAACAGGTAGGTTCCCTGAAGTTTTGCAGAGCTTGCCTGTCTCTCACTATTGAAAATGTGATTGTGAGACAGCACCCCCCACTGGTAAGACTGTAGGTGGAGGACTCCCAATCACCTTAGACAAAACAATGCTCCCCAGGTTTAAGTTTCCTCTGCCAGCACATGGTGTAGTGAGAAGTAGTATGGAGATCTTTCTTGTACCTGAGAATCAAAGGAAACTAGAAAGAACAAGATGTTCCTTCTAGATTGAAGTTGGAATACAGAGCACTTCTAGGTCTTCTGGAATTACTATAAATCTAATGAAAAGCTGGAATAAGACTCCCAGATTTAAACTGCATCCTGGCTGCCCAAGAAATTCACCAAACTCCAAAAAGATTTTTTTCTTATTGCATTCATTTGCAGAGTTTATAATAGTGGAAAGGACACCTTTTGTTTAATAATGGCTGAATGACTTCAGAGCACTCTCCTCCTCCACCCACTGCTCACACAGAAGGTAATTTTATAAAAGCATGTTTTATGCATGGAAAAGGGCTCTTAAAATTTTTGCATATAAGTACTGTACATGTGACAAAATAGCATGTTGTACGGACAAAGCACATAGCACTACAGTCAAGCACTATTCTACATTATGAACCTGACTTTTCACAGACTTAGGCCATATCAGTTTCCATGCAGAGGCTTGTTGCTATAATAGGCCTCAATCACATTGCTGACACATCAAGGCAAACAGAGGCAAAACAACTATTCATAACAACTTTTGTTTACTGTGCTGGGGATCTTTTTGGACAAGAAGAAAACATCTGTTTATTTAGATTTTGCTCACACCTTTTTCAATAGTAGCTCAAGGTGAGTTATATTCAGGTATACTGGGTATTTCTCTGTCCCAGGAGGGCTCATAATCTAAGTTTGTACCTGAGGTAATGGAGAGTTAAGTAACTTGCCCAAGATCACAAGAAGCAGCAGTGGGATTTGAACTGGCCAACCTCTGGATAGCAAAACCAGTGCTCTAACCACTAGGCCACTCCTCCATGGCATCAATAGGTAGGTTCTTAGTCCCCCAAAGACACAACATTGGCAAAATGCAGACGCAGTCTTTGGTCAGCATGACTCTTCAATTTCTGAGGAAAAGGTATAAAAAGGATGCAAAGTAAACAATGGGGGTTCTGGCTGTTATCTGGGGCAGTTCACCAGACAGCTGCTATCAACCGGCCCAAGCCAACCACAGGACAATGGCTCATTAAAGATGTATCTTCTGTCCCTGACTTCCTACGGATCCTGTGTTCATGTTATCTTCTCTCAGGTTGAACTGTGTTCTCCTTAGTGCTTGGGTGTCAGGTGTCCTATAAACTTTAGGACTAGGCTAGTGCATGTTATCTTCGCCTTGACAGCTACATGAAGTCATTGTTCTACCCTCATTGTGGGTAATTCAGCGTAAGTATTGTCTCTGGTTATATTTGCTGCCATTATCTTTAATAAAACAGCTTTTCTATTTTTCTAATGCCTAAGTCTTATGTCCTTTCCTCTCAGTGTTTATAATTTGAACTCTTCTGAGTTTGGATTGCATAAGTGGGAGGTTTCTGACCTAATCCCAGAGAGCGAAATTAACATTATTTGTCATGTTTGTATTTCCCTCTCTTTGCCAGCCCTCTAACAAGGCACGGTAATTGTGATTAGTCCCCACAAATTTCTACATGCACCATGCATTGGTGTTTCCAGTGTGTAGTTTGAGTGGAGCTGTGGCAAAGCTGTAATATGTTTTATAAAGTAAATTTATACACATGAATAGACTACAAGGACCTAAGAAAATAAGGGCCCCTTTTACTAAGCTGCATAGGTGCCCAACGCATGCCAAAATTGGCTTACCACCCGACTACCGCTTGGCTGTTGTGGTAGTTTTATTTTTGGGATGCGTCCAATATGCGCATCTGAAAAACAATTTTTATTTTCTGGCACACGTAGCGGATGCGCGCCAAGTGGCATCTGAAGCATGTAGGTCATTACCGCCCAAATTCTTTACTGCTAGGTCAATGGCTGGTGGTAAGGTCAGAGACCCAAAATAGATGTGCAGCAAAATCAAAATTGCCACACGTCCATTTTCGGGGGGAAAAAAAGAGGCCTTTTTTACAGGCGCGCTGAAAAATGATTCTGCGTACACCCAAAACCCACACCTACACTACCGCAAACCACTTTGTAAAAGGACCCATAAGATAAGCCATACTGGGAGGAGTGGGGGATGGAATTGTGAAAGGTGAGCTCCTCCAGGCACAATGCAAGATATCAAATACAATACCAGGTGAAATTCATTTGAAAGCTGAAATCAAGTCCACATATATGTGAAGATGTCCTCCTCTAGACAAATGAAGTTGGAAGCCAATTTCATATCAAATCCAGACATCATAAATCAGACTTGGCCTCCCCGACGAAAGGCCCGTATGCACATTGATATTACAGACCACTTAAATCACATAGCAGCCATTTTAACTGAGAATAACTCTGAGATTAAAGAAGTAAAACCTGATATTTCACAATTCAAGGATTGTTTTGATCACTTTGAGTCTCACCTATCTGACACAGAATTGAGGATCCGTGTCTTAGAAGGCGGTGCAACTCTCAGTTGCTCTAATTTTAAGCAAATACTGCTAATGGAAAATATTTTGGAGGACATAAGTAACCAGAAGAAATAATATCAGAATCATTGGTATACTTCAGGCATCTGAAGGTAGTGATATTATTGCATTTCTTGACCAATTTATATCGAAGAATTTGAATCTTAAAATTTGATAAACCACTTGAATGTGAACAGGCTCACAGAGTACCTGCACGTGCTTCTAAACAGAAATTGCTGCACCCAAAAGTTGTGAAATTATTGCGTTTTCCTCAATTACAACATATTTTGCATGCTGCAAATGCCCGACATCCAATATTATGTGTGCCTGTTTATGCTGAAACACAGCTGTGTCAGGTCACTGTGTACATGCTATTGACAGTGGTAATAAAGATCCCTTTGGTTCCACAAGTGGCTCTCATTCTCCACTATTGTTGTTACCTGTCCAGTTAATATAAAAGAAATCAATCATCCCATCAAGCATAAAAAAGTTCTGGTTTATTTCAAAAAATGCAAACCTTCAATAGTTTTGCTACAGGAAACACACTTATCATTTAGTGAATCAAAAAAGCTTCAACAAGATTGGGTCAAAAGACTGCTTTTTCTCGCCTTCAAAGGACAAAAAGAATGGACTGGCTATCCTTCTGGTAAAGAATTTACAATATTCTGTTCATTCCCATATTATTAATGATGAAAGATGGATAATTCTACTTCTTCAGATGGATATGAAAAAAGTTAGCTTTTATTAATATCTATGCTCCAAATCTGGATGATCCACAATTTTTTAATACAGTTTCACAACAAACAGCATTAACTGGTACTAACTATATTTTTATGGGTGGTGACATGAATTTTCCCAGACATTCATTTAGATAGAAAATCCTCTGCAAAGGAGAGACCATTGAAAGCCACTATAGCTTTGCAACACCTTTTACAAGAGTGGAATCTTCTGGACTTTTGACGTATTGTATTGTATTGTGTTAATGGATTTCTATTCCGCTTTTAACCTGAAAGCTACAGAGTGGATTATAAGTAGTAAAAACTTCTCATAAAAGAAGGAATTAACAATTAAAAACAAAATCAATACTTTATTCTTTGGATATAGAATTCAGGTTTCACTCTACCTCATAATTCTTTCTCAAGATTGGATTATATATATTTTTTCTAAATCTTTGGTGGCAAATATTACTAAAGCAACTTGCTTGTATTTCAGCATATTTTGATATTCATTCAATATCGCCTGTGGAATCTAAATCCTGGAGATTTAACTCCTCTCTTTTACAGGATGAATCCTTTTTGTAACAATCTGAAAGTATGGACTGAGGAATACTTCAATATAAATGAGATGGATTGTATAGATTATGTGATATACATTTTTTGCTGTCCTTGTGATTTGTTGTACGTGGGACACACTACACATCAATTCAAGACTAGAGTTATAGACGATCGGTACTGTGTAACACATTTGAAATTAGAAGCACCGATGACACGCCACTGTGTTCAGGCTCAACACCAATTTGACCAACTACAATGTATGGTCATTGACCAAGTTACATTGGGTTAGAGAGGGGGAGACATTAAAAACATTTTATGGCGAAAGGAACAACATTGGATATACCTGTTGAATACAATCGAACTGAAAGGTTTTAATAAAAACATTGAATGGAACGCTTATTATTGATCTGACAAAGACCACCTTTAGAGGAGTGGCCTTCCTAATAGCGGGAAACCACCCTATTTAGTGATTGGCTAGTCCAAGACGTCCAATTATTTAAATGTGTGAGCTCTTTCCCTCCCCCCTCCCCCTTGCTGCACACCACAGCCCCCCCCGAGCCTTAGTGAATCCTCCCCGGTCCCATCTTGAAGGACCCTGGTGGTCTAGTGGCCTCTGTGGGGACAGGAAAGAATAACACTCTTTTAGGCCCACTGCTGCTATTCTACTGTTTTAAAAATGGCTGCCAAGACTCCCTGCAGAAAAAATATTACAGAAACATTATGGTGACACTAATGCTTCTTTGGTCAAAAGTCTCTTACTTCAAATTCTAATACTAATATTGATGTTTATATTTCAAATTGTAATGATTCCTCCTCATTGTCATGTATAAAATGGGAGAACTTATGATGTCTGACTAACAGACCTTTGAAATCAGCAGGAATTTTACTCACAAGGAGTGTTATTCCTTTACCATGGTAGTCAGCAACCTGCAAAATTATTATACTGCAGGTTGGTGACTCCTGTGTAAATGAAGGTGCAGTAAGAGCTTGCTTTTTACCACACCTTGTTAACTTCCTCCCTTAGTTGCTATTTATAGAAGATGTACATTTGGGCAAATCTATTACAGTTCATCCACATATGACATTTAGGGAACATATCCTGCACACTTGGTTGCTGGTCCTACCCAGCGCATGCCCACTTTCTGCCCCAAACACATCACCTTTCAGGGAGTGTGTATGTACACAACATGGAGGGGCATTTTCGATCAGGGACGCACATCTCTAAGGGCACCCATCTTCGAGGATGGCACCGCAAAGGAGCGAGGCCAACTGTATTTTCAAAACGAGATGGGCATCCATCTTTCATTTCGATAATATGGTTGGGGGCGCCCAAATCTCGACCTAAATGCTGATCGCTGGATTTAGAGATGGGCGCCCTCAGTTTTCCCCCATAATGGAAACTGATGGCGCCCATCTCAGAAATGAATAAATCCAAGGCATTTGGTCATGGGAGGGGCCAGGATTCGTAGTGCACTGGTCCCCCTCACATGCCAGGACACCAACCGAGCACCCTAGGGGGCACTACAGTGGACTTCACAAATTGCTCCCAGGTACATAGTTCCCTTACCTTGGGTGCTGAGCCCCCCAAAACCCACTCCCCACAACAATACACCACTACCATAGACCTAAGGGGTGAAGGGGGGCACCTACATGTGGGTTTCGGGTGGGTTTTGGAGGGCTCCCATTTTCCACCACAAGTAGAACGGGGGGGGGGGGGTGGATGGGCCTGGGTCCGCCTGCCTGAAGTGCACTGCACCCACTAAATCTGCTCCAGGGACCTGCATACTGCTGTCATGGAGCTGGGTATGACATTTGAGGCTGGCAAAAAAGTTTTGAAAGTTGTTTTTTTTGAGGGTGGGAGGGGGTTAGCGACCACTGGGTGAGTAAGGGAAGGTGATCCCCGATTCCCTCCGGTGGTCATCTTGTCAGTTTGGGCACTTTTTTGGGACTTGGACCTGAAAAAAAGGGACCAAGTAAAGGGGACCAAATTCTCACCACGGACGCCCTTCCTTTTTCCATTATCGGCCGAGGGCGCCCATCTCTTAACCACGCCCCAGCATGCCCCTGTCCCGCCTTCGCTACTGTTCCAACATGCCCCCAGGAACTTTTGATTATGCCGATTATGGCACCCCTGAGAGAAGGGCGCCCATCTCCTGAAAGATGGGCGCCCTTCTCTTTTGAAAATGAGCTGGATAGTATCCATGCATGTGCCTGTTTTCCCATTATAGAATACTGCTGAGTGCATTCTGAGCTTTTGGGCAACTTGACATTGATTTTGCACATGTGAACGGTGCCACCTTTCATAGAACTGCCACTTAAAAGTATGAGTAGTAACTCTGGTATAGCAAGATACACCATCTCCTACACATCTACATTTATAATAGGTATAAAATATTCTTTCTGTTGTACAGGCTTAGGCAGGTTGTGCACAGGAATAATGCACACCTGTCCTGACATAAGAACATAAGTATTGGCATACTGGGAAAGACCGAAAGTCCATCAAGCCCTGCATCATGTTTCTAACAGTGACCAATCCAGGTTACAAGTACCTGGCAAGATCCCAAAACAGTACAATACATTTTATTCTCCTTATCCTAGAAATAAGCAGCGGATTTTCCCCAAGTCCATTTTAATAATGGCTTATTCACTTTTCTTTTAGGAACCTATCCAAAACTTTTTTAAACCCCGCTAACTGCTTTTACTACATTCTCTGGCAAAGAATTCCAGAGTTTACTTACACATTGAGTGAAAAAATATTTCCTCTGATTCATTTTAAATTTACTACTTTGTAGCTTCATTGCATTCCCCCTAGTCCTAGTATTTTTGGAAAGAGTAAACAAGCAATTCACATCTACCCGTTCAACTCCACTCATTATTTTATAGACCTCTGTCATATTTCCCCTCAGCTATCTTTTCTCCAAGCTTTAAGAACCCTAGCCACTTTAGCCTTTCCTCATAGGGAAGTCGTCCCTTTCCCTTTATCATTTTCGTGGTCATTCTTTGTACCTTTTCTATTCCACTATATCCTTTTTGAGATGTAGTGACCAGAATTACACACAATATTCAAGGTGTGGTCACACCATGGAACAATACAAAGGCATTATAACATCCTCATTTTTGTTTTCCATTCCTTTCCTAATAATACCTAACATTCTATTTGCTTTCTTAGCCACCGTTGCACACTGAGCAGAGGGTTTCAATGTATCATCAACGATGACACCTAGATCCCTTTCCTAGACGATGATTCTTAATGTGGAAACTTGCATCAAGTAGCTAAAGTTCGGGTTCCTCTTTTCCACATACATCACTGTGCACTTGCTCACACTAAACGCCATCTGCCATTTGGATGTCCAGTCTACCAGTCTCGTAAGGTCCTCTTGGTAATTTTTCACAATCCTCTTGTGATTTAACAACAATTTTGAATAACTTTATGTTGTCAGCAAATTTAATTACCTCACTAGTAACTTTCATCTCTAGATCATTTATAAATATGTTAAAAAGCAGCGGTACCGGCCGGCGGAGAGAGTCAAGATGGCAGCACGCTTTCTTCGCGGCTGAAACATCTCAAGTTGAGCTGCGTGTAATCCTTTTCCTCCATTATGTCTCACACTAAGCAGAAGGGTCTGGTTAAAGCTGGAGCCTCAGCGAACAGAACCTCTTCTCCTTCCCAGCCCAGCATTGAGAAGTTCGCCGTGAGGAAGCCTGATCGAGAATCCGGAGGGATTCCCGCTGCTACAGGAGAAGGAGAACCCTGTGACTTGGGATTGGATACCACCTTATCTCCCCCGGTGTGCAATCCACCACCTCCGCCCGAAAGCTTTTTTTCTTCGCCAGGAATGATTGCACCGCAAGTCGGTGATAAATGTTCCTGGATGAGAGGCTCGGAGGAAAATCAAGCTGACGGAGGTCCGAGGCCTTTGGGCCTAAGGGCTGAAAGAAAATCCTCAATAATAAGATCAGAGTCGGTTAGTTTGGAGAGCATATGGGAAGCTCTCCAAAAGTTAGATGCCAAGCTAACCAACTCTATGGCGGAAATAACGACTTTTGTGAGTACTATTGAAACTCTTTCTAAATCCTTTGAGACTTTTAAAATAGACTCTACTAATCAAATGAAAGCTATAAATATAGAGGTGAAAGAACTTCAAGATGTTTCTACTATGACTATTAAGGATAAAAGTTCGATTGATAGAAGAATTGAGCAAATAGAAAACTTCAATCGCAGATTAAATTTACGTTTCTTGAACTTTCCCTATACGTTTGGAATTACACCATTAGATGTTTTTAAAAAATATCTTATAGAAATACTGGGATATTCCCCTGATCATATACTGCCAATTAATCGCATTTTTTATGCGCCTACAAAAAAGATCCCAGAAGCAGACTTGGATAAAGAGCTTCAACAACTTCAACAAGTTGATGAAAGAGATCTAAATTTAAATCTGTCAGAGATTCTCGACTCATCCATGTCTGAAAACTCTGAAAGAAAGACTCTAATAGTCTCACTTGTCTTTGAACAAGATGTAGAAGCTATAAAAAGGCTTTTCTTTCGAAAATCAAAGACTCCATTCTATGGGAAACAGGTATGGATGTATCCAGATGTGACCAGGCAAACTCAAGAAAGAAGAAAAGCGTTCTTGACCCTGAGGAAAGAAACACTTGCAATAGGAGCTCTCTTTTACTTAAACTATCCTTGCAAATGTGTGATTAAGTACTTAGGGCTTAAATACATTTTCTTTCAACCAGAACATTTAAAAGCTTTTGTTGATCTTAAAAAGTTGGGAAAGGCTTGATATCTTTCTAAGTTTGATTGCTAATATAATGTGTGTTCAGGCTTATAGTGTGCTAAGCTATATTCATTATTAGTTATTATTCTTCTATATATCTCCTGATAGCGTGACTCTCTCCCCACTATTAGTGGTCTAAAGAAGGCTAATATTTTTTCTTCCAATGTTTCATATTATTATGTGAACTAATGTAATAATTAGTTGGATAGCCTGTATTGCCTATTCAAGTATTTGTGCTTGTAAATATAGATTGTTAATAAAGTAAAAATTAAAAAAAAAAGATGTTGAAAAAAAAAGCAGCGGTACCAGCACAGACCCTTGAGGAACTGCACTAAGAATACTGACCATTTAACCCTACTTTCTGTTTTCTTTTAACCAGTTTTTAATCCACAATAGAACACTACCTCCTATCCCATGACTCTCCAATTTCCTCTGGAGTCTTTCATGAGGTACTTTGTCAAATGACTTTTGAAAACCCAGATACATAGTATCAACTGGCACACCTTTATCCACATGTTCATTCACCCCTTCAAAAAAATGTAATAGATTGGTGAGGCAAGATTTCCCTTCAATAAATTCATGTTGGCTTTCTACTACTACTACTACTACTATTTAACATTTCTATAGCGCTACAAGGCATACGCAGCGCTGCACAAACATAGAAGAAAGACAGTCCCTGCTCAAAGAGCTTACAATCTAATAGACAAAAAATAAATAAAGTAAGCAAATCAAATCAATTAATGCGAACGGGAAGGAAGAGAGGAGGGTAGGTGGAGGCGAGTGGTTACAAGTGGTTACGAGTCAAAAGCAATTCATGAGGCTTTGTCTCATGAATCCATGCTTTTGAATATGCTCTATAATTTTGTTCTTTATAATAGTCTCTACCATTTTGCCTGGCACCAACGTCAGGCTCACCAGTCCATAATTTCCTGGATCACCTCTGGAACCTTTTTTAAAAATCGGCGTTACATTGGCCACCCTCCAATCTTCCAGTACCATGCTTGATTTTAAAGATAAATTACATATTACTAAGAATAGTTCTGCAAGTTCATTTTTCAATTCTATCATTACTCTGGAATGAATGTTTTCAATAAAGACACTTAAATATATATCTTTGTTATTTTAATTTTAAAATTCAGAGCCTGAGAAAGGACACCCCTGCTGCAATGTGTGATCTCAGCCCAGTACTTGGGACTCACCCAATCTGGTACTTAGTAAATGTACATGAATAAATTTGCATGCACTATCTCCATTGTCTGCCACTCTATCTCCAACACATTTACTGAAGATATCCAGAAAATCTGATTGGCTGGATGTGTCCAGTGGTTGACAGCCACTGAATCAGAGGCAGGAGCTCTTATTGAGAAATTTGATTGGCAGAATTTATCCTAAGCTATGAAACAAAAAAGGTGCTAAACAAATTCAAACTGAATTCTTGCATTTATGACTGTAATACTTCATGTGTGCAGTCATCCTTTGATTAGATAAGTCTAGCACTCAGTGTACAGAATATTGCATCTTCATAGAGGGAGAGGAGAGGAAAAATAAGACAGTTATTGTTATTACATATGGGTAAACTGATGCAGGGTGATACAGTGACCTACACTGGAACAGTAGAACAATTAAGATTTGAACTCCCGATTTCAGATATTGTTTCCTGTGACTCAGTGTTCTCATCATTCAACCAGCTCCCTTTCAACTCTCAGTGCTACTTCTTGTCTTGAATATTAGCTTCCATTCCACTGGAAGAAAAGTACTTACTCACTCAGGACATCCTTCAGGGGTTGTGAAGGCCACACCCAGCAGTACAGCCTAAGGGCACAAGAGCCA